>NC_090259.1:30727316-30760505 GCF_037325665.1 Littorina saxatilis | reverse complement strand
AGAAAATGAAGTGTATCGCTTTCTTTCTGGAGTTACCTCTCCCAGCGGCGTGTAGAACTGAACCACGTTGACCTCTTTGTCCTGGCCCAGTGCATGCTGGGAGCCGGCCACGGCCAAAATGGCCCCCGTGTGATTCCACCCTATCTGGGACACCTGCATTCCTGTGTCGATCAAGATTGGGTCTGAAAAGTAAATGTGCATAAAACTCTTTAGTGAAGCTTGTCACTGCCTTTGATTCACTTCAAACTGTTCTCATGTGACCAACAGTTCCCTGTGTAAGACAGACACAAAAGGAAAGAGACTGAGGAAACGCAAAAGAAATAAAGAGAGAAGAGAAACAATGACAAATACCATTCTTTTGTAAACGAGGGTAATAAAATAAAGCAGTAAATTGCTTTTTTAGACAGGTTTAAAATCTGTGCAATCTGGCGCATTCTGTGTGTGTGAGAGAGAGAGAGAGAGAGAGAGAGAGAGAGAGAGAGAGAGAGAGAGAGAGAGAGAGAGGGAGAGAGAGAGAGAGAGAGAGAGAAGGAGAGAGAGAGAGAATGAGCGCTTCTGCTAGGCAAAGAAGGATAACTCTTCGGTACTTCGCCGCTGGGGGCGCGCGAATACCAGGACTCGCTTTTACTTCCGCCTGTCCGCTATCTGCGCTTTCGCTTTGGACTCGTTCACTCCACGCTCAGTTCGACACTAGTCTTACTTTTTTCGCATCAAAACATGTCGAGGCCGTATGGTACCTGGACTTTGTCCGAGTTGAAAGCTGAACTGCGACAGCGGGATGCACGAACTTCGGGTCGGAAAGCAGATTTGGTTGAAAGGTGAGTTCAAAGTTGCTTCAGACTGAAGTTCAGTGATTTCTGTCAAGTGTGTGTCAGTTTGTGATCGCCGAAACTGACTGAGACTGACGTCGGCACGGTTTTGTAGCCTTTATTTTGGGCTTAGTTTGGAGAAAATTACTGCGGAAAAAATTAAAGGTTCTTGTTTAAAATTTAGCCCAGATTACTATGATAGTGGCACTCTTGACTCTTGTGCTGACTGAGTAGGCATGTTTTGAGACGTTCGTGAAATATTCTCCCACTCCACTTCCCACCGATCAGCTGTCATGTTCCCTCCACTGTGTGATAAGACTTAGTTTAAATCAAAATGTAATGCAGATACAGACACGTTGCTACACACAAAAAATCATAATTAGAATTAAAATTGTGAAAATCAGACTTAGCAACTTAATTACTTAGTTATAGTCATTGAGTCATTGTCATGGCCCAGTGATGCATTGAGAAATTGGTTTTTTTTATTGGGGGGGGGGGGGGGGGTTGGACTGTCACAGAACATAAATAACAGAAGACAATATTTTGAATATTCAGCTATATTTAGTATATATTTATTAGCTCTACTGCTTGTAGAGTTTACATATGAACATTTAAATATGCACACATTAATTTCATACCCATTGTGTGATTTCAGGTTGGAGTTCTATGGGATGGGCTGAACAAACAACTACATCACTCCCCACATCTACCTGTACCATTAGTACACATAAAAATACCGGATAAACCCGTTAAAGGAACAGAGAAATTTACAATCACTGAGCCTCACATAAGCCTCAATCACTGAGAGGATATTTGGATAATCAACCACCAGTACATGTATACAAGTACACCCCAACAAGGGAAATGAGTAATAGTCATCTATAAATGATTATTCTCAATCGAGAAACAAAATGATAAGGATATGGATTTAAATAGTTGTCCCCTGACGAGGCTACCTTTCAGTTTCCCCAAAAAACCACTATACAATCACACATTCAAAGAAGTTGTCCAAACAGCTTGAAACTGTAAATATAGCCGAAAAGTACCATCTTTGGGAGAGGTACTTAGGGATCTCTGGGCTGCCAACTGCATTTGCCGGGTTTCGCAGACTCTTGATTTTTAACCCCTATTCTTTAAATTTAAGAGTTGTTGCAGGTCAGGTTAGTTTCAGTTGTTCATGGTTTACTTGTGTCACTGTGTGATGAATAAAGTGTCATATATATGCCTGAACGAATTGGTGAATGTCTGTGTGTGATGAGAGTGATAAATGAACGAAGAATTGTGCAATGCATGGATGGCATTTTGTGTTTGGGCAGACTTCTGATAATATAATATTTTTTGCAGTTTGCAGCAAAAGATAAAATTATTATCTGAACTTGATCGGTCAATTCAACTTTATCCATTAGCTGTATATGAAATATCAGGAGGATGCATAACACACTGTCAATCATTTTGCAATTGTTTAAAAAAAATGTGAGTTTATGAATTCAGAATCAGATTGCTAAGACTGTGTAGTGCTATTTGGCAGAATATATTAATCTGTGAAGAATCACTTTGATCTTAATTTGAGCATTGAATGAACTACTGTATAGCTAATATCTCCTTGTAATCTTGCAAGAATGAGCACTGAAGATGTACTGATTCATAGAGTAGGCTTAACTCTCACTCACTGATGCATATACAAAAACTAAATAAGCACACGCACAAGACTCAGTATTCACTGCTCACAAAATCAATGCATAAAATAAACTGTACACACAGACAAATGTAAGTGTAAAGTTTCAGTTGATTAATCACTAGTACAGTAATAACCAACAGTTAAACAAAACACACAGACCAGCACAAAAAGTTAACAACAGTGATGTGCACCATTATACAACACTCAGTATATGAAATATATCTTGGCAAACAGATTCAAGCCTGCCATATCACATACTGACTAAACACAGACATTCCAGGTACTATGGCTCTGTGGTGGTGACCACAAACTAAACAGTTCCAGCTAGCAGCAGATATTTGGTCAGTCACAATGGCTCACACCTGCATAGATGAGCACAGCTATAATATATGTGTGACTGTTCACAGTTCAGTGTACACTGAACTGTGAACAGTCACACATATATTATAGCACACTCACACATATACTAAAATAATAACCTCTGCTCATGTCTTTCAGTATTGGCGTTAACCGCTAATTACCGGTATTTTACCGGTTGAAACGAGAAAATACCGGAACATAATTGGCTGCCGGTATGACCGACGAGGTTGATTTTTAGAACTACCGGGTTTTTTTTCGCTGGTTAAAAAATAAAATCAGTACTCTGAGTTGGACTCTTACTGGTTCCAACGACCTGCCTACCGTTTTTTTCTGGACTGTTTGCATCATTAAAGTTTGCGTACAGGTTTGAAAAAATACTAGCGCCATCACTGGTCTTTACTCAAATCGGATAATGAATTTTGGAATTTACCCATTAGTATCACTAATACATTGATCCACAGCTGCATTCATATAACCAGTGAACAAAAAAGTGCAACAGGGCTTATTTGTGCCCTGTGATGTTCAGGTGAATACCACTATCCCAGCCGATGCCTTTAGAAACAGATGTGAAAAAAAAGTTTATGATTTTCTCAAGAAAACACAAATGACTGTAGTATTATGCAGTACTTGTAGAAAGAAAAGTACGCATTCATATCAAGTTAGGACACGTCTACCTCAGTGTGAGCATGCCTGCATAAAACAAAATAGCTTTGCATTTGACTAAAAGAACAAGAACAAACATTATGCATGTTTAGACACGACGTTGTTCCTGAAGTTGCAAAGCGCAAAGCACACAGACAATATGACTGTGGCCTGCTAACCATCCATCGCTTTCTCCTCTCAACATCTTTGGAAAACTTAAATCCCTTTGCTTTGTTGCAGTTCACTACACAACACTTGTTCGGCATTCTTCCGCAAAATATTATCTCTGCCGCTGTGTCCCGGTCAGTGACACGACTGTGTTACCCTTCCGCAGCGAAGCGAAATTGCGGGCCCGCCGCTGGAGCACAGGCCTGATTCTCGTGCGCCACCTAGCGGTAAACCCGGAGAAGCGTGTTTCCAGCAGAAGCGCTCATTCGTGCAGCCTCCTATATTCCGTATGCCGAGGCTATGCAAAGAGCAGAAAACGAAATCAATAACGAAAAAGCGGAAAGACTACAGAGGGTAGCCCCCTCCCAGTCTCCACGCGAATTAAAAGACAGTTTCTGGAGAGCGGATGCTCCCCAACAGACCTCAACCCCCCAAACTGGATACGCTAATGCCGTTCACTACGGCCGTTACGACAGAGATAAACACCCCCCCAGCTCACCCCTGGTGAAAAGTTCAGTCAAAACAAACCATAAGGAGGCGGACAGTGGCACTCACCGCACTGCAAAGAGCCCACTAAACAAAGAAAAAAACAAGCCATTTAACCAAGAATAATTTGTCACCTCAGTGGCCGATCAAATTTACAGTAAAGTGATGAAAAAGATCGAAACCGACCTAGAACAAAAACAGCGAGACATTAAACTTTCACAGGAGAGGGAACTGACAGCAGAAGTCCTCAAAAAAGTCGATAGCCACAGAGACTCTGTGTTCGTAACAATCCAAAAACCAGAAGAAAAAGACCTGAGAGGCACCTAGAACTCTGCCTCACCTCTATCGTGACTGCTAGGCAGAAGCAGAGCCCCGAGGCTCTCATCAACTTATTAACGGATACCTACTGTTTTGTGACCAAAAAAAAGTGTCCGCCCCAAAACCAGACACCTGTCTCATGGCCCTCAGCGCTCTCGCGGGGAGCAGAGACCTGTCGTCTGAAGAAATCCTCACAATTACAAAATCACTGTAAGTCCCTTATAATCTTTGACCCCCTAAATGGGGGGAAAATAAAATTATTCCAGAATTACACATCGCTACATTAGTAAAACATCTCAACTGTGAAACAATCAATGTACAACTTTATCTTCTTGTTTCTGCCACCCAAACTCACTCCCCCTTTCACCCCCCCCCCCCCCTCTTCGCCTCAGTTCACAGCCGTGGTGACCTTTGTCTGGCCCCCTCCACGTCTCACTAGATCGTTATTGAGATCACTTATATATAACCTAGTTTACAGTTGTTGGTTTAAACAAGTTTAACTTTATTTCTGAATTGATACTCACAGCAAGCAAACAAACAGTCATCCATCTGCCCGTGCCGCTTACCTGAACCTTTCCTGATAAACAGTCAATCCCGGGCCAAATCAAAATAATAACATTGACAAATCTAAACCCCGACACGATCTTCCCCCTTCTTTTTTCTCTTCGTTCTTTTTGGCTCACGTAAGTGTAGCCTATGCGATCGTAACTTTGTCTGTCTGTGCGTGCGTGCGTGCGTGCGTGCGTGTGTATGTCTGTGGTAGAAACTTTAAAGTGTAACTAAACAAGCAAAAAGGAAAAACATCGTTCAGCAACCTTTACACTTTGATATGAAGAAGGGCCTCGTATACTGTCGAACTGCGAAAAAAAAAAAAAATTCTCTCACTCTGACACTGTTTGACGGACATGTGAAGTGCGCGCCAGGAACGACAATCTTCTCATTTTACCTGATTAATGCCCTTAATTTTTGGTTCTGGTACTTTCAGTTCCGGCTGTTGTCATCAATCTACCAAAATAAAAGATCAAACGGAGTTTTCGATTTTTATTTCATGGTTCAGAAAAATATTGCTTATTTTCTGAAGTCAACCGTTTTAGCGAATCTTTCTTTGATTCTTAAAAGTCATTTCAGATTTTTGAAAAATAGTTAACGGTTAGTAATTACCAATATATCGTAAACAAACATATCGATAGGTTTTGGTAAGAAGACACAAGTGCGATGAATGTGGTACCAGTATTTTTGTGGTAAGTAAGGATGCATTTCTTTGCTGTAAGCACATTTACAATGCACATTTAATCTGTTTAGCAACATAAACGAAAGCATGGTACAGTGCCGCTTGTTTGTGGTCTATCTTTTCGAGGCAGATGCGTAACAATTAGGGTCTCAGTTGGAAAAAGCTGCTCGGAACCAGAGCAGATTTGGCTTGGGTTCTTTGAGTGTGAATGATCGACGAGTGGCTTGACATTTTTAACGAATCATTACTGTAGCCTACTTGAAACCATCATCTGTTTCTGAATTTGTCATCAGTTATGATTGAGCAGTCTCATAGGAATCGTCCATAAAATGTTAAACCAAAAAAGGGCAGACGATTCTGAATCACACAGGCTGCTGTACAAAATCAGATCTAAAACGATATTTTGAACTGCGACGTCTGCGTAAATGCCCTGTAACAAAATACCTTGTCCTGGTCATGTGTATACACATCCAGGGCCGGACTACCGGGGGGTTATGGGGGTTGCGCAACCCCCCCCCCCCTAGCCTAAACATGTACCTTACTTATTTAATTTTTTTTTATTATTGCCTATTTTATGCCGTTTTATGCAAGGAGCGACCATTTTCTTATCTCAGATAATGACCTACCCGTCAGCTTCGCCCCCTGACCCCCACAACGAGGGGGGGGGGGGGGGGGGTGGGTTCTAGGCTTTCCGGACCCCCCCCCAGCCAAAAAATAAAAATATTGAATGAGGTATGCATTTCTTTATTTTACATTGAGTTTCAATTTTGGGGGTATTAATCAGTGACAAAATCTGCTGCCTGAAACTGGTAATGATCATCCTTAGAATGCACCAGATTGCACCATTTTGCATCCTTTTTTTCAAAATTTTGCGGGGGGGGGCATGCCCCCGGACCCCCCTAGCAAGCTAGGCGCTTCGCGCCGTCGGCTCGGCGCTTCGCGCCTTCACACCCATATCTTCACAATATACTTTTGAAAAAACCCAGTCATAAAATGAACTGATCCGCCCCTGCCGCCAGGGGGGACATCCCCCTGGGCCACCACTGGCAACCCCCCCCCCCTCCTCTTCGCCTAGTCCGGCCCTGCACATCAGCTTCTATTGGGAAGATCAGTATTTTATATTAATCACAAATACAAGATTAGAAATAGTTCTGAAGATCGCCTAGCTTTGATTTCAGTTTCAGCGGCAAACTAGCAGATCTGTCCAAACCGGCATCGTTTCATTGTTGAAACTTGAATAATCCCAAATAGATCTGAGTGGGGGCAAGTTTTATAGTATTTCAATTTTTTACGGCAGTTTTATTTAAAGATAGTGTAGTGGATGTCTCTGGTGCTGACTACAGTTATATGCATTTTTATATTTAGTCAAGTTTTGACTAAATATTTTAACATCGAGGGGGAATCGAAACGAGGGTCGTGGTGTATGTGCGTGTCTGTGTGTCTGTGTGTAGAGCGATTCAGACTAAACTACTGGACCGATCTTTATGAAATTTGACATGAGAGTTCCTGGGTATGAAATCCCCAGACGTTTTTTTCATTTTTTTGATAAATGTCTTTGATGACGTCATATCCGGCTTTTCGTGAAAGTTGAGGCGGCACTGTCACGCCCTCATTTTTCAACCAAATTGGTTGAAATTTTGGTCAAGTAATCTTCGACGAAGCCCAGACTTCGGTATTGCATTTCAGCTTGGTGGCTTAAAAATTAATTAATGACTTTGGTCATTAAAAATCTGAAAATTGTAACAAAAATAAAATAAAAAAATAATAAAACGATCCAAATTTACGTTTATCTTATTTTCCATCATTTGCTGATTCCAAAAACATATAAATATGTTATATTCGGATTAAAAACAAGCTCTGAAAATTAAATATATAAAAATTATTATCAAAATTAAATTGTCCAAATCAATTTAAAAACACTTTCATCTTATTCCTTGTCGGTTCCTGATTCCAAAAACATATAGATATGATATGTTTGGATTAAAAACACGCTCAGAAAGTTAAAACAAAGAGAGGTACAGAAAAGCGTGCTATCCTTCTTAGCGCAACTACTACCCCGCTCTTCTTGTCAATTTCACTGCCTTTGCCATGAGCGGTGGACTGACGATGCTACGAGTATACGGTCTTGCTGAAAAAATGGCATTGCGTTCAGTTTCATTCTGTGAGTTCGACAGCTACTTGACTAAATATTGTATTTTCGCCTTACGCGACTTGTTTGTTGTAATATTAAAATGATTGTTCTTTATTTACACAATTGAATAATTTGTATTTATTTGTTTGCAGATGACGGCATACTGAGTGCTCCAAGAACATACGCCTGCTGGCATTTTGTGTCTTTTCTGAAGACGTCGAGGCAAGCAGAAGTCACGGTCCTGGCCACACACACACAATGACATGAACAAGAAATGATATTTTTTCATGGGCATATCCAGTATTAAAACTTTATTACCATGCAAACGCAACGATTAGAATTTAGAGAAGGTCATCGGTCACACACACACACACACACACACACACTGGGCGGATCCGGAGGGGGGTTCCGGGGTTTCCGGACCACTTAGGAGCCGGCCTTTGTATTCTAAGTGACGATTTTGGAAAGAAGTTGGCTAATTAGTTTGCTCAGGTTGCGCCAGATCGATCAATTGTCCTTGTTGTGATTAAAATTTTTCTTCTTAATATATTTACTTTTTTGGAAGGTGTATTGGGGGATGTTTCTTGGCTGATTGATCCATTCCCCCCCCCCCCCCCCCCCCCCCCCCCAAGGAGGTTGAACGCTTCGCGTCTTCAACTAAACGCTTCGCGTCGTCAAATTGTCCCTATAAAAAGAAATTTGGAAACTCCCCCTTAAAAATGATGTGATCCGCCCCTGCACACACACAAACACACACAAATAGAGAAGTAATAAATGGATACAGTTTTTCTTTATTTAAATTACAATCAGATGTGGTCGTAGAACAGGCACTGTAAACAAAACCTAGCATGATATACCACTTGTGTGATGTTTCGGTCAATATCTTTATTTTCCTTTCAGAAATACATTGGCGTTTTGAATGTCAAGGGAAGTGATACAAATGCTGCAGCGGGCTATCAAGAACGCGAAGGCAAACAAGGTAAATACCTACTTCTGACATTAGTTAAATTCTGGACATCATATTTTTATTTTTTTCACAACAATAAAACGAAACTTTGGCATATGTTTTAGCAATATATTCACAATAAAACCTATGAGTTTGAAGGCTGCATCTTGTTTTGTTTATTTTTGAGAATTTTTTTGCAAACCCATGCAAATGGCCAGTTTCTGGGGAGAGACTGGGGAGATAATGGCCAGTATAGAAAGAGTTAATAAGTAAACACGCAAATAACATTTATGTATCGATCGAATTCCTTTCAGATACTTATGACTTTGTTGTTGTTTGACCGAAACTTCAAAGGAACTACAAAACACACGTCATGTACTCACTTTGTTGTTGTTTTGACATTGAACAGCACACACACAATGCAATCAAACACATGACGTTTTTTTTGTTGAGTTCCTTTGAAGTTTCGGTCAACCTGAAAAGCCAAATGATAAAGTTTTGTCGGCCTCTGACGTCACATGACTCAAAGAAGGGAAATCCAATCTCCAATCGATACATAAACTGTTATACTGGATTGTTAACTATTATATATATATATGTTAAACATTTGATTTGATTTTTTATTTCAGATGAACTACCCAGTTTGATAACAATTACTGGAGTGAACACATTTAGCTTCTTCATCTTCTTCTTTGTTCATGGGCTGAAACTCCCACGTTCACTAATGATTTCGCATGAGTGAATTTGTTCGTGTATGACTGCTTTTACACCGCCATTAACGCAGCCATATGCCGGCTTCAGTAGCCATGTTGAATGTCAGAATGTGTTCAAGTTGAACAGGACATAATTCTTTGATTTGGTCATTTTTTTGTTTGTTTGTTTGTTTGCTTAAAGGCATACTAACGCACTCCCGTGTTTACAAAGTGTAGTTTGCCCACAATCGATGTCAAACGCACCATAAGACCATATAATGACGATACGTCACCATGCGCGGACCATAATACATGCATTACAGCTTGTTCTAGCCTCTGAAAAAGTGAGGATGTCAACAAAGCCGCGGTGTTCTCTCCCTTGCATCAACGTTACATGTGTTGCCAAATCTATAAATAGGACGATCCAGATCAAAATGAAAATTCAAATATCTCAACATTTAAGGGGTCCTAGACCACAATATTTTGCAGGGAACTTAATTTAGTCTGTCTCCAGCTGTTGGTAAAACAATTAGCGTGTATAGTCATCGAGTACATATGGCTTTAACGCCCAGTCCACCACGAAGGCTGATATCACTCATTATCAGGGCGGTGCTGTTTTAGACATTTAACGTGCGCCACACACAAGACAGAAGTCGCAGCACAGGCTTCATGTCTCATCCAGTCACATTATTCTGACACCGGACCAACCAGTCCTAGCACTAACCCCATAATGCCAGACGCCAGGCGGAGCAGCCACTAGATTGCCAATTTTAAAGTCTTAGGTATGACCCGGCCAGGGTTCGAACGCCTTACCACTAGGCCACTGTGTTGCGGTTTGATTTGGTCATAACCATGACTTAAAAAAAAAAAGCGAAGACTTGATATGCAGCCACTGATTGATGTATGATCTGCTTTTAGGACCGAGACCGGCAACGAGAGGCAGATCTGGTGCAAGACAGAGGTTGGTTGGTTTTTGGGGTTTAATGTCTCTTCAGCAGATGCTAGCTGCTATTCGAGACCGGGTGCAAGACAGAGCAAGTCGCCTGCATCAGGTGAGAAAAAATTCCTTCTATTAATGGTGTCTCTGTTCCCTGGTTTTTGGCTCACGTAAGTGTAGCCTATGCGATCGTAACTTTGTCTGTCTGTGCGTGCGTGTTTGTGTGCGTGTGTGTGTGTGTGCGTGTGTTTGTGCGTGTGTATGTCTGTGGTAGAAACTCTAACATTTGAAGACGTCACATTACATTGACGTCACATTATGACGTAAGAGAGTTAGACGTCACGCGCAGGAAGTACTGAAAGTCTCGGTCATTATTATTTTGAGCGGGCCGAAACTAGTGTACATGCAGACAGACAGATCTAGATCTAGTGTCTCGCTTTCTTGCACAGTTTCACCTATTCTCTTTCTGTGTGTGTGTGTGTGTGTGTGTGTGTGTGTGTGTGTGTGTGTGTGAAATTTGACATGAGCGTTCCTGGGTATGAAATCCCCAGACGTTTTTTTCATTTTTTTTGATAAATGTCTTTGATGACGTCATATCCGGCTTTTCGTGAAAGTTGAGGCGGCGCTGTCACGCCCTCATTTTTCAACCAAATTGGTTGAAATTTTGGTCAAGTAATCTTCGACGAAGCCCGGACTTCGGTATTGCATTTCAGCTTGGTGGCTTAAAAATTAATTAATGACTTTGGTCATTAAAAATCTGAAAATTGTAAAAAAAAAAAGTTTAAAAAATTTATAAAACGATCCAAATTTACGTTTATCTTATTCTCCATCATTTGCTGATTCCAAAAACATATAAATATGTTATATTCGGATTAAAAACAAGCTCTGAAAATTAAATATATAAAAATTATTATCAAAATTAAATTGTCCAAATCAATTTAAAAACACTTTCATCTTATTCCTTGTCGGTTCCTGATTCCAAAAACATATAGATATGATATGTTTGGATTAAAAACACGCTCAGAAAGTTAAAACAAAGAGAGGTACAGAAAAGCGTGCTATCCTTCTTAGCGCAACTACTACCCCGCTCTTCTTGTCAATTTCACTGCCTTTGCCGTGAGCGGTGGACTGACGATGCTACGAGTATACGGTCTTGCTGAAAAATGGCAGCTACTTGACTAAATATTGTATTTTCGCCTTACGCGACTTGTTTTTGTTATGTGATTAATTTGTGGTATGGTCGAATTGCATACGTCAAAGTCTGACCAGATCTGGGATGTTGAGATATTTTTCACGACTGGGAAGGCGTGTGCCTTTAATCTGTGTGCGACTTTTCCTGATCGCTGCAGACCAATGCCGGGGGACACTGTTGATTCAGTCTCTCGAGCTGTCTCATTCGCCGTCTCTAACTCCTTGAAATCTGTGTTCAAAGTTTTGCCTGTGTGGTACACGATTTATGAGGACTGACGGGGTTACCTCTCGGCTTTTGGGTTGTCTTTCTTATCGACCGACTATTTCAATCTTCGGTTCTGTAAATCAAAGGCAATCAGTACTATCGGCCCCCTGTCACTTTACACTTCTGATCAATCATATACGATTCCCACCAATACACAACATAGCGGCAATATCACAAATTGTGACCCACGTTTGATATGGCCACGTCACGAAGACAAATTTCGACTACGAAACCTATTTCTTTGTTTTCTCCCAAACCCCATAATATGTTAAAATCTTCCTCTGTTTGGACCACGGTTTTGTGCACGATCTATACCTGACCGGTATTTTATCAGGATATAGAGCAACACACACACACACACATCCCGCTCCTGCTTGCACAGGCTGTGATAGCTGCTAGGCAACGTCAGTGTTCCAGATATGAGTGAAGATAATTTTAAACCTAGATATGACGACCTGCGATTTGGAAGACACCAAATGACGACTTCAGTTTTGTCCCGACCTAAATGCGGAGGTGGTACGAACAAAAACGGCAAGAACAAAAAAATATATATATATAAATCAAAAGAATTGAATATGTAAAAGCAGTGACAATACGTCCCTTCTCTAAAAAAAAAAAAAAAAAAAAAAAAAAAGATAAAATAAAGAAATAAAGAAAAAGAAAACAATGAAAATAAAAATAAAAGACAACAGTAACAAAAAGTAGTAAAAAAACACAACAACAAAACAACTTGGCCAAAATTTCAATCAATTTTATTGAAAAATGAGGCCTGGGTGTGACAGTGCCGCCTCAACTTTTACAAAAAGCCGGATATGACGTCATCAAAGACATTTATCGAAAAATTGAAAAAAAGTCCGGGGATATCATTCCCAGGAACTCTCATGTATGTGATAAGGTGGAGTGGAAGGGGGGATAGGCCAGGAAGTATTCACATGAGACGCCGAGACAGAGGTTGATCTAACATGTCTTTATTAAAATACACCAGAAGGCAGTGTAGTTCACTCTTCAATGCAGAATTAAACAAACGAAGTTATGGCGGGGCCGTTCAACAAATCGCCGGTCTCAAATCACTCAACACACACACAGACCGCCCAGGGTCTTGTCACCTTCGCGTCACGGGTCAGACTGACCGCCTCACGCTATCGGGGGCCGAATGCGCGCGCACAATACGAATTAACCAATCAGCATGTAAACATTCAACCAACCACGACACATGCATCCTAAGAGCACAAGTACAACAAAGACATACAGTGATACACACATGGTCGCCTCACGGGGAATAAACGGGACAGGGATTGGCAGAGAAAAGCAAAAACAGTGGCCGTGAAATCTCCACACGGCTACATGTAAAATTTCATAAAGATCGGTCCAGTATAGTTTAGTCTGAATCGCTCTACACACACACACGCACAGACAGACACACACACACACACACACACACATACACCACGACCCTCGTCTCGATTCCCCCTCTATGTTAAAACATTTAGTCAAAACTTGACTAAATGTAAAAAAGGAGTGCAAGACGTTGACCAGACATTAAGTAATAAGAAAGTAATATAGTAATCAGCAAATTTGGTTCAGCAAAATCAATTTTGTAGAAAATACCCAAGTTTGTTCCGAAGCCTGAGAACTATAGTGAGTGAGTCAGATCAAATTTCATGCAGACACCGCTAGTTAGGGTTAAGGTTATATTAACCCAGACACCCAAACCCAGACACCGCTACCGCTGTCAAGGCTTATGTCAACACAGGTCAGATTGACGCAGATACGAGGTGGATGGGAGTTTGACATGAGGGGCGGATCAGGCTTAGCTTTTAAAGGGGGAGAGGGGCGCACTTGCACTTCAAACACATTTACAATGCAGTGCTGTGTACACATATATTGTTGAAAACAAACATTTTGATCATTGAAGCCACAGTATTTGAGTTGTTATGATCATGCATAGAAAAAAAAGCATGTTTGTGCAAAAGATATCGAGTAAGACCGCTAGCTAATTTCCTGCTTTTGTCTTGGCATCTTCAAATGGACGAGATAGTTTTTCTAGGGCTATGAGCCCTCGTACATGTTTTAAGATCTGGGTTTTTTCCTTGACATGGGGGCAGGCATTCGTCTGCGCATGCGCTAATGTCGGCAAGGTTAAACATATATTGCCTAAGCCGCCACATTGGAGAGTTTTTGTGTGAATTGGACCTTAGAAAGTTCAAGGGACCTTAGCTGTACTGTAATTTAGAAACACCTGCAATGATTTGCTCAAAACGCAGACGAAGAAGAAGAAGACCGGGTTCAAATCCACTCGCATCAGTACTAGATATTGTAGGCCCTACTTCAGTCAAAGTTTCGATCAAGCTGTCGGTTTGGTTTTCCTAAACCAACATATGTGTCAAGTCTAAACTTGTAACCAACTTTGAAATCGATGGAAATAACAAAGGCAGGTTCTATGATATAAAACGTTCAGCTACAGCGGCTAAACTATGTCAACGCTTATAATCCCATCATTTTGAGACTTTCATGGAGAGTTTGTTTGTTTGTTTGTTTGTTTAACGCCCAGCCGACCACAAAGGGCCATATCAGGGCGGTGCTGCTTTGACAGTTAACGTGCGCCACACACAAGACAGAAGTCGCAGCACAGGCTTCATGTCTCACCCAGTCACATTATCTGACACCGGACCAACCAGTCCTAGCACTAACCTCATAATGCCAGACGCCAGGCGGAGCAGCCACTAGATCGCCAATTTTAAAGTCTTAGGTATGACCCGGCCGGGGTTCGAACCCACGACCTCCCGATCACGGGGCGGACGCCTTACCACTAGGCCACCGTGCCGGTTTTCATGGAGAGCAAACATGGACATTCAAGTCATTTGTAATGCTCAAGCTGCTGCATTTTATGTATGCACCTATATCTGAACATGACGACTTGAAGAAAACAAGAACGCTTCCCTGTGTCTTGACATGTCCTGCTTTTCCTTCACTCAGTGAGAACAATTTCTTCTCAGTGTATCATACTATGCCTATGCGGGCGGGGAAATAGCTCAGTCGGTTGCGGCGCTGACTTCAAAACCAGTTGTCGCTATCGGCGTGGGTTCGATCCCTACGTTCGGCGAGGGATTTATTTCCCAGAGTCAACTTTGTGCAGACTCTCTTCGTTGGCCGAACACCCCCGTGTGCACGCATGCGCACGATAAAGAACCCAAGTTCACAGCGAAAGTCTCAGGGCTTCGAAACATGAATACACGCATGCAGGAAAGAGAGAGAGAAAAAAAATCCTATATGGGTAGCGCCGTATACTGTATGGCAGCTCGATTTCCCCAGAGAGAAAGCAGCCCGAATTTCCATGAGGGTAACCTCACAGGACTATATACAATCTTATCCTTATCCTTATCATCCTTATGCTACTCAACCAATCACTGAATCAATATGAAGCTTATCTATAGCGCGTATTCCGTGGGTACAGTTCTAAGCGCTTGTCGAAGAGTTGTCAACACAGGACTAACAAAGAAACTGACATCTACAGACGGACACGAACCCTATCACACACTAGCAAACCCTGATACACATACAACAAACAACTGTTTAACAACAATGTACACATCAATAGCTATAGGTCCAAACAAAATAATGTTAAGCACAAAGAAAACACCTCTCACCATAAGAGCACGTACAGCACAAGAATGTCTTTTGCTACTCTACCCACATTAATTACTCTCAACCTGAGCTTCTCCAGCCTTATGATACAAAAGAAATCTTTTTGATAGTTCAACTTTGGTACATGTTTACTTTTATTCCAGGAATAATCTTTTCCCGTGTGAAACCCTTTGCAAAAGTGTATCTATCTGATATGCATAACGACAGAAAAGTGTTCTGTTTGACTTGACTTGTACTATTCACTTTTTTCAATTTGCTTTTAACATTTACGTACATTACACACGGAGAAAGCAATATTTTCATACTTTCTTAAAGAACATCAGTACCTCTTTTGGTTGTATTTTATTTTTCTGCCAGAAATACTTTTTTTCCCAGGTCAGAACGTACCTTACAATCATGTTCAATATAGTTCTTGTAACTTTACACTATTGTTTCAAATAAAAGCATTTTCCCATTTCTTCTCCTTGTTTTGTTTTCCACTAATCACCATGTGTTAACCTACACACCCGGCTAAACTGACATACTAACAGAACTTGACATGCACTCAACATTTGAACTGCTTTATTTCACAGTCACTTCACATTTTCCAAACAATCCATCTTCTCCACTTTTGAAACATTTTCCCATTGCCTGTCTGTCCCTCTTCCTTGTCATTACCATCCCCATGATCCAAAACACCAACTGCGGCTGTTCAAATCAGCGAACCTCCCGCAGTTTACGACGTTGATGGGGCGGTTCAGTCATTCTACATTTAACACAGTCGCACTCTAACGCCTATGGTTGCACACACACACTAATAAGCACACACCCCATTTTCTACAACATGTTTTTAGCCCTGCTGTTCTCTGATCAACCTTTTTTCTTGTCTGATACTTGTGTTATGTTTCGAGACCTGTGCCTGTGGCGATTCCGGTTCCCGTTTGGTTGCATTTCCGAACAGACCGTTCCCGGATAAGACAATTCTCAAACAGTCAAATTCCCGAAACAAGCTCTTGTTTGCGCAAGCGCAGCTTTGGGGAAATCCAGGAAGTACAGCTTCTCAGAAACAAAAACACAGAAGAAAGGAACTGTGCAGTCTTCGTTATTTTACGGGCAAAGGGCGACACAGATTACTTTACTGTTGTATTGATCATGTCTATGAGAACACTTCTAGACTCCAAGGACGAATGGAACGAATGGGATGATGCTGGTAAGGTGCTTCTGTTCAATTCAATTCTGCTGTCTGGTCTGAAAAAAAAATTATAACTGTAAAACTGGGAGTGCCGTCTTCTCTCTCTGTCACAACAAGCCATGCAACTCTCTCTCTCTCTCTCTCTCTCTCTCTCTCTCTCTCTCTCTCTCTCTTTCTCTCTATCTCTCTCTCTCTTTCTCTCTCTCTCTCTCTCATCCACTCTATGGGACTCTGCAAGTGATAATTCCCTAAAGCTACTCAGCAGATTACACAAAAGAGCGCTAAAAGTAGTATTACTCAAACAGACTACTCTCACCGACTCAGACTACATCAACATAGGGGTCCTACCTCTGAAGTCAAGAATGAATTACAATAAAGGAATAATGATGCATAAAATTATGACAGAAAATGCACCCGAAACCATTTGCTCAAAGTTCTCTTTGAAGAATTCGCACCACTTTATAAAACTAAACACTCCTCTTCCTAGGATAGACCTATTTAAATCAAGTCTTGTTTATTCAGGAAGCAGCCTCTGGAACGCTCTTCCGGACGCCCTGCGGCAATCCACCAACACAGATTCTTTTAGAACCAAATATTCTTTCCATTTAATGAACTCTATGAACAAATAAACTTGATTGGTATGTTTTCTTTGTATACAGTTGTTCATTATCGGAATTATGGTTTATTGTGACAAAATCACGAAGATTTGGCTCTGTAATACATTGTTTTGCTGAGCTAATGTATTGTTGGGTTACTTTCCGTTTATCTTCATTGCTTTACACCCAATTTTGAACACTACCTTATGATCTACAATGCTTCTACATAATGCGCTTCATGTACATAAACTTATATGTTCTACCATTAATGTTTTTATGTAACCTTTTTTTTCCCTAGTCATAGTTATAGTAAAATAGTTTAGTCCCTCTTTAGGGCGAGGGCCAGATGCAAAAAAGCATACCTATGCTTATTCTTGTCACCCTCGAAAAATAAAGATTTGTCATTGTCATTGTCATTGTCTCTCTCTCTCTCTCTCTCTCTCTCTCTCTCTCTTTTTTCCTCGTAAAATAAAGAATTGTCATTGTCCCTTTATATATATTCAACATTTATGTGAACTTTTTGCAGATGATACCACAATTCACTCCAGTAACAAAAATGTAACTCGCTTATCAGAATCCCTCCAAGGAAGTCTAAACCAGCTGACAGAATGGACTGACCTAAATCACATGTCTCTTAACCCAAAGAAAACCAAATATATGATAATTACAACTAGACAAAAACGACAGAATTTTACCTCAACTGGTCCCGATTTAATGATTGACGGCAAAACAGGGGTGTTGCCAGACATTTTCATGTTGGCACATTTGGCCGAAACTGCCAGAAAGCTTAAGGACATCTTGGAAAATGTTCGGCTATTATTTTGGCTCATACAAAGTCACTGCAACATTGTCATTGAAGCACAAGACTCAAGAGGGGAACACCAATACATACAATCATTGTCTTAGGAACACAGATTACAGGGGCGGAGCAGTTAAGCCAGAGGGGGGGGGGGGGGGGGGGGGGGTACAACCTGGGGTCCAGGGTCCCGTTGGGAGGTCTGGAGGGCAAAGCCCCCCTGAAGCTGAAGAATGTTAGCTATTTTATAAACAATTTGTGGCTTATCCTTGATTTTAAACATGATCAACTGGTGGCAGCAGCCACTCATTATTTCTTTTAACATTAGTCATTAGTATTAAATAATGGCAATTTATCTTCACTGATATCCGCTTTCGACATCATATAGTATGGTTAGAAGGAAGACGTGTCGCATACTGTGACAACTAAACAATTAACTCTTCCCCCGGCTTTACAGACAGAAAAAGAAAGAAAAATTCAGACTGAGAATTTTTTTTAATTGGGGGGGGGGGGGGGGGGGGGGATAGCTGGGGGGGGGGGGGGGGAGGAACCCCTGTAACACCCCCTGGATTATATGTTGCTGATTTAATTACATCAGACACCTGAAACTGACTTTTTCAAACCTTTAACTTTAATTTTTTGAAAGTAAACCTCTTCCAATCTTGTGCAAATCTTGACAAACCTTGGGAAACATGACAATTAAAAGACCGTGTAGGGCGAGCCATTTTGCTTGAAAACCACGATTTGGAGGACGCTTTTCATTCTCTGGCTCAGCAGATTTTGATTCGCGGTGACTATTGTCTGCTATGTCGTCTGCTACACTACTACCACTCACACTGGCACTGTCCACATTCGCGGTGTTCCTGTCATTTTGTCCGGAATCACTTACCTTGGCGAAGGGTAGCAAACCTTGGCCAATTTAGTTTTTTTCTTTTTTGGTTGCGACATGATGTTCAAATCCAAATCGAAAGCACTGACTGACTGATAAACTATCGCGAATCAGCGAACGCAAACGCTGAGAGTGTAGTTTCCCTTGTCCAAGGGAAACCACTCTGGCATCTATAAATAATTTTTTTGCAATGGTTTCCGTTCAAAACATTGATGTTTCGTTTTTGGTATTCGCGAAGGAAATAAACGCCAGTCAGTTGACTAAGTACATCGGCAGCAGTTTTAGCAATCAAAGCCTGACCAATACAAAAAAACTGGACAAACTTTGGCCGATTTAGGCGAATACTCTTCGGACATTTGGCCGATAGGGACATGAAAGTTTCAGCCAAAAAAATCGGCGATTGGCCGAAGGGCCGACCCAAACGACACCCCTGCAATATACTTTTTTTTATATAGTGGAAACAGTCGACCATCACAAAGGTCTAGGTGTCCACATCGATAACAACCTGTCTTGGTCAACTCACATTAAACAACTTAGTAAATTTGTGTCAAAGAAAGTGTACCTCTTAAATCTAGAATTAAACACTTCCTTAATTGTCAAGCCAGGAAGTTATTTTTCACTGCTCATATTCAGTCTCTTATTGATTACGCATCCACTCTATGGGACTCAGCAAGTGATAATTCCCTTAAGCTACTCAGCAGATTACACAAAAGAGCGCTAAAAGTAGTATTTCTCAAACAGACTACTCTCACCGCCTCAGACTACATCAACATAGGGGTCCTACCTCTAAAGTCAAGAATGAATTATAACAAAGGAATAATGATGCATAAAATGATGACAGAAAATGCACCCGAAACCATTTGTTCAAAGTTCTCTTTGAAGAATTCGCACCACTTTATAAAACTAAACACTCCTCTTCCTAGGATAGACCTATTTAAATCAAGTCTTGTTTATTCAGGAAGCAGCCTCTGGAACGCTCTTCCGGACGCCCTGCGGCAATCCACCAATACGGATTCTTTTAGAACCAAATATTCTTTCCATTTAATGAACTCTATGAACAAATAAACTTGATTGGTATGTTCTCTTTGTAGACAGTTGTTCATTATCGGAATTATGGTTTATTGTGACAAAATCACGAAGATTTGGCTCTGTAATACATTGTTTTGCTGAGCTAATGTATTGTTGGGTTACTTTCCGTTTATCTTCATTGCTTTACACCCAATTTTGAACACTACCTTAATATGATCTACAATGCTTCTACATAATGCGCTTCATGTACATAAACTTATATGTTCTACCATTAATGTTTTTATGTAACCTTTTTTTTCTTTCTTTTTTCTTCCCTAGTCATAGTTATAGTAAAATAGTTTAGTCCCTCTTTAGGGCGAGGGCCAGATGCAAAAAAGCATATCTATGCTTATTCTTGTCACCCTCGAAAAATACAGATTTGTCATTGTCATTGTCATTGTCTCTCTCTCTCTCGTACAGACCATGGATTCTTTATAAAGGATTTTTTGTCCACTCTTTATTTTTTCCCCTGTCAAACCAATTAAAACCTTTTCTTTTTTTACCGGTATAGGCGAATTTCAATCGGTAAAATACCGGAAATTATCGGTAAACGCAATCCCTGCATTAATCATTTGAATGACATGTGATGTTCCACTTTGCAGATCAAGCAGCAGCAGACGCCGGCAGGGCAGTCAGCATCGGCATTGGAATTATCATCGCCATCGTGGTCTGCATACTGGTGGTCATCATTGTCTCTGTCATCATCTGCGTTTACTGCGTGTGCAGAAAGCGACAAGGGGCGACGGGTACAGTCGTGCGGACAGGAGGAGCTCCCCAGACTGTACGTTTGATGAGGTTTGCTGCAGTGGAACCTCATTTTTAAGACCTCCAAGAAATGTGCTTATAAACCTGGTCTTCAATTTAAAAAATAAAAGGGAGGGAATTTTAGATTAAAAATGAAGAATTGAAGGCACTTAAAAAAAGTAAGCAAGGTTGTACTTTTACTTAGAATTAAAGGGGTTGGGTCCAAAAAGGGGCGTACTTCCAGATTAACGTGACGCTTTCTGTATACAGGTAACTACTTACCAGTTTCAACCAGGCCAGGGAGGCATGATGCAGCCCGGTCCCCCTCCGCCCCAATTAGGCTACGCCCCCTACCCACAACAGGGATATCCACCTCCTGCAGGTAAAGTTTTTCTTGGGTGAATTATTTGTTTGCTTTATTATTTCTGTTGTTGCTGTTGTTTGTGCAGACTACCTGGACATTTCTGGTATTTTACCTGCTATTTTTTATAAATATCAACAAGTCGCGTGATTCGATATCAAAACATTAAGTCAAGCTGTCAGCATCAAAGTAACAGATTAACACCAAAAGTACGTCTGAGGATATCATATCCAGGAACTCACATTTGAAATTTCATGAAGATCGGTCCAGTAGTTTTCTCTGAATCGCTCCACACACACACACACACACACACACACACACCACACACACACACACACACACACACACGCCACCACCCTCGTCTCGATTCTCTGTCTATGTTAAAATAGAAAAAAGGGTATAACCATCTATTGACCTACCACTGTTAATTTGTTGTTTATGAATTTTTCTTTGCTATGTTTTGTGTTTGGAATTGATTGTACTGATTGAAATTAAGCAAATGACTATAGTTGGACAGTGTCATTGTGATTGTTAACCAGAAAAGTTCTGGTGTCTATATATTTGGATTTGGAGAGAAAAAAAGAAGAAAAAAGAAAATCATCGACCACTTTCAGGTTGTCAAGAGCTGAATAACACTATCATACAACCTGTAATAACCAGTCAAATCAACTGATTACATTAGAAATTTGATGGGAAAACAGTTTCTTACTGAGTTAAAGTTACTGTTACTGTTAGATACAATATTATCAAATTGCACAGGCATGGCTGATAGCTGATTTCCTTTCCAGTATTTTCAAATTTATACCTCACCGCTCTGTATAATAACTGGTCAAATCATTTGATTATTACTATGAGTCATTTAGAATTCAGGCAAGACAAATTGGTCAGATTATAATTTGATAGGCATGACTCATTTCTGATTTCCTTTCCAGTATTTTTTTATTTTAAATTCAAGTTAAAATGGGGGACCCACTGTACTGAACTCTACAAATAAATTATTGCGGCCATTTTTGAACCCCAACAAAAGCATTCATTCTCTTGTCAATTCATTTACATTTCTATGCCACTAAAGGTCCTTCACTTGGCTATCTGGCACACGTTTTGGGATCTTCTTCTTCTTCTCGGATCAAAGATTGACCCCTGTAAAAGAAATCTGTGATCCGAAAAGTGTGCCAGATAGCCTGAAGTGAAGGGCCTTTAGAGAATTAGAACATTTGAATGTCATAAAAAATTTGAATGAATTGACACAAGAATGAATGCTTTAGTTGGGGTGCAAAAATAATCTTTGATCCAAAAAGTGTGCAAGATAGCCAAGTGAAGGGCCTTTAGTGGCATAGAAAGTTACGAATTGAATGCTTTAGTTGGGGTACAAAAATGGGTGCAATACTTTTTTTGCAGAGTTTATTACCTGCCTTTGCCCCTGTTTTTCAGGTTCTGCCTACCCTCCTCCAGGCCCCGCTCAAGCCTACCCTCCCATGTCCGCTGGAGGATTCGATAAGCCTGGCGCTGGTGTAATTGCACCCCCACCCTACTCACCTCAAGGAGGAGCCCCTGTGCAATACGGCCAGCAGTACAAGGCCTCTGCACCCCCCTTCGAGTAGTCAGATGCCCGTTTTCCGCAGACAAGGAAAAGCTGGAAAGCTAGCCTGCCTGCTTGCTTGATGAACAGGCTAGGCGAGAGCATTGTGAAAGAGTTTATGTTGACAAGGGGTGGATTAAATTTGATAGGTTTGATGTGGAGCATTTTTCTGGTAAACAGGCAATAGGCTGCTGTGCCGCTTCTATTTTTTTTCTTTATTGTGAGCACCTCTAGAAAGATGCTTGCCTTGTCTCGTCAAATCTTTGCCTTCCTTGCAGCGAACAGTCCTTGAAGAAACGCTCTTTGCTTGCGAAGCCTTGCCTTTTTCGCTTCTATGAAACGGGGGTCTGCTCATGAAATCCAAAATTAATCTATCACCCAATGATTTAAGATCAAAGTAAGAAAGGTTAATTTATGCAATGTTCAATACAAAACACAGTGCAATTAGCATTCAATGAATCAGTATATATGTATAGTTTTAAATTGTGTGTAACGGGTAAACTTTTGCTTAAATTTACCTCTTTGTTTTCTACTCTAGCCTGAGAGAAGACTGAACGTGTTAGATATTTTATATTCTTACATGATTCACAGCATATTGTTTGACTGGGTCTTTTTCTTTTCTTTCTTACTCCTTTTCTGTTTTTCTGTGAATGATTTTGAGGAATCTGTGATAATGAAACAAGGAGAACAGTGACTGGAGGTTGAGCAAAATTGTGAAAAAGCTGTGCATTAGCACAGCAGGTGGTTTGCATTTTCTGGATGCATAGACATTTGCCCCTGAACTGTTCATCTTCATCCTTTTTTTTAGATTTTTTCTTTCAATTGTTCTACCTGTTTTTGTTTAAGTTTAAAAGTAAGGTTTTGGTTATGTCTAAATTAGGCAGTCAGAGTCAGTACAATTCTGCAACTGCGAAGCATTACATTTTCAGTGCTTGGTTTTGTTGTGCCTAAACATATTTATTTCAGAAGTACAAGCCATTTTGCTCTTGATCAAGTAAAATAGGTTGAGTTTTGCTGCGAATAGTAGTTGGTGTTTGTAACGTTCCAAATGCAAACGTTTCAAATTTTTTTCAAGAAGTTCAAAGGAACTTGTTTCATTTGATCATGGTGAAATTGTGATGTTTCCTTACACATTTGTTGTTAATTGTAAAATGCTTTTTGTGAAGTTGGTGTTTTCTGATGAATTTGTTATTGAATGTAAAAAAAAAATCTTTGTTTTTTCTTTTGGAATTGTAACTGAAGTGAAATTGTTCTGTCCTTTGATGGGGGGCTGAATAATTTCAGTGTGAAATAGCACAACAAAACTCCATCCCCACCCCCCCACCCCCACCCCGATATTTTAGGCAATATAGGTGAAATGTACTGTTCTGAGGAAGAACATGCAGTCCTGACCAAAGATTGTTATTGCTAAACCCCCCGCGGGTTTGGGGGAAGAATTTACCCGATGCTCCCCAGCATGTCGTAAGAGGCGACTAACGGATTCTGTTTCTCCTTTTACCCTTGTTAAGTGTTTCTTGTATAGAATATGGTCAATGTTTGTAAAGATTTTAGTCAAGCAGTATGTGAGAAATGTTAAGTCCTTTGTACTGGAAACTTGCATTCTCCCAGTAAGGTCATATATTGTACTACGTTGCAAGCCCCTGGAGCAATTTTTTGATTAGTGCTTTTGTGAACAAGAAACATCTCCCCCCCCTTCCCCCGTCGCGATATAACCTCCGTGGTTGAAAATGAGGTTAAACACCAACTAAAGAAAGAAAGATGTTATTGCTAAATTTGCCTCATGCCTCTCCCCTCATCTTGCTCTTGCCTTTTTCATGTCAATACTTTTGTCCTTAGTCCCAGTGTACAGACTGTAATAAACCTGTCTGTAACAACCACCTTTTGTAGCAGTTGCTCAGATCATAGTGAGGCGATTTTGGTGCCTCATGGGTAAAATACCTCATACAACTACTACTACACCAGTAGTGGCGTTAACCGGTATTTTACCGGTTGAAACGAGAAAATACCGAAATAAAATTGGCTGACGGTATGACCTACCGGTTGATTTTTAGAACTATCGGTTGTTTTCGCTGGTAAGACAACAAAACCAGTACTCTGAGTTGGACTCTGTCTGGTTCCAATGACCAGCCTACCATGTTTGCATCATAAAAGTTTGCGTACCGGTTTGAACAAATACTAGCGCCATCACTGTACACGGGGATGGCCAAATCGTCCGCCCGATCGCCATAGGCCAATAAAACAAATCCAACGGGCTAGTAGAAACCACTTCAGACCTGGGAACCCATACGATTTCGTCGTATTTTGTACTCATGATTGTTTACAATACGATCAGTACGGTCCGTGGAAAAAAAATATGTTGAGAAAAATTCCTGGACTATATTTCTTCACAAGCGCATCCTGAAGCCAATTCAGTATTTTGACTCATGATTACAATTTTTGCCAGTAAACATAGAAATCCTAATTAAAGATGCGACGAACTCTTGTGAAGCATGGTTGAAAAATTAATGTTCAAATGCTGTTTGGAATTGGAGTACGCTCATTTGTCTGAAAATACTCCATGTGCAAAACAGGGTTTCCCAGGTCTGCGCCTTGCAACTCGCCCGGCTGGCCAGTGAAAATTCTGGTCAAATGCAAAACTTGTGGTTGTAACGTTGAGTTTCAATGTCATAAACACTCATGCAGAAGCAGCAACAGTGATGATGTACCGGGCCAGCACAAATTCTGGCGGGCTAGTGACTTTCTTGAAGTTACTCGCCCGGCTAGCGAGTTAAAATTGTGAGATTTGGCCATGGATCCCTGCTACAATTTCTGACTACATGGTCACGATTTCTGGAATTTCATTCAATAGTAAGGCCAATTTAGAGGGAGCAAGCAATCTCTCTTTTACGGTATCTCTGCTGTAACCATCTGCTAAAGTGTAGAAATTAAGACAGTGACACTTTTGTTGTTGAAGCATGCATGCATAATGTGTCACAGTGTGTTTCAGAAATGTTCATGGTGCATGTATGTAGATTTTGGAGTTGATATTATCTGCACATTAGTGTCGCTTTGAATTCACCCACCATATACCTGTGTGTTTATTTTCTCAAAATTAATTTGTCCACAATGTGTTTCTGAAACACTTTGTTCAGTATCAGGTGTGCAACCCCCCGCGGGTTAGGGGGAGTCCCATATTGGTTGGGACGAGAAAGAATTTACCCGATGGTCCCCAGCATGTCGTAAGAGGCGACTAACGCGTAACGGATTCTGTTTCTCCTTTTACCCTTGTTAAGTGTTTCTTGTATAGAATATAGTCAATTTTTGTAAAGATTTTAGTCAAGTAGTATGTAAGAAATGTTAAGTCCTTTGTACTGGAAACTTGCATTCTCCCAGTAAGGTAATATATTGTACTACGTTGCAAGCCCCTGGAGCAAATTTTTGATTAGCGCTTTTGTGAACAAGAAACAATTGACAAGTGGCTCTATCCCATCTCCCCCCTTCCCCCGTCGCGATATAACCTTTGTGGTTGAAAACGACGTTAAACACCAAAGAAAGAAAGAAAGAATCAGGTGTGCATAATGTTACATATTAAACTTAAAATTGTTTAGAAGAGAATTACGTAGCATAATGTAAGGGCCGGCACTTCTTGCAAACTACAACATTTCTTGACATTTAGGTCACATCAATTCTAAATTCACAATCGAAGATTCCTGTTTAGAAAAGCATACTTCTCTTTTTGCCATTTGCATAAGCAGGATCGGTACTGTGAGCAAACGATAAATTAAGGGATTAGGAGAAGAAATGTCGTAGCAAAGATACAAAAAGTTGAAGCTCAAGTGCTTTCATTTGTGCCACATTATATGCATGCAGGCAATTCATTTTTTGTCAGAGTGCATTCAGAAGTGTAGAATTAATGCATAATTTCATATTTTGCATATGTGTCACGGTGACCTTTTTGAAACCTGCACTTTTTCAATTTTAACTTTCAAACATTCTCCAATCAAAATATAACCAGGTAGGAGCAAACGTAGCAAAAGGGATGAATGTTTAGCGTAAAGTTATTATTCTATGGAGTGTAATCTTCAAATACCGGCACGGTTGGCATAGTGGTAAGGCGTCCGCCCCGTGATCGGGAGGTCGTGGGTTCGAACCCCGGCCGGGTCATACCTAAGACTTTACAATTGGCAATCTAGTGGCTGCTCCGCCTGGCGTCTGGCATTATGGGGTTAGTGCTAGGACTGGTTGGTCCGGTGTCAGAAAAATGTGACTGGGTGAGACATGAAGCCTGTGCTGCGACTTCTGTCTTGTGTGTGGCGCACGTTATATGTCAAAGCAGCACCGCCCTGATATGGCCCTTCGTGGTCGGCTGGGCGTTAAGCAAACAAACAAACAAACAAACAAACAAATCTGTTGTTTGTCTCATCCTGTCTGTATATGTATGTCAGTCTCTCTTCTCTCTTCTCTCTCTCTCCCCCCTCTCTCTCTCTCCTTCTCTCCCTCTCTCTCTCTCTCTCTCTCTTTCTCTTTCTCTCTCTTTCTGCCCCCCCCCCCCTCCTCCCCCTTCCACTCTCTCAATGTCCATAAGATCAAGACTGGTTGGTGTGAACAGGAACACTAATACGAATATTGTTCAAGTTATAATCTAAAGTAATCAGTACTAATGATAACAGGAAGGAAACACTGTCAGACTTAGATTTAGGTGTGGTGCCGTTAGTTTCCTGCTTTTGGGGTTTTCAATGTGATCACAAGACACTGGTTTTTCTTCCTCTTTTTGAATGATAACAATAAGTGTGTGTACAACAATCTGAACATTTTAGTTAACATAAATTGCATTATTATATATCGTGTATGTGCTTTATTTATAGTCTGAAACATTGAAAAACCCAAGAGCAGGAAACTAACTGCACCACACCTAAATATAAATCTGACAGTGGGGTGCATTACTTTTTGTATATTAGGTGAAGCTTGTGAAGAGCTTGGATGTTTTTATCTTGCTTGTTTCGTTCAGTTGTGCGCTCTGTACAAAAATGACAAATAACAAACAAAAATGTTTGCTACTCAGGAATCGATGGAACTCAGTTGACACATACAATTTTGGAAGGTTCGACATTTTTTTGGAAAGATTTTGGAAAGTTTTATTTTATTTTATTTTTTATTTATTTTTTTTTACAGCGGTACCTGTCTTGAGAGAGGGAACTGTAGAAACAAAGTTATCAATTTAGAACCTTAATCTCTCTTGATACAGTGATAATTAGAGACATTGTTTGGGACCAGCCTTAAGTGTCTTTCTCTACGTTGCATTAGTTCTTTGATAATAGCTGTGGTTTTCCCATGCCTTAACACTTTCTACCCCACCTATGTTGACCAATTGTTTGTAGCCGAGACCAGCTGTGCTGCAGCAGGTCACTCAGAATTGTAGTAACTGGGTAGAAACTGTGTATATCACGCTGGAATGCAGGCGTTAGATTGACGTTACAGAAAGCGATTGAAGCTAACAGTCTGAGCGGATATATCCGTACCTGGTCAGAATTTTATTAGAGCCATATGAATGGGTACGGATATATCCGTACCTGGGAGACAATGGGTTAATCTTTAGCCATGTACGCATAGTTGTTATCTGATGCATTGGTCAACCGTCGGAGGATTTTTACATGTAGGACCGGTTTTCTGGCAAAAAATTGGACTGTCAGGACATTTGGACTTGTACACATTTTCAATCCCGGTCTAAATGACCTCTTGTCATCTAAGTCTGGGAACAACTTTAATGATAGATGTACTTATAAGTCTAAAATTATACATTAAAGGACAACAGAGGGTGTTCCCTTTTGGGAATTGTCCTCTCTTTGGAGGTATCTTCGGTGACAGATACACTTGTGCCTGTGTGGAGTATACCTTTGGGACCATGAGTCCTATTTTGGGGCCCGGTAGCTCAGTTGGTAGAGCACTGGACTTGTGATTGGAAGGTCGCAGGTTCAAATTTGGGCTGGGAAGGACACGGGTCAACTTTATGTGCAGACTCAGAGACGGAAGCCATGTCCCACTCCCGTGTCACCACAATGGCACGTAAAAGACCTTGGTCATTCTGCCATAAGTGCAGGTGGCTGAATACACCTAAACACGCAGACACCTGGGTAGCGCGACTCCGTTGCTGCTTAGCTTTCCACTGGGAGGAAGCGACCCAAATTTCCCAGCGATGGGACAATGAAATAAAAAAAATGAAAATTACAAATACCATAATGTATTTACTTTGCTGTTCTTGTTCTTTCTGGCAGGGGATAGTCTTTTCATTGGAAGATTCCATTATTGCAGGCACCACTGTATTGACTGTGCTTGTTCTTTCCAGTAGTTGGTGTGTTGAATGCTTTTATGTTCATTTGTTGGCTGGATGGTTGCAAACTGGGAGTGACTGGTCCTTGTTTTTCATATTTTTGTCATTTGTTTTTATTTTCAGGTGCTTGTTATATGTTGTTTTCATGTGTATGTGAGTCTTGTTGGAAAATTGGATCTATGAACTGGGATGGTGCTTGTTTGTGGAAAGACATGATTAATGTTCAGTAGGAGAGGTTGATTGTGAAGAGTGTAATTAAGTAGAGGTGTGTTGGTGCGTGCATCGGTGTGTGTCTGTGTGTGTGTGACTTGCTACATGTATATTCAGTGATTAATGAGTGTTGTTTTTTTAGCCTTTATTGGGGAAAAAAAACAACAACATTACACTCTGCAAGGAATAATGTTGTGTGTATTAGCATAAATGTTAGTAACTGAAAAATTCTGAATCCTTCAGTTTGAACTAATCAACCTTCTACAGCACACTCACTCCATGAGTGGGATTCTTCCGGTATATTCCGGAAATCCGGATTTGTAATGTCTGTGGTGACGTGGTTTTGGTTATTAATTATACAAATCCTTCAGCGTCTGGGGGCCCCCAGACCCCCCCTTAAAATTCTTCAGGATTTATGAAATTTTTCAGTCTCACCCATGTCACTCCTATTTTGATTGTGTGTATGATCTACATATATACTAAAGGATCTTCCTTGTAGGTATTATTTCTACTGTGTAAATAACTATAACCTTGTTCTCCACATGTAGAGCTACAAGTAGTTTTAACTTGTATTTTTCTGTATTTACGGTAGTTTTTTTAAATTGTGGGGTAGATGTTAACCTTTCCCCACATGTACATTTTTCTGTTTACAGTCTTTAGTCGTGACTGTCAGTGTATATCTACTTTATGATTTGAATTTGCTGTAGGTATAGATACAACAAAAAAATAGAGACGTTTTTTTAAAATATTGCTTTCCTATTTTGTTTAAATTTTGAGAGAGTATTAAATCAGTGACAGATGACTCGTATAGTGTTTTTTGTTTTTGTATTATTTTCCTTATTATCTCTGTCTCTGTTGGTATGTGTGTGTGTATGTATGTGTGTACGTATGTGGGTGCGAATGTGTGTGTTTTTATCTGTCTGTGTGTATGTGATTATTTACTTTACATCTGACGCTTCTTCTCCTTCTTCTTCGTTCATTGGCTTAGACTCATGACGTTCACTCATGTTTTTAGCACGAGTGGATTTTTATGTGTATGACCGTTTTTACCCCGCCATTCAGGCAGCATACGCCGATTTTGGGGGAACATCTGAAGCTTTCCTGCAACAATCTCTGCTCCATTACATTGACGCTTCCGTCGGTCACCTCTCTCTCTCTCTCTCTCTCTCTCTCTCTCTCTCTCTCTCTCTCTGTCTCTCTCTCTGTCTGTCTCTCTCTCTCTCTCTCTCTTTCTCTCTCTCTGTCTGTCTCTCTTTCTCTCTCTCTCTGTCTCTCTCTCTCTCTCTCTCTCTCTCTCTGTCTCTCTCTTCTCTCTCTCTCTCTCTCTCTCTCTCTCTCTCTCTCTCTCTCTCTCTCTCTCTCTCTCTCTCTCTCTCTCTCTATGACCCTTCCCCATACCCTAACTGAATTTCCTTTTTCCAACCTCATTCCCGCTCCAAGTAAGCATTCCAATCCTCTGCTTTTCCGCAGACCTTTTTTCTGCTGCATGACAAGGGGCGCAATCTCAGTCTCTGCTACTCGCAGAGTTTATACTTGGTTGTTTCCCTTGGATCTGGTTTAAAAACGAGAACGTCTTAGCTAGTACTTTTAGTAGGGGAGTTAATCAATCCCTTTTTCACATTCAGTCATTAACATAATGAATTGTCCTGTCTTAATAAAACAACAAGAAATAAAGACGGTTGTGTATTTGCGGATCTTTCATACGTTCTGCATTGTGTGTATTTGTGTGTGTGTGTGTGAGTATGTGTGTGTGTGCGTGTGTGTGTGTGAGGAGGGTGTGTGTGTGTGTGAGTATGTGTGTGTGTGTATGTGTGCGTATGTGTGTGCGTGTGTGATTTCAAGCGATCTTGGTGTTTGTATTGCTTGCATAATACTCTATTGTAGTTACTCTTTCTTTGTTGTAATTGTTGTTGTCGTTGACGTTGTTGTTAATTTTTGTTGACATTGTTGTTGTTGTTGTTGTTGTTGTTGTTGTTGTTGTTGTTGTTGTTGTTGTTGTTGTTGTTGTTGTTGTTTTTATTATGTTTTGCTGCTACTGCTGGTGCTGCTGTTTATGCTGTTGTTGTTGGGAAACACTAATATTCATATTTTTGGTACCAAGGAGACCTTTTGCCGAGTACCCAATGAAAGATGAGATGGTACCGACCTGACGTTATTGGGTGAGAGGTATTATGGGGCGTGATCTATAATCAAATGTCAATACGCAGCCTCTTTTTCGTTCGATCTGCGTCTGCAATTTCCGGTCTCATTTCCGAATCCCACTTATCTTTTTTTCATCCGTCGTGTGGTTCAGTGGTGAAAACGCTGAAATAATTTTTCTTTTTTCTCTAAATACCAATATCTTACAATTGGTGTGTCTGTGTGTGGGGAGGGGGGATGAGTTAGGGTTTTCTTGCAGTCCGCCTTCGCTGTCTTTTATTCGCCCAGTCCATTATCTTAAAAGAACTTAAAAACCATGCACCTTTTTCTGAGATAAGATCAGAAAAGTGAAGTGTCCATTTTCAGAATTAGGGTTGAGGGGGGGGGGGGGGGGGGGGGGGGGGATACATAGGTGCATGACTTCATGACAGGATGACTACGTGCTTTACTTTTTGTATATTAGGTGAATCTTGTGAAGAGCTTGGATGTTTTTTATCTTGCTGTTTCGTTTAGTTGTGCGCTCTGTGAACATTCGTGTGTGAACAGGAACAGCCTGGCTAGGTCGAATGCAATCTGTGATATAAACTGGTGATACATCGCTTAGAATAGCAAAGGGAGCATACCCCAACACTCACACACAGACAATCAAACAAACGCACGCGCACACACACACACACACGACGGTACACACGCACACACACACACACGCACACACACGAACGCACACACACACACACACACAAACACAAACACACACACACACGAACGCACGCACACACACACACACACACACACACACACACACACACACACACACACACACATACTACGCGCGCGCACAGGTCTCGTTTCAGTCGGAGTACATTTAAGCTAAATGAATGCCTCGTACAGAACATTTATCAATGCCTCCCAACCTCCCAGTATCTTGGAAACAAGAGTTCCCTTCAACCCCAAATCATTTAGTTCGTCTTAAAAGCCAGACATAATTGAGTATCAAATGGTTTGGTGATTGAAAATAGCACTATGGATATTTATGGCTTTATGAGCTGCAGTTTATCAAAGAACCGAAAGTGTTATGTGTCTGGCAGCCTGTCTCTCTTTCTCTGTTCAAGCCTCTCACACTAAAAGAGAGAGATAGAGAGAGAGAGAGAGAGAGAGATAGAGAGAGAGCTAGAGAGAGAGAGAGAGAGAGAGAGAGAGAGAGAGAGAGAGAGAAAGAAAAGAGAGAGAGAACTCGGAACTCAAAACTTTATTACAGAAGGATAAAGGATATAGGCTTAGCCTAATCTTCACACACACACACACACACACACACACACACACACACACACACACACACACACACACACACACACACACACACACACACACACACACACAAACACACATGGAGTTCTTGGAATCGTTTGATAAATGTACATGTTTATTCGTCATCCTGGTTAGAGTCTGTACAGCTGTTAAAATCCAAGACAAACGGAAACTGAAAAATAACCGATAAAATGAATAAAACAATTTTCGTTTCCAATTGATTAACTTATAAATCCGAAGCCACAATTACCGCTAGACTATCCTGGTCAAAATGAAACATACATCAACCAGTGTTGTGCTCACCTTATGTAGTCAGCAAATAAACAATTTTAAAGCACTGATGCAACATATATCTATTGGTCTTTTTGCCATATTCTTATATTATTTCCGGTCAGCAAGGAAGGGGGAAGGCCTGTAGGATATATGGGGGAATACAAATGACAATACACATGACTATCAGGGCTCCCCACGAACGCCCATCCTAGAGGGTCTGTGGACCCCCTTAGCAGAGGTTTAGAGGGT
>NC_090259.1:30722474-30727116 GCF_037325665.1 Littorina saxatilis | reverse complement strand
AAGTTGCGTCTGCAAAAACATCTTCCCACTCTTCACAGAAACAAAGCAGAAAAGCTTTTGAATTTGGTGAATGACTAAGTGAAAGGTCGACCCTTACTCATGTAAAAAGCATGGGCTGGTGGTAACATTTACAACTACCACATATGACATAAGTCGCCCTACCCAGATGTGTGTGTTTTTTATGTGTAATCAGCCACCTGCATTTATGGCAGAATGACCGAGTTCGTTTGCGTATAAAGTTGATCCGTGTACGTCCCGGCCGGGACTCGAACCAGTGTGTGTGTGTGTGTGTGTGTGTGTGTGTGTGTGTGTGTGTGTGTGTGTGTGTGTGTGTGTGTGTGTGTGTGTGTGTGTGAGAGAGAGAGAGAGAGAGAGAGAGAGAGAGAGAGAGAGAGAGAGAGAGAGAGAGAGAGAGAGAGAAAAAGAGTGATTTGTTTTGATATTGTCGTCTTTATCTTGACTATCTTAAGTGGGCTACGTGCGCCTCGATATTGTATTTATGTTCTTACGTTTTATGTTGTTTATTGTAATGCTGTATACACCACACCTGAGTTACTCCTCGTTGAGATAATACAGTGTTCTATGTCTATGACCCTAGGATCACAAGTAAAGTCCAGTTCTCTACAAACTGAGCTGCCAGTAATCTTACCCCATGTAAAAGCCACCGCAGATCTGAGATGATAAGCCAAACTGTGCAAGAAGGACTGTGCCTTTAAATACAAAACTCTATGTGATTGCGGAGTACCGGTGTAGGATCCGGTCCGGTCCCCCCTCTGAAGTAGTCCCCCGGGGGACCAATTCGTGGCAAAAACTGCTCTATAATGGTCCCCCCTTAGACATCCAGCCTCGTTTTTCTTAGGCATTCAAGCCATTTTCAATCTATATCTTCGTCCGGTATTATGTAGTGCACAGACAGCAACCTCTTTGTTTGACTATATTTTGCAGAAAATAAAATAGATCTGATTTATAATGCCGTTCAAAAGAAAAATCACATGAAATAAAATGAATAATAAATAAATACTGATAAGAAGAAATGAAACCAGTCTCTGATTCTTTCCTTTCTTTTCTCTGAAATTGCTGGTAACATTACTAACATTGTAACAAGAAAAACGAGGCTGGATGTCTAAGGGGGGACCATTATAGAGCAGTTTTTCCCACGAATTAGTCCCCCGGGGGACTACTTCGGAGGGGGGACCGGACCGGATCCTACACCGGCACGGTTGGCCTAGTGGTAAGGTGTCCGCCCCGTGATCGGGAGGTCGTGGGTTCGAACCCCGGCCGGGTCATACCTAAGACTTTAAAATTGGCATTCTAGTGGCTGCTCCGTCTGGCGTCTGGCATTATGGGGTTAGTGCTAGGATTGGTTGGTCCGGTGTCAGAATAATGTGACTGGGTGAGACATGAAGCCTGTGCTGCGACTTCTGTCTTGTGTGTGGCGCACGTTATATGTCAAAGCAGCACCGCCCTGATATGGCCCTTCGTGGTCGGCTGGGCGTTAAGCAAAAAAACAAAAAAAGTGATTGCGGAGCAACAGTAAATTGTGTTACAACACGTTACTCACTCGTTTTTTGTGTGCAGAATACAAACAAATAAACACAAGAAAGAAAGAAAGAAAGAAAGAAACAAACAAAGACATTACGCCATGTTGCCTGTTTTGTAGTTCCTACTGTGACAGCCTGTCTGCCTTTCCACTTCAAAACTAAATGTACTTCATCCTCTCGTTTCTGTGTCTGGGTGTTGTGTCTCCTTCCCATCTCCCGTCATGCCATTCAAACGACACGAATCGTGTACTCTCGTTTGTGTCTGTGTTCCTCGCTTCTGTCTCTCGTCTGGTATGCATCTCCGTCTTTCTCTCCTTTTTTCCTGTCCATGCTGTCAAACCATCCAAGACCAGCATTGTGTAATTCCTTTCTGTGTCGCTTTCTTGCTTCAGTTACTGTTCTGATCTGCGTCTGAGTCTACCCCTTCCTTTCAAACCATCTCTATACAAACCGAATTGTACCACTCTTCTTTCAGTCTTGCGTTCTTAACTCTGTATTGTGTCTGGTATCTGTTACATCCTCACCTCCCCAACCATTTCACCAGCCAACCACGCCACCCCCAACCACGCCACCCCCTTTTTCCCTTTCCAACTATGTACGAAAAACGAATTTCGCTGTTGTCTCGATTTGGTGGAGCTTTCCTGATTTTGTCTTCTTTCTATCACTCCCTTCTGTCTGTTTCTACTACCCTACTATTTTGTATGCTTCTCCTGTCTCTCTCTCTCCCTCCCTTCTAGTCCGATAGGGGAAAGGCTCCTAATATGGACCGGCTCCTAACATGGACCACCTCCTGTTCTGACAAACTAACGGCGCTAGAGCGCTCAAAACAATTTCATTCGCTTTATTCACCTTCTCTGGTTAAGTTGCACATGTCAAAACAGTTGCAGAAACACAAACCTCAAAACCGTTAGGCTTTTTCTCTTTTTCTCACTTTTGGCAGGGTTCACTCTAAATTTGCCGCCTAAAACGGACTCGTTTCTGTCCACAGCCAAAGCTTTCATAACACAAAAATGGCTATATATACATTTTAACAGAGTGTACCCCGAGTTTCTACTGCAAACAAAAAATAATAGCAAAACCTCAAAGTATGTGTGAGTCCCCTAATATGGACCACCTTCAACAAATCGAAGAAAATAAAAACTAAAGGCAATTTCAATTAATTCATTAGGAAGCTTGCTGAAAATAACCTATAACTAGCCCTCGAGATTTCAAAACAATATAACAAATAGTCTTTTTATTGTGGAAGTTGATAATTTCACTTATTTTCACTCTGTTTTTGATAAGCTTCTTCAGTTTCCTGGTTTGCTTCAAAATAATGCTCTCATCAACCCAAAACAGCTAAATCTAAAGCATATTTGAATTAGTCTGACTTGCACACTAAGTTGTATCATGTTATTTTGAAGTATAGGGGGCTTTTTACAGTGATTCGTGAAGGCCGCTTCACTGGTCCATATTGGGCGCCCAGGCTCCTAATATGGACCATTTGTGATTTTTTCTGTATTTAATTTTTGCTGAAGGTCTATCAAAGCTATTTCACTCTAATTATGCCTAACGGTTAAACTAAGAGAGAAGGACTACCAACCACAAAATGAAACTTCTTCGCAAGAAAACAAGCTAGTTATCAGCAATAAACAAAAAGTGGTCCATATTAGGGGCCCTTCCCCTACATTTCAATCACGAAGATTTTACACCACCTAAGTCACCGTACTCGTGTTTCCAGAACTTCCCCAACCTCCAGTACAGGGGAGTTTCGGGGACTAGCAGGACTCTGTCTCTGTCTCTCTGTCTCTGTCTCTCTCCCCCCTCTCTCTCCCCCTCTCTCTCTCCCCCCTTTCTCTCTGTCTCTCTGTCCGTCTCTCTCTCTTTTTCTCTATCTCTCTTTTCCTACCATTCAAACGACAGGAATTTTTTGTTTCCAGAACTTCCCCAACCTCCAGTACAGGGCACTAGAAGTAATTTCCTCTATCTATATATATATACGACTAGTGTCTGTCTGTCTGTCTGTCTGTCTGTCTGTTCGCGATGCACGGCTAAAGTTCTCGGTGGATCTTTTTCAAATTTGGACACCGTATTCAGCTACACCCCGGACACAACCTCATCGATGAGATATTTCAACACGTGCTCTCAGCGCGCAGCGCTGTGCGCGCTGAACGGATTTTTGTTTTTTGTTGTTGTTTTTTTTGTTGTCGGGATCCACTACCAGTAATTCTTCCTTATCTTCTCCAGTGTTTTCAGCCGCGATTATCTCCCTTCCTCCGTGTGGCGTCAATCCATATTTCCGTTACTACGTTACTATTTTAAGAAGTTCACTGCACGTTACTATTTTTAGAAGGTCTCCAGTGTTTTGCGCGTTTATCTTCTTTCCTTCGTGCGCCGGCAAACCCGGCGTACATCGGGTCCCAGGCGCAGCCTGGTATTCGGCTCTACTTCTTTCCGGCGAAGCCGGTACCCGGCGAAGCGGGTAATCATCTAGTATATATATATATAAATTTATAATGAGAGCGCTGCTAAAAATGCCAGAATGTGCACTCGATCGCTTGTACTTTTAAAGAAAAGTTAAATATAGAATGACGTCAAGAGCGAGAATGCATAGAAATTACGTCATGAGCAAGGGAGATCATCCTTTACTCTGTGTGTGTCTCCGCCGCCTACATTTCTCTATCTCTCTTTTCCTACCATTCAAACGACAGGATATTTTTTCCCAGAACTTCCCCAACCTCCAGTACAGGGCACTAGAAGTACTTTCCTCTCTATATATCTCTCTCTCTCTTTCTTTTCCTACCAGTTAAACGACAGGAATGTCGCACCACCTAAATCACCGTCGTAGCGTTTCCTGCACTTTGCTGGGCGTATGTCCGAGTACGTCGCCAAACTCAGTAATAGCGGTGTTACCCCAAAGCACTAGAAAATTGGCAGTCCTCTTCGCCTCCTTACGCCAGGAGTGATGCTGGGAGGATGAAAGTAGGCTTCTAGTGCCGAAACCCTCCTATACTTATCTTCGCTTGCTCAAAGTAATTTGGTGGTACTCGCTTGTGTTGAAGTTTGCAACCGTTGAAGAAAATCGATAGGAATGCGTGAGTTTTGAGGTGTTGTTTTCTCCA
>NC_090259.1:30702474-30717474 GCF_037325665.1 Littorina saxatilis | reverse complement strand
TTAAAATGAAACGCGATCGGTTTCTTTCTTTCTTTATTTGGTGTTTTACGTCGTTTTCAACCACGAAGGTTATATCGCGACGGGGAAAGGGGGGAGATGGGATTGAGCCACTTGTCAATTGTTTCTTGTTCACAAAAGGACTAATCAAAAATTTGCTCCAGGGGCTTGCAACGTAGTACAATATATTACCTTACTGGGAGAATGCAAGTTTCCAGTACAAAGGACTTAATATTTCTTACATACTGCTTGACTAAAATCTTTACAAACATTGACTATATTCTATACAAGAAACACTTAACAAGGGTAAAAGGAGAAACAGAATCCGTTAGTCGCCTCTTACGACATGCTGGGGAGCATCGGGTAAATTCTTTCTCGTCCCAACCAATATGGGACTCCCCCTAACCCGCGGGGGGCACGCGATCGGTTGGTTTTGTTCAGACCAGCTAAAGATAAAGCGATCGAGTTTCTTAAAATCATCTGAATACAATCGTAACGCTCTTACATTAATTGAGATTTACTAAATGTATTTCGGTAGACTAGGAATCGAGATGTGCGTGTGTGTGGAGCAATTTCCAAAAACAAATCCGACAAGACAGATAGTTCTGCATGCAACATTACACATGCGTTGTTCAGAGCACACAGCGCTCTGTCGACTTCATTTTGGTCACAGCATCGTCACACATTCATACCAGTTGAAGAGTTAACACTTGCCATACTGTTTACGATACGATGACGCTTGGATTATTGAAAACGTCCTGATCAAGTGTGTGAACGGGAAAAATATTGTTGTACTAACACTACAGTGCAAAAACGCTTAAGAATGGTTTTTGTTTTCCGGGATCACCCTTTGAACTTATCAAATTCCATCTATTCTTCCATTGTTGCGTCTTTAAAATAGCTTTTTTCAAGTTCAATTCCCCTTAAAGAAAAGTTTGTGGAGTTCAATATCACACTTGTGCGACTTCTCAAACCATTCAAATGAGCCACTTTTGTACTTCACCACCAAGGTGACATTACCAACCAATTGCGAAACAAATCGCATGAGAACGCAAAACTGCCTTAAACAATATAAGTTGTGAGGTGCAGTTCAAGCAATTATGGGTTTACAATAATACAAAAACAATACCTTACTTCTCTGGATTTTTCATTTTTTGGTAAGAAGAGGTAACATTATTTTTTGTGTGGTAAATCTGTTGAAGGTTTTGTCAGAAGAGTAATGCGTCTTAGGTATTTCAAATTCCCGTTCAAATGTCCGTCCTTTTTTTTAAGTAAGCGCCAACCCTGTAAAGCTATGAGTAGGACATATGTTCACTTGCCAACGAGGACCCTCCACCAAATCTGAATAAAAAGTGTCCAAATAAAACTTTTTTGTGTGGTTAAAACAGGACAGCAAAGAGAGTAAAAAGGAAGAAATAAGATTACAGAGAGGAAACAAGACTTCAGACAGCAGAGAAAACTAATGAGATGTTGGCTCAAACGAGGCGCAAATGCAGTCAAAACAATCTTACTTGTACACAAAATATCGCATGATATCACGATCACGATAGCGCAAATGAAACACCTCTATATTTGGAGAGAGAGAGAGTGAGAGAGAGAGAGAGAGAGAGAGAGAGAGAGAGAGAGAAAGAGAGAGAGAGACAGAGAAACAGACATGACAGACATGACAGAGAGAGAGAGAAAGAGAGAGAGAGAGAGAGAGAGAGAGAGAAAGAGAGAGAGATATATAGACAGAGAGACAGACAGACATACATGACAGAGAGAGAGAGGCAGGGAAGACATGACAGACATGAGAGAGAGAGAGAGAAAGAGAGAGATATATAGAAAGAGAGTGAAGAAAAGAGAGAGAGAGTGAGAGAGAGAGACAGGGAAGAAAAGAGAGAGAGAGTGAGAGAGAGAGACAGGGAAGAAGAGAGAGAGAGAGGGGAAGAAGAGAGAGAGCGAGAGAGCGAGAGAGAGAGAGAGATAAAGAGAGAGAGAGAGAGAGAGAGAGAGAGAGAGAGAGAGAGAGAGAGAAAGACAGACAGACATGTACAAGACAGACAGACAGACAGAGACGGAGAGAAAGAGAGCGCGCACGCAAGAGGGAAAACGAATCAGTTGATTGCACGATCGAGGCGTCAAAAGAAGTCGACGCAGACTTCATTCTAGCCACTGACAAATGCAATAAAGGTTGAGAAGGACAAACCCGCCAAATCAACTTTTTCCACAGCCTTTCAAATTAACTCAAAAGGCCCACCAATTCTTCCCCTCAATCCAATTCTTTGAACGAGGAAAGCTCGTGAAATATGACTTCAAAAGACCTTTAAGTGATTCGTTTGGGATGGATTACTGAATAAAAGGGCGACTTGACGGGTAAGTGAAATGAATTATGATGTATAAGGGAACAGCTTGAAAAGTAAATAGGAAGATGACGATGGCAGAGCCTTGGGGAGAAATTGGTGGAAAGAACTATGCAATAAATTTCACTTGTTTGGTTGAAAGAGTGAGGAGGTGAACTTTCAAAAACGTTGCTGCCATGCGACATCGAACGCAGAACAATATGATGTTGCTACTGCAAACCATGTGGTTTTATTTACTCCAAAACGAGTTTTAAGACCTTAAATCCAGAAACAATGTGTTGCACTAACAAGCAAGTCTCGTCGAAACTGTCTAAAATTAGAGACAAAACTAATAACTTCTGTTGTATAAAGAGAGAGAGAGAGAGAGAGAGAGAGAGAGAGAGAGAGAGAGAGAGAGAGAGAGAGAGAGAGAGAGAGAGAGAGAGAGAGAGAGAGAGAGAGAGGAGAGACAGGACAAGACAAGACAAGACAAAATCTTTATTATCGAGGGTAATAGATAAGCAAGAATATTGCTTTTTTACATCCAGCCCTCGCCCTAATATAGGGTCAAGTCTCGTCGAAACTGTCTAAAATTAGAGACAAAACTAATAACTTCTGTTGTATAAAGAGAGAGAGAGAGAGAGAGAGAGAGAGAGAGAGAGAGAGAGAGAGAGAGAGGGAAGAAGAGAGAGAGAGAGAGGTAAGAAAAGAGAGAGAGAGACAGAGAGAGACAGACAGACAAACAGAGAGACAGATAGAGAGACAAACAAAGACAAAGACAGAGAGACGGAGCGAGATATAGGGTAAGCTTATAAAATGAAGGGAGTGAGGCTTAAAACAGAGAGAGAGAGAGAGAGAAAGAGAGAGAGAGAGAGAGAGAGAGAGATAGGGCGAGTGAGAGTGAGAGAGAGAGAGAGAGAGAGAGAGAGAGAGAGAGAGAAAGATTATTTGTTTTAACCACGTGTACAAACAGAGCTGCATGCCACCGAAAAAAAAAGTTCTCTCGCTCTCTCTCATCGGGAAAGGGGGATTTTCAGACAGAGCGAGACAGAGACAGCTCAAAGGACAGAGAGACAAACCAAACTCACTGCCCTTCAATTTGGAATGTTAGATTCATTTTCCACAAGAATGCATCTGATTTCCGAACGAAAAAAGCCCACTAAATTAGGTTGTCTTGTCAGACGCATACGCCTCCACACGAGCTCAGTTAGAAATAAGACAGCGCGTTTCTGTCAGTCGAAACGATTGAACAGAAAAGTTGACAATGTAATCCCGCTGTAAATCACTTTGTAACAGAGCTCAAACATGTATCTTGGCAGTAGAGCAGTGTTGTAGACTCATGAAATAGTGGGAATAATGAGAAAAAAAAGTAAAATACACAATAACACAATAACGGAGACATTACTAGTTATCACGCTAAAAATCCGTGTAACAGTACCTGCTTATAACTTAGACAAGGAATATCGTCCTTCTTGTGTAAACTAATTCAGTAACAGATGTAATTAAACGGATGGGATTGTTTTGTTTTTATTTTAGTCAAGTTTTGACTAAATTTTTTAACATAGAGGGGGAACCGAGACAAGGGTCGTGGTGTATGTGTGTGTGTGTGTGTGTGTGTGTGTGTGTGTGTGTGTGTGTGTGTGTCTGTCTGTGCGTGTGTGTGTGTAGAGCGATTCAGACTAAACTACTGGACCGATCTTTATGAAATTTGACATGAGAGTTCCTGGGTATGATATCCCCGGACGGTTTTTTTCATTTTTTTAATAAATGTCTTTGATGACGTCATATCCGGCTTTGTGTAAAAGTTGAGGCGGCACTGTCACACCCTCATTTTTTAATCAAATTGATTGAAATTTTGGCCAAGCAATCTTCGACGAAGGCTGGACTTCGGTATTGCATTTCAGCTTGGTGACTTCAAAACTAATGAATGAGTTTGGTCATTAAAAATCAGAAACTTGTAATTAAAATTATTTTTTTATTAAACGATCCAAAAACAATTTCATCTTATTTTTCGTAATTTTCTGATTCCAAAAACATATACATATGTTATAGTTGGATTACAAACAATCTCTGAAAATTAACAAGAAGAGCAAACGCTCGATCGAGTCACTTTCGCAGTTCTGAATATTATATGAGGCATCAGATGGACAGGAAGAAATTGCTATTCACAACACAATACAGATGTAAATAATTTGATGTAAAGAATAATCCTATAAAGTTTGAATCAAATCCGATGAATAGTTTCAGAGATATGATATTTCAATTTTTTTCCTTCAAGACATACCTGTGACCTTGAAAAAGGTCAAAGGTCACCAAAGCAGACGTCAAAGTGTAGAGGTCACTGGGAGTCACGTTCACATAAAATTTGAGCCCGGTCACTTTTATAGTTTCCGAGAAAAGCCCAACGTTAAGTTGTGTGTTGCCGAACAGAAAAGGCTAGTTATCTCCCTTGTTTTTCTGATAACGTTCGTAAAAGGCTACAGATGTAAATACTTTGATGTAAAGAATAATCCTACAAAGTTTCAATCACATCCGATGAACTTTGTCAAAGATATAAAATGTCTAATTTTTCCTTTGACGCTGACCTGTGACCTTGAAAAAGGTCAAAGGTCAACGAAACCATCGTTAAAGTGTAGAGGTCATTGGAGGTCACGACTAAACAAAATATGAGCCGGATCGCTTTGATAGTTTCCGAGAAAAGTCCAACGTTAAGGTGGTGTCTACGGACGGCCGGCCGGACGGCCGGCCGGCCGGACGGCCGGCCGGACAGACTAACACTGACCGATTACATAGAGTCACTTTTTCTCAAGTGACTCAAAAATAAGAAAATTATGATTAAAATAAAATTTCCGAAATCGATTTAAAAACAAATTTCATCATATTCCTTGTCGGTCCCTGATTCCAAAAACATATAGATATGATATGTTTGAATTAAAAACAAACTCAGTAAGCTAAAAATAATAGACATACAGAAAAGCGTGTTATCTTGCTCAGCGCGACCGCTACCGCACTATTCTGCATGGCTTGTCGATTTCACTGCCTTTGCCACGAGCGGTGGACTGACGAAACTACGAGTATGTGGTCTTGGTGAAAAAAGCAGTGCGTTTAGTTTCATTCTGTGAGTTCGACAGCTTGGCTAAATGTTGTTATTTCGCCTTACGCGACTTGTTTACTTTTTATAAAGATCAAGATTTGAAATAACAAGTATAAAATTATATCTGAGTTGTGTGGGGTCTTCTTCAATTTGAAGTCATATCCCTCAAGTTAAATAGTGTCAAACACGGAGACCATCATTTGAATGAGAAACGACGGGCGCAGTGGCGTGGTGGTAAGACGTCGGCCTCCTAATCGGGAGGTCGTGAGTTCGAATCCCGTTCGTTGCCGCCTGGTGGGTTAAGAGTGGAGATGTTTCCGATCTCCCAGGTCAACTTATGTGCAGACCTGCTAGTGACTTAACCCCCTTCGTGTGTACACGCAAGCACAAGACCAAGGGCGCACGGAAAAGATCCTGTAATCCATGTCGGAGTTCGGTGGGTTATGGAAACACGAAAATACCCAGCATGCCTACTCAACGAAAGCGGAGTGAGCTGACTATGCTCTCAGAGTATAGTGTGGGGAACCCAAATGGGCAAACGAGCTCACACGTAACCAGACAATTCTGGAACGCTGAAGAAGAAAGAAGAAGAAGAATGAGAAAGGAAACAACATTGAAACGGTCCAAAATGGACGTCGTCATGGAATTTTGGCGTAACTCATTTTGCACAGCTTTTCAACAGAAGGCCAAAACTGTTTATTTTTGTTATGAAACAGCGGTTATATTTGTACCGGGTATGAATAGAAAGATAAAAGAATGTTCAATCATCTATTGTTCGTCGTATTTTTTAGAATATTTCTCATGGAGAATAATTTACTGAGTCTGAAGCACAGCAAAATCGCCAAGAATCGAGTTACGCCAAAATTCCAGGACGACGCCGAAATAGTCAAATAAGTTGAAGGGACATATGAAACCAATAACCAACCTGTTTATAACTTAGATTAGATCGGTACATGTATAATCTTCTTGTGTAAAACAAATGGTAAACCTTCACAGGTCCTTACATTGGATGATGGCAATCTTTCTTTTGGGACAACAACCCCACATTCCACAGCCTTATGATGCCTTCGGCGAAGAGCAGAATTGTTTTTTTTTTATTAAATTAATTTCGCAACTGACGCCGGTATGACGCTGCGAAATAAATTCTGTAAAATAATAGTTATAATAATAATTTGAAGGAAAATAAATTCAGCTTCTCCCAGATAATTAGTTCACATAGACAAATGCTCTCATTCAAAAAGAGAAACGAAATCGTAAACCGGTTTGACGCTGCGAAATCAAGTCAGTAAAACACCCTACGTACGATGTGTCCGGCCAGCGCAGCCTAGATAAAGAGGGACAATTTTCTCGGCTCGCGCTGCAGCAAGCACTATGTCTCTAGACTGAGAAAAAAAATCAGCTTCTCACAGAAATCACCAAGGATGTTGATGTTTAGTGTGTGTTCAAATAGACAGATGCTCTCATTCCGAATGCAAGTACATACGCTCTCATTCAAAATTATAAGCACAAATGCTCTCAATTGCCATCCTCTTCCCCCTCCCCCGAAGAATAGGGTTACATTTTTCAAAGATATATTTAGCGAGCTACTGCTTATTTGCCACAGGATTATGGTTTGTAATGTACTATATATATTCTGTTTTGTATGCGCTAACCACCTTCATCTTTTATATGTACCTACCGTTCTTTCCTCCCACCTCCACCCTCCCCCCTCTTCCTCCTGCTAGCTTTTTCTTATTCTTTCTGATTTCCTTTAACTATGCTTTTCATCTAGATAGTTCCACAATGTATAAGTAATGCTTGTGCGACATGATATTTGTGTTATTTTCCTACTACGTAGGGCGCGTAATATAAGCGTTCGCTTAAGTTCGTGTCCCTATTGTTTATCGTTGAATTATTGTATCATGTTTGATTTAATAAAACATTGTTTAAACCAATAGGGTTACAAAAATGAAAAACGATTAGAAAAATAAAATATTAATATGAAAAAAAAGCAAGACATGAAAAAAAACTGCAACATTCGGTGTTACCGCTTGGAACGGCTTATCACTCTGGAAGAGTTAACACGCGAAAACGAAATGCGTCACGGGGTCAAGTAAACACAACCAAATGGAGAGAAACCGACCACTTGGGCAAATTACGGCCGCAACCAAAGATTTTACGGGGGCGAAATGGAGGTGCCGTTCTGTTTGTTGTCTTTGTTAAAGACACAATGTTCGGTAGATCCTAACTCCTTGGCTATGCTTGTCTCTTATCCACACTTGTCTCTTGGAGCAATCGCTTCCGTCTTATGCTTGCATCAGTTCCATTGTTTTTCCGCGTATTTTTCCGCATTCAAAGTTTGTGTTTTAGAGCTTCTGAATGTAGTGGGCTAGATCTGACATTTACACACACACACACACACACACACACACCGACAAACATGCCAATTCCCCTTTAACCATCGATTTCTTGTCGTTGACACACGGCCAGCCACAGATGCTTGGCAATGATCAATGTGGCGCCACCTTGTAATGAACTCATTCAAATAGAGTTGGGCCACAATTACGCTCGCTCTCACTCACAACATTACACCCCCTACCACCCCCCCCCCCCCCCCATCTACCCCACCCCCTCTTCGTTGGTTAAAACGTGTGTTATTTAATTTCTTGTTTGTTACATTTGTGATGGACGGATGGACAATGGCTGATGGTAAATACAGTGGGAAACCCCTTAAAAGCAGCCAACAAAGATACTAGTTACTTCTACATAATTATATTGAGCGAAATGATTTGGTGTACAGTACATTCATTTCAGACAATGGATGATTCATTCCAATAATTTGAAGTGAGTAGGTCGAATAGTCTGACGTGTACGCTCTTTCAGAAATGTGTTATGAATTCGGTATCAACTCAACACTCCTTCTCTTACAAACAGTCTGGCTCTTTATATCTCGTCAGGCTGTTACATAGGTTTTAAAACATCCCTTCACTTAATCACATACCAACGATCACCACTCTGACACTTGATGGGGGGAATTTGATTGTTGTGATGAGTTAATCTCCTGACAAAAACACTGATGGCTTTTAAAAAGTAATTCATTAAAAAAAATCCAACTGGGAATATGGAGAGTTTCCAGGCTGTTCATTTGTGGTATGTTACCAAGTGGAGGGATAGTCTTATCCCATATATGAGATGGTGGGCCGAAAAGGAATCATATGTGGCTTGAAGTTTGCGACAGGTGGACAAGAGCAGAGACACTTGATGCGAGGTGGGCGGGGTCTGCGGGTAGAGCGTGTTTTTCCTTCTACTACTAAGGAATAAGTAGACAAAAGTAGAGCTTTACCAACACACCCCCCCCCTTCCCGCCCAGTGCCATATGCCCGTGGAAGAGAGCTGGAAATAAGTGAAGACGTAACGTTATCGCACCAGATGTTTGTGACTGAACTATTCAATCAACAACCCCCCCACCCCCATCCCCTGCCCACCCCTAACGCCTACACACTTGTTAATGTAGAACTCCTCCCGCTACATTCGTGGTAGCTTTGTACTTATAGCGAACGGTTTCTTTGCAATACGATCTAATTTCCTGGAACAATGCAATGTTGTTGTTGAAATTATGGAAAACGGTGTAAACAAAGCAAATGTAAAACCTTAAACTGCTATTAGGGAACAGCATGTCTACATTTCTAGGAACAAACCTTGTTTTTGGCTCACGTAAGTGTAGCCTATGCGATGCTAACTTTTGTCTGTCTGTGCGTGTGTATGTGTGTGTGTATGTGTGTGATAGAAACTTTAACATTTGACTGAACACCGAAATACTCATTTCACCTGGTTATTTTTCAAGCACCATCTTCAAAACATTGAAGCAATGATCAACACTGTGTCGGCATGTGTGTAGTTAAAGCGTGTATCCAAAGAAAACGGGTGGTGGTTTTTTTTGAAGGGGTACAAGCAGTTGACTGGTTTCTGTCGTGTGTGGTATGTAGACCAGGTCAGGTGTCAAGACCAGGTCAGGGGTCGCGCGAAGGATTGTGGTATAGATTCACTTCTCCAGTTCTCACTTCTGCATTCGCCGATTCGGGGAAGACGATTTCATGTTGTTCGGTTTCTAAGCTCCAGAAAAGTAAATAAAGAAGCTACCAAAGGGAGATTTCCTACAATTTGATCTGCACAGCGTTTTTCCAATGTCCAAACAGATTGACTGCTAACTTGTCAAAATCCAGATTAGGAATACAGATACGATCAGTTTGGGGAATTGTTCATTATAGACCAAACGACACACTTAATTCAGTTGAACTTCAATCGACATTTAAATTACATATTCTTACGCCGAATCATATATAAGCATTGACACAGTCTGAGATGCAACAGGTCTGAAATACGCTCTTCCCGTCAAACTTTAAGGGAAGCAACCCCACAAAAAAGTGCTGCCTCAGTGCGTTGGTCAGTGCGTTAGTCCATGGGGGTTATCTCCCCTATGTTGGGTGTGACGTCACTGCCGGTGGACAGGACGTGGTCAAGCGTACACATGTCACGTATGTATGCCAGTTTGACGGCTTACTAGTGCCAAAACCTAGGGTTACCATTTTCACGTGAAAATTAGCAATTAACAGTGTTAATTACTAATTTTCATTTTTGCCTCGTTTTCGGTCACAGTAGTCGGACTTTAAGAGTCCGCACTGGGAGGCTACAACGTCCGTCAAACATCACTCTCACACAATTTCTGAAATATCTTTGAATAGAAGGCAAAACAAAGGCACGGAGAAAAAAAAGAAGACATGAATATATAGAATATGTGACCCTCCACCATGAGTCGCATGTCACCTTTGCATGATTTTCATATTTTTACATTTTCCTAAAGAGTTTTTTATGCTCTATCCAGTGGTGATGTCGTTTTAGAAAAGAGCAAAAACTGTTTGAGTTATAAGCCTGTGACTAGGGTGACCCTCACACTGTTACCAGACACTCCCCGGACTTATATTAAACCTAGCGCAGAACCGCGCGAGGTGACATGCGACCCATTTCGTGGTGGAGGGTCACATATGGCCAAACAAAACAAGATAGGAAAAGACTGACTTATGGAGCGCCGAAAGAAGGAAAATAAGAGATAGCAGATTGCCAAATGTAATGAAGAAAAAAGTCATTCTATATTCCCATGTTCTTTTTGGTTATGATTAGTATGATTATCTTCGATATTAATAACACTCGCTGAAAACGAAACCGGTGTATACGGACAGACAGATAGGATGACAGAGGGGAAGGAGAGGAACAAACCGGTGTATACGGACAGACAGATAGGATGACAGAGGGGAAGGAGAGGAACAAACCGGTGTATACGGACAGACAGATAGGATGACAGAGGGGAAGGAGAGGAACAAACCGGTGTATACGGACAGACAGATAGGATGACAGAGGGGAAAGAGAGGAACAAACCGGTGTATACGGACAGACAGATAGGATGACAGAGGGGAAAGAGAGGAACAAACCGGTGTATACGGACAGACAGATAGGATGACAGAGGGGAAGGAGAGGAACAAACCGGTGTATACGGACAGACAGATAGGATGACAGAGGGGAAGGAGAGGAACAAACCGGTGTATACGGACAGACAGATAGGATGACAGAGGGGAAAGAGAGGAACAAACCGGTGTATACGGACAGACAGATAGGATGACAGAGGGGAAAGAGAGGAACAAACCGGTGTATACGGACAGACAGATAGGATGACAGAGGGGAAAGAGAGGAACAAACCGGTGTATACGGACAGACAGATAGGATGACAGAGGGGAAGGAGAGGAACAAACCGGTGTATACGGACAGACAGATAGGATGACAGAGGGGAAAGAGAGGAACAAACCGGTGTATACGGACAGACAGATAGGATGACAGAGGGGAAAGAGAGGAACAAACCGGTGTATACGGACAGACAGATAGGATGACAGAGGGGAAAGAGAGGAACAAACCGGTGTATACGGACAGACAGATAGGATGACAGAGGGGAAGGAGAGGAACAAACCGGTGTATACGGACAGACAGATAGGATGACAGAGGGGAAGGAGAGGAACAAACCGGTGTATACGGACAGACAGATAGGATGACAGAGGGGAAGGAGAGGAACAAACCGGTGAAAGAGAAGGGACAAGGAGAGAGAGAGAGGACGGCGGGGGTGGGGGGGGGGGGTAGAGAAAGAGAGAGAGAGAGAGAGAGAGAGAGAGAGAGAGAGAGAGAGAGAGAGAGAGAGAGAGAGAGAGAGAGAGAGAGAGAGAGAGAGAGAGAGAGAGAGAGAGAGAGAGAGAGAGAGAGAGAGACTCACTGATTCGTCCATATTCTTAGAGGGAAGAGAGAGTAACAGGCTAACAGAGAAAGTATGCGTTTTTGTGCGCAGTGCATGCATGTGTGTGTGTGTTTGCGCGTACGTGCGGAGGGGGGGGGGGTGGGTGGGGGTACGTGTGTACGTGTTAGTATGTGTGTATATATATGCAAACGTTCGAGCTAACGTGTGCGTGTGATTTCGCATCATCCGTCTTCGTGGCAGATACAAAGGAAATATCCCCACGTTGAACTTCTGGAAACATCAATCTTTCTGCGACCTTAGAGCACTCGCTTCTTTTTATTTGGTTGTCGACTTTTTTTTACAATTTCTTTTTTTTGTGTGTGTGTACCTAACTCCTTTGGTTCGTGTGTTTTTATTTCACGTGTTTGCAAATCAGGTTCAGTTTCTTCATCTTGTTTTTTCACGACGGAAGGCACAATGATGACAACGCTGGCAACCAGCACAGTGGCGACCACATGCATCCATTTCGAGAAGGCATTCAGACAATAATTAACACAAACCAAACCCTACGCCTATTTCTACAGGTCTACAAACAGCTCTCCCTCTCTAGTTGATATGTGTGTTAGTCTTGCTATCTACGCCTCTCAGTTCGTATTCATCTTCTCCCTGACAAACTACGATCTATCTCCCTGTGCACTCTTCCACGTAACCCTCACAGCAACACGCCGGCCGTCATCACCTCTTTTACAAGTATCCATCAGAATGCCTGTCTGCCTCTGTGACCAGTTAGCTAATTTACAAATCCCTTATCCACATCTTCCACATGAAAAGCGCTTCTGCATCTGACACTCTCCCATGACTCGGTAATGACGGGCAGATCCCACGAGACCTCTTCATTCGTATTATGTCATCTAGCTCTCTGTATGTGTGTCTGTATCTTTCTGTCTATCTCTCTCCCCCCGTGTGTGTGTGTGTGTGTGTGTGTGTGTGTGTCTCTCTCTCTCTCTCTCTCTCTCTCTCTCTCTCTCTCTCTCTTTGACACGGACCATCACTTTTTCTCCGACCCCACCCCCTCCCCCGGCCCCCGACTCACATAGAAACCCAGACATACAGACAGAGACACACACACACACACACGCTTCCCTTCCGCCACACACACACACACACCGCACACACACACACACACAGCGACCGTCACCAGCTCTCCATCACAATTTCTACCTCTGAGGCCCATTGATTAATTTGCAAACCCCGTGATCAGAAGAGATAGCTCGCTCGCTCCGCAGGAGTCTTGGAATGGCGTACAAAAACACAAGAGACAACCTCAATCCTACGGCTGTGCCTATGGTCTAGCTCCTGGTTTTCTCTGTGATGTCGTCTTTTCTGTAGCTTGCTGTTTGAGTAAGATGAACATGTACAGAAATAAAGAAGAAAAGAAAGAGAGAAAGCACAAAAAGAGAGATGAAACGAAATAAAGCTGACCGTCGTACGGTTGTCATGTTTCTCTTTATAAGAATGTGTAAGGTACATACGCACCTTTGTATGACATTAAGTAAACGGTAAAAAGAACATACGCCAACAAACCAGCTAAAAAGGCCATCAACCCCTAACCACGCAACAAACCAGCTAAAAAGGCCATCAAGCCCTGACCACCCAACAAACCAGCTAAAAAGGCCATCAACCCCTAACCACGCAACAAACCAGCTAAAAAGGCCATCAAGCCCTGACCACCCAACAAACCAGCTAAAAAGGCCATCAACCCCTAACCACCCAACAAACCAGCTAAAAAGGCCATCAACCCCTAACCACCCAACAAACCAGCTAAAAAGGCCATCAACCCCTAACCACCCAACAAACCAGCTAAAAAGGACATCAACCCCTAACCACCCAACAAACCAGCTAAAAAGGCCATCAACCCCTAACCACGCAACAAACCAGCTAAAAAGGCCATCAAGCCCTGACCACCCAACAAACCAGCTAAAAAGGCCATCAACCCCTAACCACCCAACAAACCAGCTAAAAAGGCCATCAACCCCTAACCACCCAACAAAACAAGCATGCAAACAAACAAAACTGCTACCTAATGCTGAATCGTGTGCTTGTAAGTTGTTTGCGCGCGCGCGCGCCTGTGTGTGTGTGTGTGTGTGTGTGTGTGTGTGTGTGTGTGTGTGTGTGTATGTGTGGTGTGTGTGGTGTGTGTGGTGTGTGTGTGTGTGTGTGTGTGTTACTCTTACAAAAACATGTACTACAATTTAAACACACACACACACCCGCACACACACACACACACACACACACACACACACGAGCGCGCACATTTATCAAGTTTCAGACTCTACGGTTCTACTGTCTTTTTTCTTATGGAGAACAAAATTGAGATAACACCGTTCGGCAGCACACAAAGAACAGCAAGCTTGACGCATTTGAAAATATAAACCACGATAACGATCAACCTTAGCAATGTAATGAATTCAATCTTGTAATTTGTTCCTGGAGAATATTGAATATTGCTCCGATATCCATGACAAGAAACCTTTTGAGCATAGAGGTAAAGTATCAGTTGACATTTTAGCGACAGGAAATAATTGAGAAAGTCATTAACGAACAACATTAAACGGCAGAGTCCGCAACTTCAGGCGATTTTGTTTGTTGAAAAGGTACGTTTTTTTTAGAAACTGATATGCTGTGCAACCTTTAAACATTTGCCAGCTTCTTCAGTAAAGAAGTTATTCTTGTCCGGGTTTGAGTTCTATACTTTCTTGCCACTTATATATTACACATACCTTATGCAACCCTTGTCTTCCGACGAATTTATGTCACATGTCCATTTCCGAAACTGACCTTTTAGGGGAAGGGGGAACATATTTCAAACGCCTGTTGTTGTGCTGCTTCGCCGAAATCCTTCATTCGATTTTTTATCTCGCGCCTTCGAAATTTGGTTTTGTTTCTTTCTTGTTACTCGAAGGCCTTTTTCTCAGTTTGATTCCTACAGCAAGAAGCAAATTGTGAAAGACTTTTTGGGGACTCCCTGAAGATTCTCAAAGCCAGAGAGAGCGCCTCTGGAACATTTGCTCTTCTTCTTCAAACGTCAACTTCACTTTGTCATCAAACAGTCAATGGATGTCACAGAAAATTGAAGGCTAGAAGCCAAGGATTAAAAGAAAAGAAGCAGACGAAGAAAGAGGAACAGAAGGAGGGGCTAGAGGAGGAGCAAATGATGTATGAAAAGGAAGAGACAAAAAAGAAAACTGACCACTCTGGTGGCTAAAAGTCAAACGTGTCACACAAAAAGGGATAACGATGGAGAAATATGTGGGCCTTAAAGAAGAGAGAAA
>NC_090259.1:30692474-30699974 GCF_037325665.1 Littorina saxatilis | reverse complement strand
CGTCAGGATCAGTTGCGGACGAAAGGTCCCAATTTAATCTGAACACGTCCGTCAAATACAGATTTATTCAAGCGTGAACATGTTATTGATGAACATGACAGTTTTTGTTCACTTCAATGATTCATATTATTGACAGATGAATAAGAGCAACGGATATAAAGTTATCAGAACACATGAGTGCAATTTTATGATCGGATTGTTAGGTTTGTCGCTCTATGTACAATCAAAATCTTCTAGTTCGGGTTTGACCCCCATCCCCCCCCCCCCCCCCTCCCTCCATAAAACAAAACAAAACAAATTATGAGACCAAAACATTGTCTAAACCTTTTTGTCTACGTTTTTCATTATCTTCTTTTCCCTACCTACTGTTTTTCGACGCCATCCCCAACCCTCTTTCTTTTTTCGTTGCTCTTGAAACTTCTTATCTGTTTAATGTTGTGTGTGATGCTGCGCAAAGCCGATACTCAATCTCTTTCCGTGTTTGATATTTTTTCTTCAGCCTTTTGAGCCTCCGTTGCAAGTTCTTGTTCGCCTAATTGAATTTGACTACGATTTTTCTTCTGATCTTGTTATGGCATTCTGCTTGCCTTAACTTCCAACTAGGTTTTGCGTGAAAGCCGTATCGACAAATTCTTTTTCCTGTTTCCATCTTCACTTTTTTGGGATGGACAGTCCTGGTTTGAATCAGCTAGAAACAAGTTATTTTTGTCTTTATTTTGTTAAGAATTCAATAGATGGGATAACGGAAGCATTAACTGGATAATACAAGTTTATGGTGCATGTTCCATTTTGTGACTGGAGACTTGTCTTTCTGGATTTAGCTACTACAGCGTCAGCTCTATGCGAATTGAGGAATTTTGCGTGGCAAATTTGCCGAAATGTTCATGACAGATGTCTGCGGTCTTAGACGGCCTTTTGTGCACGCTTAGCATCACCGTGGGGAACAACACCCACATTTGGCAAAAGACAAACCCCGGAAACTCTTCCATACCTAACTGAACATAATTATTTTTAAGCATGGATACAACCATGTGAACTGAGAAGACCCCCGCGGGTTAGGGGGAAGAATTTACCCGATGCTCCCCAGCATGTCGTAAGAGGCGACTAACGGATTCTGTTTCTCTTTTTACCCTTGTTAAGTGTTTCTTGTATAGAATATAGTCAATTTTTGTAAAGATTCTAGTCAAGCAGTATGTAAGAAATGTTAAGTCCTTTGTACTGGAATATTGCATTCTCCCAGTAAGGTAATACATTGTACTACGTTGCAAGCCCCTGGAGCACATTTTTGATTAGTGCTTTTGTGAACAAGAAACAATTGACAAGTGGCTCTATCCCATCTCCCCCTTTCCCCGTCGCGATATAACCTTCGTGGTGAAAACGACGTTAAACACCAAATAAAGAAAGAAAGAAAGAAAGAACTGATAAGGGAAACAAACTTGCATCGGTCTCGGGTAGCTATACTGGTTGAAATGACATTAACAAAACAGCAACGAACCAACCATTTGCTGTGTGTTGCATCAAATGTGAAAACAAATCATACATGACGGACTTCAAGATGCAGGCTTGTCAAATATGATGTCATGAAATGAATCAATGAAAAGAAAATGTTATGTATTTGAATGGGACGTCTAACCGATTAATAATATACAGAAACATTATTTTTCTATGGGAATTAATATGTTCGTTTGCCTTCGTAACACCCTCGCACTTCTGACCGCAAAATTCTCGTACCATTCTGCCCACGAGAAGCTCTGGGGGCCGGCAACGTCGATGCGGTGGACTGCGGTCTTCGCCCTACAGACCGGATTAAAGTTTTAGCATGGCTAGGAACGCAAAAGAAGAAGATGAAGAAGATACCATTCTTACTGGCATGACCGATAATCGTCAGAGCAAATGACATTCACGATGCTAAATTAAAATGAGATTCATACATAACATAAACATATCTATTTGAAAATTAAGTGAAATGAAAACAATGCTGAAGAAAGATCAGGAGCTGAACCGACACACCAATAACGACACAAAAAGAATCTACCCAGAGACCCCAGCACAGATTTTCAAAACGTAACCCTACCCACATACTGCGCGGAGGTATAGTGCAAGGTAAACCATGTCATAATTCAAAAAAAGTCAGGTTGTGTGACAGTAAATGCTGTTGAAAGTGGCTGTAGGTCAACCATTAACTAAATGAGGCATTAGTATGCCTGTGTTAAGTTTACACAACATGTTGCACTTAACGTCACTGTGAGAGAATTTGTCTGCATAACGAGAGAGAGAGAGAGAGAGAGAGAGAGAGAGAGAGAGAGAGAGAGAGAGAGACAGACAGACAGACAGACAGACAGACAGACAGACAGACAGAGACAGAGAGAGAGAGAGAAAGAGAGAGAGAGAGACAGAGAGAGAGAAAGAGAAAGAGACAGACAGAGAAAGACAGACAGAGAGACAGAGAGAGAGAGAGAGAGAGAGAGAGAGAGAGAGAGAGAGAGAGAGAGAGAGACAGACAGGCAGACAGACAGACAGAGAGACAGAGACAGAGAGAGAGAGAGAGAGAGAGAGAGACAGACAGAGAGAAAGAAAAAGAGACACACAGAGAAAGACAGAGAGAGAGAGAGACACAGAGAGAGACACAGAGAGAGAGAGAGAGAGAGAGAGAGAGACACAGAGAGAGAGAGAGAGAGAGAGAGAGAGAGAGAGAGAGAGAGAGAGAGAGAGAGAGAGAGAGAGAGAGAGAGAGAGAGAGAGAGAGAGAGAGAGAGAGAGAGAGAGAGGGAAAGCGAAAGAGAACTGAAGTGAACTGACCTTAATTTTGCAAGGATAAAGATGTAAGGCTTAGACCGTTTCTTACAATCTGAGAGAGAGAGAGACAGGCAGACATACATGCAGACAGAGCGCCAGCAGCAAGTAGGAAAGGGAGTCAAATGTCAACTCGTTACCTTTCGTTTTCATGAAACGACCGGGTTTTTTTCTCGGGCTTTTGTTGAGATGTGTGGTGGGGGTGGATGGGTAGGGTGTCAAAGACGTGTGGTGGGGGTGGATGGGTAGGGTGTCAAAGACGTGTGGTGGGGGTGGATGGGTAGGGTGTCAAAGACGTGTGGTGGGGGTGGATGGGTAGGGTGTCAAAGACGTGTGGTGGGGGTGGATGGGTAGGGTGTCAAAGACGTGTGGTGGGGGTGGATGGGTAGGGTGTCAAAGACGTGTGGTGGGGGTGGATGGGTAGGGTGTCAAAGACGTGTGGTGGGGGTGGATGGGTAGGGTGTCAAAGACGTGTGGTGGGGGTGGATGGGTAGGGTGTCAAAGACGTGTGGTGGGGGTGGATGGGTAGGGTGTCAAAGACGTGTGGTGGGGGTGGATGGGTAGGGTGTCAAAGACGTGTGGTGGGGGTGGATGGGTAGGGTGTCAAAGACGTGTGGTGGGGGTGGATAGGTAGGGTGTCAAAGACGTGTGAAAAAGGACCCCTCCATTTTACGACCGAGTTTGTCCTGGACGCGTGCAAGGCCGCACCTGGGAGGTTTTACTGTGTATTTGCTTGTCTTTTACACTTGGCGGATAATGCCACTTTAATAAGAAAAGAAAAACAAAGGTGTAGCTGATAGCGCTATTAAGAAACAAATGCTAAGGAAATAACATGTTTTGCTTATCCGGCAGAAAAGAAGAAAACCCAATCGATTGTCATGTGAAGATTTACTGCTTCAAATGTTTCATCTTACAGCAGGAAATTGCCTTTCTGGGCTCCTTTAGAACAAGTTGCACGAGCTGTGACAGATAAGATGAACTTGCAATTATTACAATCTGTTGTTCCTGTTCGTTATAAAATTGTGAATCATTACCGTTAAAATTGAATTTCAATCAAAATGACAGCAGATAATATTTTTATTAGAGAGAGAGAGAGAGAGAGAGAGAGAGAGAGAGAGAGAGAGAGAGAGAGAGAGAGAGAGAGAGAGAGAGAGAGAGAGAGAGAGAGAGAGGGAGAGAGAGAGAGAGGGCGAGAGAGAGAGAGAGAAAGAGAGAGAGGAAGAGAGAGAGAGAGGACGAGAGAGAGAGAGAGCGACAGAGACAGAGACAGGCAGACAGATATACAAACAGAATGCAGAACACATGTTGTCAGACAGAAAAATACAACCATAACAATTGAAATTCCATAGACAACAAACGTTACGTTCGGTTTAAAAAAGGAGAGGAAAGTGTTTTGCATGCGTTTATATAGTTTATAAACAACAGTAACTGTATTGTGTGTAAGAGTGCAAACACGTATCTTTCAATCAGTCAACGTATTTGTGTGTCTTTAAAAAAAGAAAGAAAGAAAGAAAGAAAGAAAGAAACAAACAAACAAACAACAACAATCCATACTCACTCAGAAAAGGTTTCATTTCGAAATGATGTGCCTGTGCCTGACCCTGGTAATACAGGCGTCCTACGTCACTTCCGGTTGTCGAACTCAGAAGGCAGGTCCCATTTTTAATCTGCAGAATGTAAAGAAAACATTAATTAATTATCTCAGACGTTTCTGATTTGTAAGATGTGCAGAAAACCCGTGCTAAGTTTTTTCCTGATGTCTTGAATGTGAAGGTGACCATAACAGCCGGTTTTCGAACTCAAAGGGCAAGTCCTATTTCCACTTTATAAAATGGAAAGAAAACGCCGGAGAATGTGAAGACAACACTCATTAAAATATGTCTGATTTAAAATAAAATAAAAGGATATGGAAAGAAAACATCAGTTAAAATCTTTTTGATTCGTACAATAAAAACAACCCTGTTAACATCTGTATGAACGGTAGCCTGTCAGGAATTCCTCAGTCATAGAAGATAGTTTTGACAGAATAACACACAAAAAGTATGTTCATCAGAAATCCAATAGCAGACTGTATACGATTAAAAGATAGAAGATATCGAGAAAAAATTCGCCAACAAATGACGTATGTGAGTCCAGACGTAAACAAGGCTATGGTATCGTTCGTAATGATTCTTGGTTCGGTTTTCATGAAAATGTCTGTCTGTCTGTCTGTTTGTCTGTGTGTCTGTTTCTCCCTCTCTCTCTGTGTGTCTCTCTCTCTTTCTGTCTGTCTCTCTGTCTCTGTCTCTGTCTGTCTGTCTGTCTCTCTGTCTCTCTGTCTCTGTCTCTCTCTCTCTCTCTCTCTCTCTCTCTCTCTCTCTCTCTCTCTCTCTCTCTCTCTCTCTCTCTCTCTCTCTTCATTTTCCTATTTCTCTTTTACGAGAATGCCTCAAAACTTTCTCTATCATAAAACTTGCTACATCCTCTGTCACAAAATAAGACCCACGGCGAAGCACAGCAGGCTATTATTCATTGATGAGTTGCTTGAAGAGAAAATGATGTGGAAGAAAAATGGACCTTGGCATCCCCTGCAAAGTTTCTGAACAATACTTCAGAGCATGGGGGCGGGACGCTGAAATGCGGAGTATTCTGCGCTGCCGTTTCAGCACAGAATAACAGTGATGAGGGAAAATGTAAGACTTAGACAGATGTTTTAGCTGTCTAGTCTGGAATGTCTCCAGACACTATAGGCATCGTCAGTCAGACCGCTTAGTGCGTTGCCGTTTTCTTGCTGGAGAATTTCTCGACGGGCGAACGCTGCTGGACATCTGTAGTAATTATCTTTTTGAGATTCCGATTATGTCGTTTTGTGTTGGGGAATGGGGTTCTTGTTTTGTTTGAGAGAAAACTCAAACCCAAAACGTCACATTATTTCTTTGCAGAAATTCAAGGTATCTTAGGTGTTTTTTTCAAAACAGAATTATATCTTGCCCCCCCTCCCTTTACCTCATATCCGCATACACACACACACACACACACACACACACACACACACACACACACACACACACACACACACACACACACACACACACACACATTTACATACTTGTTATTCAATCAACATCTGGTGGGATTTCGTGTGTGCCTTATATGTGTAAAATATGTCTTTAATTCCTAATAAGACCTTCAAAAGCCGTGTTCAAAAGAAACATCTTGCCTATACACCAACAAGAAATACTTCCTTTTATTCATTCCGTCTTTCTTTCTTAATATGCACGTTTGTTTGTTTGTCTAGCATAATGCGTCCTATTTTTTCCTTGTGAATCATGTTGTTCATTGAACAAAGATAACTGGTTTGCAGATACTTAGCCCTAACAACTGGAGAGAATTTCAGCAATTACCAATATTGTCAGCAGCGAACGAATAGGAGTAGCATCGCAGTTTCCACACTTTACTGAAAATATAATCGAAGTCATAGCTAAACTAACTCGTACATGTTTCTTGCCAGTTACTTTGATGTTCAACCGCACACACCTATCGCAATTAAAACATTGAACATAACATAATCGTAAATATAGCTATAATGTCTTTGTTTTTCTTGTTGATTACTTTGTTTTTCAACCACAAACACTTAACTTTGCTTTTTGTTTGTTTGTTTGATTAACGCCCAGCCGACCACGAAGGGCCATATCAGGGCGGTGCTGCTTTGACATATAACGTGCGCCACACACAAGACAGAAGTCGCAGCACAGGCTTCATGTCTCACCCATGAGTCACATTATTCTGACACCGGACCAACCAGTCCTAGCACTAACCCCATAATGCCAGACGCCAGGCGGAGCAGCCACTAGATTGCCAATTTTAAAGTCTTAGGTATGACCCGGCCGGGGTTCGAACCCACGACCTCCCGATCACGGGGCGGACGCCTTACCACTAGGCCAACCGTGCTGGTATCTTAACTTTGCTGACGCTTCCGTTCAACGAGTGTTGAGAATTATAAGTTGGTTCTGTACTAGTCTGTTCATTAACTAAAAATGGACAGTAACATTGTAATGTCAACCAGATCATAAACATTGAGATGTTTGTCAAACAGAATCTACCACTTTAATTGCTCGTAACAATTAAATACTGCCACCAACACGTTTCTAGTTGCAACATTGTAATAACATCCAGATCACAAACATTATTAGATGTTTGCTTCCATACAATGCTGTTTCGATTTCTATTCTTCTTCTCTTGATATTGTGTGAATAATGACTTGAGACTCACTGCAAATTAACGTCGTTTCTACCATACTGTTTTGTTCATTATTGTCTTTGGGGAACATAGGTAACGTGATCTTTGGGGAAATCCGAGAGATGCAGAAACAGGACAGCGGGATGACGAATAAGATAACCTTTTCTTGCATGCTAAAAGAGACATTTTGATTGATGGTTTTCCAACACCTGCGATGTACGTGTTTAAGTTTACCATTCTCTTTGTGCTCGATACTGTTGCAACTGTGTGAGTCGTTTCATGATCAACGTGTTGAACATTTAAATCTGATATATCACATTCCGCTTTATATGCTTTGTGTGTCTGTGTGTGTGTGTGGTGTGTGTGTGTGTGTGTGTGTGTGTGTGTGTGTGTGTGTGCGCGTGTCTGTGTGTGTGTGTGTGTGTCTGTGCGTGTCTGTGTCTGTGTGTGCTTGCGTGTCATTCTGTCTGCGTGTATATTTATATAAGG
>NC_090259.1:30685337-30692274 GCF_037325665.1 Littorina saxatilis | reverse complement strand
GAGAGGGCGAGAATAGGGGATGGTTGGGGTGTGTGTATGAACAAGGTGTGAGAGGGGACGATAACAGGGGATGGGTGAGCGGGGTAAACTACCAAGGTGTAAAAGAGGGCGAGAATAGGGGATGGTTGGGGTGAGTGTATGAACAAGGTGTGAAAGAGAACGATAGCAGGTGATTGGTGGGGTGTGTGTATTAACAAGGTGTGAGAGAGGGCGAGAATAGGGGATGAGTGAGGTGAGTGTATGAACAAGGTGTGAGAGAGGGCGAGAAGAGGGGATGGGTGGGGTGTGTGTATGAACAATGTGTGGGAGAGGGCGAGAATAGGGTATGGTTGGGGTAAGTGTATGAACAGGGTGTGAGAGAGGACGATAACAGGGGATGGGTGGGGTGTGTGTATGAACAAGGTGTGAGAGAGGGTGAGAATAGGGGATGGGTGGGCTGTGTATATGAACAAGGTGTGAGAGAGGACGATAACAGGGGATGGGTGAGCGGGGTAAACTACCAAGGTGTAAAAGAGGGTGAGAATAGGGGATGGTTGGGGTAAGTGTATGAACCAGGTGTGAGAGAGGACGATAACAGGGGATTGGTGGGGTGTGTGTATGAACAAGGTGTGAGAGAGGGCGAGAATAAGGGATGAGTGGGGTGAGTGTCTGAACAAGGTGTGAGAGAGGGCGAGAATAGGGGATGGGTGGGGGGGTGTGTGTATGAACAAGGTGTGACAGATGGTCAAGGGGCTCGCATGCCCGACTGCAGGAGACTGCCGCTGAGACGGGAGCGAAACGACTCCAGGTAGGGCGCCGACGATACCAGTGTTGGCAACTTATTCCATTCGGAGATTGTGTGTGGGGGGGGGGGGGGGATAATGAGTTTGAAAGGGCTGGGTGGAGGGCCTGTTCGAGGGTCAGAGGGAGAGGTGTATGCCGCTGCGGCGATGGCTACTAGTGAGTTATTGTTTTTGTACAATCTCACTAGTCGCATGTTTCGACGGCGGGTCTCCATGCTGTCTCAGTTGAGTTTGTTGAGCATAGTGGTAACGGAGCCAGGGTTCCTGTCTGTGTAGTTGTTGAACACATACCTAGCCGCTCGTCGCTGGACCTTTTCCAGTGGAGCTTTTTCCTGTTCAAGGTGGGCATCCCATACTGCTGCAGCCCTGACCATGTGGTGTAGGTTGCCGTCTTCTCCTTTTGGGTACACTCCCTGAAGTTGCGTCGCAGAAAACCAATAGTCCGGTTCCCTTTAGCAGCCACATTGTTGATATGGTGGGACCATGTGAAATTGTTCAAGATTGTTACCCCTAGGTACTTGCAGCTTGCGACGGTTTCTAGCTTTTGACCGTGAAGAACGTAGTCAAACAGGTGTGCAACTTTGCCTCTTTCATGGTTGATGTGGATGGTGTTGCATTTGCTGGGGTTAAACTTAAAGCTCATTTTCCATGTGGTCTCCCATTCAGCCAGGGCATCCAGGTCTTGTTGGAGCAGAACTTGATCTCGCGGAAAAGTTTAAGATTACCCATATTGGTTGAATGTACGTCAAAAAACAACCAAATCTCCAATCCCCTTTCCCTTACTATCTTTGTCTCCCTTTCTCTCTCCCTTTGACTCTCTCTCTCTCTCTCTCTCTCTCTCTCTCTCTCTCTCTCTCTCTCTCTCTCTCTCTCTCTCTCTCTCTGCTTTAACTCTCTCCCTCTCTCTCTGCTTTAACTCTCTCTCTCCTTCTCCTGTTTCTAGACCGGCACGGTTGGCCTAGTGGTAAGGTGTCCGCCCCGTGATCAGGAGGTCGTGGGTTCGAACCCCGGCCGGGTCATACCTAAGACTTTAAAATTGGCAATCTAGTGGCTGCTCCGCCTGGCGTCTGGCATTATGGGGTTAGTGCTAGGACTGGTTGGTCCGGTGTCAGAATAATGTGACTGGGTGAGACATGAAGCCTGTGCTGCGACTTCTGTCTTGTGTGTGGCGCACGTTATATGTCAAAGCAGCACCGCCCTGATATGGCCCTTCGTGGTCGGGAGCAAACGAACAAACAAACAAATAATTCTCCTGTTTCTGTTTTCTGGTTTATTTTATTGCATTATCTTTGCATGTGGGGGTTTTTACACCATAAGAACCATTTCTAGATGCCACTAGTGCCTGCTGGAAAACTGTACTTTTGTTGTCTTTTTTTCCCTGTTTCTCGTCATTTTGTTTTTCCATTTAACTTGTTGCGGATTTTCCTTTCGATGAGCAACACTTTTGAAGACTGTCATTATGACTTAAACAATTTATAGATTTTCATATTGATGTCAAACATTACAGATTCATCGACTTCTTGACAAAGCTGAGAGAAAAAGTCCCAGAAGTGTGCCTGTAGTGCGCCAGCCTTGAAAAGTCTCACCCCCATGGCTGGTCGAAAAACCTCTAACCTTGTCCCTGAGAACTCCACCCTGCATCACCCAAGAAATCCAACGGTCAAAGGAGATTGAGATGTTCTCTCTGTCTCACACCCCGAACGCCACTGAAGGCCCAGCGGTCAGGTGGCTGAAGCACGAGTGTTAGCCTGGACATTCTGAAAGAGGGGCTGAGGACTGCGAGAGCTGTGGGAAAGCAGTTACTGTTCTACTGAAGGAGCTTGGTGTTGGTCAGTCAGGTAGGGATCAGTTGCTTGAAAATCCTTCTGATCTTACAAGTCATTCCTTAAGGCCAGTCTTAATATACACAGTAAGATTCAGCACAGCTGCATTCCAAACAACATGGAAATGAATTGGGTTTTTTTTTTTTACAGATGAGTAGGCGGTGGTTTTTTCTCTGTCGCAGACACCACCAACAGGACTATTAATTTAAGATATGGCTTGACAGGGAAATGGTCACTGATTCAATACCTGTAAAATATATAATTTCTTTATTTTTTAATAGAGCCATTCTATTCAAGTACATGTATGTATTTGTGTGTTCACAGTGTTGTGGTGAAACACTAGCTAGTAAAGATGGCATCGACTCCAAAAAGGCCAACCCAAGAAATGTAACGATCAAAGGAGATTGAGATGTTCTCTCCATCTCACACACCTAACGCCACTGAAGGCCCAGCGGCCAGGTGGCTGAAGCACGAGGTTAGCCTGGACATTCTGAAAGAGGGGCTGAGGACTGCGAGAGCTGAAGGAGCTTGGTGTTGGTCAGTCAGGTAGGGATCAGTTGCTTGGAAATACTTCTGTTCTTACAAGGCATTCCTTAAGGCCAGTCTTAATATATATATATACTGAGCAACAAAAGAAACGCGAAAATATTCTGGAATGTTTGACAAAATTTTGAACAATTGTCAATTACAAAGTTAGAATTATCAAACCACAAAAGTTTGATGAAGGCATATTTAACCTAACTGTTGTGTGATTATTTTGATGCTGCGACTTTCAACACACGGGACAAGCAGATTTAACATTAATAAAGTTTTGGGGGTCTCGTTTCGCTCAATCAGTCTTCATCGCGCTCTCTAGCTACTGATCGGACGCTGGTGGCTTCCAATAATATTCCTGGTAGTGTTAGTGGCTGTATTGAATCGATCTCGAAGTCGTTGTGCAGGAAATTGCGATCTTGTCTTATTGAGGTAATGCGAATAATCCACCGCGTTGCATAACTGCAGTGCTTCTAATGTGAACAGAACATTGCTGAAGGTGATAGACTGTTGACATATGCACGTTTAAAGCACATGCCAGCGCGTCTGGATCATCCCCAGCTTTAAATTGACCTGGCATGTTGGTGGTGTCAGTCTTGGCATCGTGGCTGTTTCAAAAGTGAGACTGGCAGCAAGCGTGCCATGGTCTCTTTTGGTTACTAATGCATTAGTGAACACATCTCACACATCATATTTTTCCTGCTCCACTGGCACGTGCTGTGAGAGCGCATTATGTGTTTAACGTGCTTGTCCCATGTGTTGAAACTGTCGCAGCATCAAAATAATCTCACAAAAGCAAGGTCAAACATGCCTCCATCAAACTTTTGTGGTTTGATAATTCTAACTCTATAATTGTTGGAGATTTTGTCAATCAAAGAATGACAATTGTTTTCGCGTTTCTTTTGTTGCTCGGTATATATATACAGTAAGATTCAGCACAGCAGCATTCCAAACTATGTGGAAATAAAAAAAAATTTTTTTTTTTTTTACAGATAAGTAGGCGGTGTTTTTTTCTCTGTCGCTGACACCACCGACAGGATTATTAATGTAAGATATGGCTTGACAGCGAAATGGTCACTGATTCAATACCTGTACAATATACAATTTCTTTATTTTTTAATAGAGCCATTCTATTCAAGCACATGTATGTATTTGTGTGTTCACAGTGTAGTGGTAAAACACTAGCTAGCAAAGATGGCATTGACTCCAAAAAGGCCAACCCAAGAAATCCAACGGTCAAAGGAGATTGAGATGTTCTCTCCATCTCACACCCCTAACGCCACTGAAGGCCCAGCGGCCAGGTGGCTGAAGCACGAGGGTTAGCCTGGACATTCTGAAAGAGGGGCTGAGGACTGCGAGAGCTGTGGGAAAGCAGTTGCCGTTCTACTGAAGGAGCTTGGTGTTAATGTTGGTCAGTCAGGTAGGGATCAGTTGCTTTAAAATCTTTCTGTTCTTGCAAGTCATTCCTCAAGGCCAGTCTTAATATACATACAGTAAGATTCAGCACAGCTGCATTCCAAACAACGTTGAAATGAAATGATTTTTTTTTGTTTACCTGTAAAATATATAAAATCTTTATTTTTTAATTGAGGTATGATCAAGTACGTGTATGTATTTGTGTGTTCACAGTGTAGGGGTGAAACACTAGCTAGCAAAGATGGCATTGACTCCGAAAAGGCCAAGCCTCCATGCCAGTGTTACTGTAAGTATGGTTTGGTACTATTTTGCTTTGAATGTCTTTCCGTGACTCAGAAATGAAAAATAGTTTGCATTAGAAAAATACACGCTGCAGTTGAAAAGACAACAAACAAGTGTGTATTGATGTAGTGTAGACACAACGAACTTTTCAGTCGTGGCTTCTTCTTCTTCTTCTTCTTCTTCTTCTTCTTCTTCTTCTTCTTCTTCTTCTGTTGAGTGACCATAGGTCTTGGTCGACCATTACTGTCAGTGTCACCATAATTGTGCATGCTGGGTATCTGTATGTGTCTGCAACCCAGTCTAATCAGACCGTGCAGCAGGATTTTTTTCGTGCGCATATGATGGTCTGCATGTGATGCACAGGTCAAGAGTAGGCACTAAGAGTCTTATTTAAGTCGACCCTGGATAGACTGAAAAATCATCCACCCTACTCTCTAGGGGACTCGAACCTCATCCAGGAAAATAACACCATACCCCCTAAATAGTACAGACGCTCTACCGACTGAGCCACAGAGTCCCCTGAGCGTCACGTTTGTCAAGTGACCTGGACATTTTGCTACTGACGCGAGTGAGTGCCACGCTCGCAAATTCGAGTCTAAGTGGCAAAGGGGTGTAGGGTGAAAGTTTTTTTTTTAGTGAGTATTTCTACGCACATAAAGTAAAGTAAAAATAATGAAATTGAAAGTTATCTTCCTAGCATTGTTCAATATTTAGCAGGAATGTATATATGTGACCCTCCACCACGGAATGAGTCGCATGTCACCTATGCATGATTTTCATATTTTTACATTTTCCTACAGAGTTTTTTATGCTCTATCCAGTGGTGAAAACCGTTTTAGAAAAGAGCGAAAACTGTTTGAGTTATAAGCCTGTGACTAAGGTGACCCTCACACTGTTACCAGACACTCCCCGGACTTATATTAAGCCTAGCGCAGAACCGCGCGAGGTGACATGCGACTCATTTCGTGGTGGAGGGTCACATATATATATATATATATATATATATATATATATATATATATATATATATATATATGTATAGGTTACAACACGAGTGGTTTTTTATATGGCTTGTATTTCAGTCAAGACCCAGCGGATGAATATCATCGGGAGACACGAGCCTCTGGCGAGTGGCTCTCGATTGATATTCCCGCTGGGTCTTGACTGAAATACAAGCCATATAAAAAACCACTCGTGTTGTAATCTGTATATCCCATTCTACCATCAAACACAAAGTGTAGACTACTAGCGGCACTGTTGCGATCTGTGCAGTGTAAAACATTGTTGCCAGCGAGACTTAGCCCTTTTGCAACCTTAAACTAAGTGACCGTCGCTGAAAAAATAAAACGAATGAGTGCATCGATAAGTACGCGGTAACACTACTTTCAGACCATTTAAAAGCTTTAAGTAAAGGTTCATAAGTTGCAAGAAAGTAATGAAGTCGTATAGACATTAATTTAGTTGAAGCGCACAATTCTTTTGTTTTGCGTTTCAGGTCGGCAGAACGGGCGAAACGGGTTTGGGACCCATTTGGCTTACTCGATTCAGAATCGATTCCACGTTGTTTTTCTCGAACGTGTGTCATTAGGCTTATTGACAGAGAAGCAAATTTTAGGGAACAAATATGTAGGTTTAGATTTAACCATTTGCTCCCTATTTGAAATGTATCTACGTGATAAACTGTTTTGCGAGTGTGTTTGCATGGATGAACTTAAACTGGTATGGGTGTGAGGAAAACGCGACCGACACGTCTGTCACCGCCGATTGATTGCATTTTGAAGGAATATGACTGGATTACGGAAAAATACACACATGTTAAGTTCTCGGATACCTTCATCGCCAATGTGGACTTACTGCAGAGCCAGGCAAAAGAGTAGACTTGCTCGCAAAACACGCGAAACAGCCAATAATTGATAGCGAAGCCCAACCGTGCCAGGTAAGGACAGTCTGACAGATTCTCAAAAGTCGTCTGCTAACGAAGCAAGAGAGGGTACTCTTGTTTTTGTTTTGGTTCGCTAGCATCTGGTTATCTTGTAAGTTGAATGTTCGTTTTTTTCGACCTGCATTGCTTTCATAATGAAAGAAACGTTTGCTTATTGC
>NC_090259.1:30620337-30680337 GCF_037325665.1 Littorina saxatilis | reverse complement strand
AACACGCATACATTCAACCTCTCGACTTGAAGCCGATTTTCAACCAAGATGGCGTCAGTCGGCGAACGAGACAAGCTTTCGCAAGAGCACGCATCTCTTAATGCTCAACCGAAGTCTCGGAGAGAACGAGATAATGATGCGTGAACGTACGTGACTTTACGATCCTATCACAGTTTCTTTCAAAGGAACCCATCTTCGTAAGCCTAAATCGTAACTAGGGAAATGTAACTTTGGTCCAGTTGAGGCAAAATGGCCAAACTATTTGTATTAGTTTTTATTCTTCTTTTGAGACGATGCCAATTACTTGGTAAACTAGGCCAGGAATATGTGTTTGCAATCCAAGTTTTTATCACAGGATTATTTTCTTTCGTCGTCTGAGTGCTAACAAACCAGGGAATTGCATGGCAGAGAGAAAGTGTGACAAAGTTTAAGGGGAAGGGGAGGTGGGGGGGGGGGAGAGAGAGAGAGAGAGAGAGAGAGAGAGAGAGAGAGAGAGAGAGAGACAGACAGAGACAGAGAGAGAGAGACAGACAGACAGACAGACATAGACAGTGAGACAGAGAGAACGAGAGAGAGAGAGACTAACAGTGTCACAGAGAGAGAGAGAGAGAGAGAGAGAGAGAGAGAGAGAGAGAGAGAGAGAGAGAGAGAGAGAGAGAGAGAGAGAGAGAGAGAGAGAGAGAGAGAACTCAGAACTCAGAACTCAGAAATTTTATTGTAAACCACACTGTTGTGTTTGTACAAGGGGGGAGTAGAGTTTCCATTCAATGTATACTCTCTCACAAACAAGTAAGAACAAGTGCATAATACAGTGCTAAGGGAGAGAGAGAGAGAGAGAGAGAGAGAGAGAGAGAGAGAGAGAGAGAGACAGAGAGACAGACAGACAGACAGACAGACAGACTGTATATCAAACATTACCACAGACAGTTAGACACATGGAGGGAGAATGTATGGTGTTAACATACACGAAGGTAAAGAAATAACTACACATTATGTGTATAAGGAGAGGGGTAGAGGATCCTGAAGGGGGGCTAGGGAAGTGGCGGGTGTAACTGAATTAAAGCCTTGAATGTATCTAACAAACAGAAGCCCCCGGTATTCGTGATAGTCATCGGAAATGGGTAAAGTGGAAGGAAATAATGTTGATTGTCAATACAAAATAGAAAAGATTAGTAGGCCCTAGTAGCAGGAGTAGCAGGAGTAGTAGTAGTAGTAGGAGTAGTAGTAGTAGTAGTAGTAGTAGTGGTAGTGGTAGTACATAGTAGTAGCACCAGTAGTAGCAGAAGTAGTAATAGTAGTGGTAGCAGTAGCAGTAGTAGCAGTAGTAGTAGTTGTCGTTGTTGTTGTTGGTGGTGTTGATGTTGGTGGTATTTCTGTTGTTGTTGTTGTTATTTCCGTATTAATAATAATAGTAGAATCAGTTGTAGTCGTAGTAGTTGTAGAAGTAACAGTCAAATCCTGTCTCCAGTTAAAGGCGAAGTGCTTTCATTAAGCTCATCTTCACGGTTCCGAAAGCAATGTCCATATCCCCTGTACCTAAGCAGTTCTTTTCCAAAACATCTTTACATCTTCAGTCGTCGAAAAATCGCATCCATTTTTGAAAAAATCTACCTTTCTTGCCAATCGTTGACAACTATTTACATTGCCACTATCAGGATCACTTTGGAAAACTTTACTCAGCAGTTGTAATTATCATTGTGTCACACATAGGGATAAGCACAAAACATATCACAATACAAAATCAGCTCACACCACAATAATCATCCCTGCAGGAAAATAAAACCTGCAGGCATAAAACCCGCTCTGGTGTTCAAGGGTTCAATAAACTTCCGCTGCGTTGGGTCCACACTGTAAACATGTCCTCGATATAATAACTCAGAATAAGATAAGCCAATCAAATGCCAAGTAAAAAACAAAGGAAGATGCCGGGTTTGAGTGTGTGTGTGTTTGGGGTATGTGTGGGGGGAGGGGGGGGGGGTTGGTGGGTGGGTCGGGAGCGAAAGGAAGGTCAAGGCCAGGGAGTCAGTAAACAAAGAAGGAAAGAAAATAGTCCCCCAACGAGTTCAGCATCCTCACAGACGCAGAGCGTGGAGTTAATTAAACAAGAACAACCAGCATTTCCAGCAACCATAACCTGTATCAGGACCTCGGGATCAGAGGGTGATAAACCTAATAATCCCCGAGCAGCATAAAACCGGAACCAATAACAAGACAGCCTTGTAGGAGAGGAGAGGAGAGGCGAGGAGAGGAGACAACCAGCGTCTTTCAACAAGTCTCAGTCGCCCCAAACACTTTTGATGGCCTGTGAAAGGTCGCGCCCCTTTCCTCTGGCTCATCTAGAGTTATCTCGCTTGGCAAGACTAACCGCGAGGGGAACAAATTAAGGGGAGGCCATCAGAGGGAGAAAGGCTGAGGATATAAAATTCGCTCGCTTCCGTGCCTGTTATTTGGGGAGGTTCTGGGGAGAACGGTCACACATTATGTGTGAAAACGAGACAACCAAAACGTCCTTTTTCTCGTCCCATACTGCCCGAGTACCACTCCATTTACAGATACCAGTCCATCCTTTGGGGGCCAGTCTGTGGGGTAGGGGTGGGGGTGGGGGGAGACAGAACGGGTGTCACACCAGCAGTCTGAAAGGAGATAAATGTTGCCGTCTCTTTTCCGTAATCGGTTTCTTGGTCGTTGTGCCCGCAACTTCTATAGTATTCCTGAGGAAGCGCGGTTTTCTGGCGCTGAGACGGAGGAGGGGAGCGGATCTGTGCAATATATTCTGAGGTCATTCATCACTCATGGAGGATGAGTGTCCCCATGTTCAAAAGCGTTAGCGAATGTAGACCTGTCGGTTGGGATGTAGGATGCATATGTGGTGGAGGTAGGGGTGAGCGGTTGGGGTGGGCGGTGTGTGTATGTGTGTGTGTGTGTGTGTGTGTGTGTATGTGTGTGTGTATGTGTGTGTGTGTGTGTTTGTGTGTGTTAGAAAGAGAGATAGATGGAGAAACAGAGATAGAGATAGAGAGAGAGAGAGGGGGCGATATATATATATATATATATGGACACCGTAAATCCATGCGTATACAAAAGATAGACACGTTTATTGCCAAGAAGTCGTTTATATCATCAACTTCCATATATGCCCCGCAGCCATCGTTCAGGGAAGCAACACTCCGAATGATATAGGATCAGCAAAGATGTCATAGTCCGTTATGACGCCGACTATTCTGAGCAAAAATTCTTGCCCGTGGCTGAGTTTTGGCGAGACACCAGAGACCGTGTCATGCGGGCGAGGTGCCCATTTCTTTTTGAAGTCTCTGCTGCTTATATTTTGTTAGAGCAAATTCACACTCATCAAAAGATACATGTTGCACCCTGGGCGACAGTTCAAACTTTGAGCATTAAAGGTTGTAGTCTAGACATGGTGATATCCACACCATGTTCTTCTTGTGTCTCGAATGGCGATATTGGCTTCATTCTGGAGAAAGCAAAAACGACAGCTGCTTCCTAGATTCTAAACGACCCTTAGCACCATCCAGTGCACCCAACTGTTCAAAGTTTTCAGTTTCTTAGGCAACAGTTCAAACTTTGTGTATCAGACATTAGCATCTCGGCCGTGCACATATGTACACAGCACGTTCTGCTTTTTTATTGAGTGGAAAGGTTGGCGTCTTCACAGGATGATACAGCTTACACAACATATTCATCTTTACCGTCACTTGAATGTCAGGATCGGCGTCTTGGCATTGCACACACCCTTGATGCCTGCCTTGTCTTCTGAACGGCCATGGTGGAGAGTTAGAGAATGGATACTGTGAGTGGATGAATGCACGCTATTTTAAAAATGAAAGTCCAACAATAATGTGTATGGCAAAAAAAATCAAAAAAATCAACAACAACAACAGTTGAGTCGCCTTGTGGTGAGATATGTGCGCGTTATAAATTCTCGTATTATTATTATCATTGTCTTGCTAGGTGTCGTCTAGACTCAATTCAGTGCGTTTATTGCAATGTTTCCGTCTATCACGACACAATTCACACTCATACAAACACGACGACCTACTTCCTGAAAGGAAGACTGGGAGAAGACGCACGATAAATGCTAGTGGTGAGAGAAGGTGACAATTAGTATAGTCTCGCCAGGTTGTGTTACCCGCGAGAAATGACATGGGCTGTAAGTTCTACTGGCACGAAGACGGAGAAAGGATAGAGGGCTGTGACCAGGGGCGGCTTGCCTTGCCTTTTACCGAGGCGTACGTGCAATTAACTTCGGTGCGTGTGTGTGTGTGTGTGTGTGTGTGTGTGTGTGTGTGTGTGTGTGGGGGGGTGTCTGTGATTGTCTGTGTTTGTGTTTATCTGTCTGTGTGTGTGTGTGTGTGTGTGTGTGTGAGTGCGTGCGTGTGTGTGTGTGTGTGTGTGTGTGTGTGTGTGGGTGTGTGTGCCTGTGATTGTCTGTGTTTATCTGTGTGTGTGTGTGTGTGTGTGTGTGCGTGTGTGTGTGTGTGTGTGTGTACGTAATTTTGTGCGTGCGTGGCTACACCTCATAAACACTGTCGGCAGTGGTTTGCTGTTGAGTGTTCTTCGCCCTCTTGAATGGTTTGATTAATTAGAGACAGACAACAAACAAGCGAACAGACAGAAACTGATAGAAAAAAAGAAAAAAGAAACAAAAAGAATAAAAAAAAGCAATGTAAACGCACACACATAAAAAAGCAAGGAAACACACACACGCACACACACACACACACACACACACACACACACACACACACACACACACGCACACACACACACACACACACACAAATAATAATTAACAACAACAACAACAACAACAACAACAACAACAACAACAACAACAACGATACTAATAATTATTTAAGAGAAACGAGGTCGATGGGTCAATGTATATATATATATATTGTTTTCATGTAGGCTTGTCTGTGCGGCCTACAGCTGTAATTGCGTTGCTTTTATATTTCATCATAATGACTATACGCGGCAATATACGACTTTAAGCTACGTTTCATATTTTGTTTGTGAAGATTCATTAAGTATGCCCTTAGGCACCCAGACGTACTTATTGTAATTAGGGGGTACTGTGGAAAGTTATTTTAAGATAATGGAAGATTAAGACTATTGGCTGACTAGTCGACTGCAGCTTTTGTTTTGCCGCAAAACGAGGCAACTAGCAGTAAAACATTATTGCTATTTTAGCAATATATGTAAGAAGACTAGAGACAAAGGTGAAGTTTGGTTCTGAAATAAAGAATTATAATGAAGTGTTTAAATCAAGCTTTCAAACTGTAGGGAATACAAGTTCAAAATTGCCGCTTGTCGATCAAGTGAAAAGAAAAGAAAGAAGATGATTGCAACTTAACTCATTGTCTCCCAGGTACGGATATATCCGTACCCACTCATATGGCTCTATCTGACCAGGTACGGATATATCTGCTGAGACTGTTAGCTTTAGTCGCTTCCTGTAACGTCGATCTAACGGCTGCATTCCAACGTGTTGATACACAGTTACTACACAGTTACTACAATTCTGAGTGACCTGTTGCAGCACAGCTGATCTCGGCTAAAAAAAACAACTTGGTCAACATAGGTGGGGTAGAAAGTGTTAAGACGTCTTTTAAACATAAATGCATTTTTTTTAACAACATAGCACGAACTTACACCTTAATATGGGATTAGTTGTGATTTGTATCGTCTTCATTAACACGTGAGTTAAGTATTCTTTTAGTCTTTTTATTGGAGTTGTGTTTTGGCCAAAACAACTAGAAGCAAACAGTATAAACAGTCTTTAATAAACCATTTATGATAAATATTTTGGACACAGTAGGCGTCCTTTGTAGGTGGACAGTATCAGATGACAACCTTCAATAACTCGTTTGTGGTGGTTGTTTGGACGAAAGTAAGCACCCGTTATAGGCAAACAATATCACTTGGCAGTCTTCAATAACTCATCTGTGATGGTTATTTTGGACAAAATAAACACCCGTATTCAGAGCAGTATCCCTTGACAATCTTCAATAACTCATTTGTGATCTTACCCCGCCGGCTAAGCGATGAAAGTGCCAATCGTGATCGGATTTCCCAGGACTCTTATTTCTAATTTGCATTGACCTTGACCCGTCGGTAGTTCCATCCTCTAAGCAGGTATAATTCAATGGCTTAAGGTTCATGTTACGCCTACGCGAGAAGATTTATTTCGAATTTGCTATGGTCTTGATCCGTGAAAAGTCCCCTCTTCTAAACACGAGTTGTTATTCAATGGCCTCGGGACCTTACCTTCGCTTAAAAACTAAAGCAACGATTGTTTGTTGGGGGTATGGCTTTCGGGTTTCATCAGCATACAGGTACGGTGTTTTTTTTTTTTTACAAAATGTGGTTGACATTTTTCTCACATCACTATAATTATGGCCTTTTTATGACATTTTTCTTTTCGCGCCCAGATAATCGATAATAAGGTGATATTGCACTTTATTTCATTACTTTGTTTTGCAATGCATTGGATTGTATTGTGTTATATTCTATCATATTGTATATTGTTTATTATATTCTATCATATTGTATATTGTTTATTATGGCAGGGCTAACTCCTTTCCGGTTCTCGCCGGAAATCCGATTTTTGAAAACTGTTAAAACCTTTAAATCCGGTTCCTTAAAGTAAATCTTAAAAAAAATAGTTTTTTTTATGATTGATAGAGGAAAAATTCGTATTATTTTATAATTTTTTAACATACATTTTGGTACCACTAGAGGCTGTTCTTTAATGGCCACTGCCGCCGTGGACCCTGGCCTTTCAGGGTTTTCACTTTTTTAGTGTTAGCACTGTTATGGTACGATATTGTGATCACCATCCTCTTCCTTGCAATAAGATGATCATTTTGAAAGTGATTTAATACAGTTTTCACAATGATGACAAGTTTTCTCAGTATCGCATTTTGAGCATCAGCGCCGTCATTAGGAAAATCCGAAATACTCATTTTCTAGACTATTTGTTCCATCTTCTCACTCCATTTGTTTCGTTCTGAATTTCGCCAGAATCATGTTTTTGTGCAGTAACAGAGAGAACTCCTATGAATTACCAAGGAACGATATAGAAATTCTGTCAAAGTACAAAAACGTGCCTTATTTCTGTAATTAATTTAACTGCCTATGATATCTACACAGTGAACCAAATCTGTTCATAAATATTAGGAACATGCTCTAGATGTTATTGCATTGTCGGACCTGTCCAAAATGAAGTAAAACATTCTTCTAAATCATATCTGTTTTCTTCTGGAAGATGAGTGTTTCCCAAAAACTAATTGTTGTACCCTAAACATGCAAGAAAGGGTCATGTCTGAACCATAAATCATGCAAATATCACATTTCACGACGAACAATACTTGTTCTCTCTATTTTCATTGTTCTTTTTTTGTTTACAATAACAATAACAATAACAGCACTTTATTGTCCATTAAAATATTACACAAAAATGGAAATTTTTCTTTGGCACACCCTGTCTGCCTGTAAACGATTATAACAACAATTGTATAGGACGACACACATAAAACATAAAACATAAAAGGGATACAATCAAATATGATATTGCACTATGTAAATTTACCCTCTCATATCACAGGAGTTGGGTTTCACAGCCGAGTAATCACATTACAAATATTTCCCACACACCTTCACATGTACACATTGTTTGTTTTTTCCCAGCCGACCAGCCTCCACGTGATGCGAGAAGAATTTAAAATGGTGACTGCAGAAGGCAGGAATGACTTTTTAAACTGGTTTTTGCGTGCCAAAGGGACCTTATAACGTTTACCTGAAGGGAGAATTTCGAAACAGGGGTTGAGAGGATGGATCGGATCACGGACAATTTTGAGAGCTTTCCGCTTAATGGCAGCTTCGTAGAGACTGGTCAGCTGTCGTTGGGGTTGCCCAACAAGCTTGCTAGCCGTCGCAACAATGCGGTGGAGTTTAGCTTTGTTTTTAACATTTGTGGTACCATACCATGTCACAATGTTAAAAGTCAGTATGCTTTCAATCAAACTGCGATACACAAGTTCCATAACACTTTGATTGACATTACAATATTTAAGCTTCCTGAGAAGAAAAAGTCGCTGCTGAGCTTTCTTATAAACAGCATGAACATGATCACCTTGGTAAAAATCAAAAAGCTTTCCGAAGAGACAAATATTAATGTTTGTGCAATGTCTGCTTTTATATAGCGAGCATGCGTAATAAGTATCACTTTTCTCGTGTGTCATGGCATGTGTCTCTTGGTTATGCTAAAGTAAATTACCAACCAGCATGGAGCAAATTCCTGATGGGACCAACAAGTGTAAACTATCTAAAGCCTTCATTCCTTCTCAGAGCAAGCATCCACGATCATTTCAAGTTTTGGTCTTGACATTCAGGCTTGACTCTGGGGAAAAAACCAGCAAGTGCTAAAAGTTAAAGTATATATTTTGTAACGGATATTATTAGGAGGATGAAGATTGATCGTTGAACCGCGGTCATTTTAGGAAATTATTTGGAGAGAAAAACATGAACCGTAAAGCACATTCAGCAACCAAGCTGTTATTTGTTGGAATGTGTCCACCGTTGACAGATGTTGTTCTAACGCGTTTTGTCAAAATGTAAAAACTTTTTACAAAACGCAGGGGGCTCAAACACGCGTTTTGTCAAAATGTAATAACCCTAGAATTCTGGGCTATCATCCAGTTTCAGTTTTACAGCAAGCTGTTATACAGGGAATTGATTAATTAAAAAAAATCGTATTGTTGCACCACCTTGTTTCTGGACCACCAATTTGAATGCTTCTGATTGGGTGAATCTTTTTACACCTTTCAGACAGCAGGGCACACATTTTCACAAGGGAACATTTCACTACATAAGATAGACGCCTAGCGACTGAACGATGAAAACATGACTATTACTACTAACTGATAAAACATTGTTCCTACAATCGCTTTCATTGGATAAGGCCTGTTACTACTAATCCGATGAAAAACAGCAGTATTTCATTAGTTAGTACAGTAGTAATAGTCATGTTTTCATCAGTTGGTAGTATTGGCCATGTTTTCTTCACATGTACACATCACCTCCATTCTTCCTCATCACAAATCATTCAGACAATTATTTCGGCCACACTCGCGAATTACACAAAAACCAAAATCCCTCTGTATTCCTATGTAGCAGTTTTTTTTTCATTCCTGAGTGTATGCTTCAATTAAAAAAACAAATCTTATCATGCCTTAAGCGCATTACCAGCCACACACTATTTTTTTTCTCAAGCAACCGATTGGTCAATTAATCGATAAGTCAATCAAGTCAAGTCAAATCCATGTCAAGTCGAAATGTTTATTTCAGAGACCCCATCAAAGCTAGTTTTCGAAGTTGGCTTTCATATTATATCTTGATTTATATGCGATTCCATATTATTGTCAAAAGATTGTCATTTTTGCAATACTCTTTATAATAAAGGTTGGCTCAACGATTAGAAATCTTGGTGGTATCCATCCTATAACTGAGAGGGAGGGGTGACACTTTTGGTCAAGCGATTATGAATTCCCGGTTCTAAACTCATAGAAACACTAGCCACAGGATTCTTCTGGTTGCTGTTTGTAATTATGCGTGTTGATTATAATCCGCAAAGAAGCTATAGTGTTGATTTGAATCAGAGGTAAACTGTGGATTCGCATGGGTAGCATACGGGTAGACAGACGCGCAGACAGACAGACAGACAGACAGACACGCAATTTGGAAAGGTAAATCAGCGTGTTGATTGTGGTCACATAACAGAAGAAAAAGCTGTGGATTTGCATGTGTAGCATATGGAGTGGCGTCGCTTGTCTCCCCAGTGCCGAGCAAAAACTGCGCTCGTCACAGCGTTGAAATTACAAAAAAAAATTTCCGCTTAGACGTCCATTTAACAAAGCAAAATCAGGCTATCACACATACACGCACACTAAAAAAATATTCGTTCAGAAAATCTTTGTTTACATTTATATGACGTTAAAATTATCATATCACTGACTCCTGCTGGAAAACCCCTTTAAACGCAAAACAGCAGACTATAACACAAGCAAAATAATGCATCGTGCAGAAAATTTCATTTATTTCGGCGACGATTAATGGCAACTGACTTCCACTTGATTGTCGCTTTAACTGCAAAAAATAAGACTATCAAGCAAACCAGAACACAAAAACAAAATGGTCGTCATTCAGGATATTTACATTTTGAGTTAAATTGAACAAAATGACTTTTATCTGAATGTCCTTTTAACTGCGAGAATTCAGACTATTACAGAAGCAAAAAAAAAAAATTCTTCGTTCAGAAGGTCGTTGTTTACAATTTATATAACCTTAAAATGGCCCCATTGACTTCCGCTTGGATGTCCTTTTAACTAACACCAAAATGAAACTATCCCACATATATATACAAAGAAGCAGATGTTGTTTTTGATCAGAAGATCTTTGTTTACATTTTATATGACGTTGAAATTATCAAATTTGTTTCCGCTTTGATGTCCATTTAACTAAGCAAAATCAGGCTATCACACAAGGCAACACAAACACGCACACTAAAAAAAATATTCGTTCAGAAAATCTTTGTTTACATTTATATGACTTAAAATTATGTTCTCACTGACTCCCGCTGGAAACCCCTTTAAATGTGAAAAAGCAGACTATAAGATAAGCAAAACAATGCATCTTGCAGATTTATTAATTTTTTTTTGGGGGGGGGGGGGGTGGCGACGATTCATGCCCACTGACAATGTAATGATCCTAAAGACTTTTGTTTGATTGTCCCTTTAATTGCAACAAATCAAACTATCAAGCAAACCAACACACAAAAACAAATATTGGTCTTCATTCAGGATATTTTAAATAATCGGGGTAAAAGGAAATAAATGACTTTTAATTGAACTGTGGATTTGCATGAGTAGCATACAAACAGACAGACACACAATTTGGAAATTATTTGATGGTGAAGATTCTAAGTTTTCTTGACTTCCAATTTCAAAGAAGATAAGGGGTCTTGTGGGCGCGCCACTCGTTTTGTCAAAACGTTTTTACAAAACACGGGGCGCGCCCCGCGTTTTGTAACAAAGTGTGAAATGTTTTGACAATACACGGGGCGCGCCCCGCGTTTTGTAAAAATGTTTTGACAAAACACGGGGCGCGCCCCGCGTTTTGTAAAATGTTTTACATTTTGACAAAACGCGTTACAACAGATGTGCCTAGACAGATCTTTGATGGTTTACATGATAGTTTACAGGGCAAGAAAAGAGAGTCTATATTTTATGTAAAGTTTACATCTATTTATGCTATTTTCAATTCGACAATGTTTCTCGTGTTTCCTAGCTGTGCGTGATTACGTGTATTGTAAATCGTTCCTATTACATTCAAATAGTACTGTGTATTGGATGTTATGTGCTGCAATGAATATGTTGTTGTTATAATTTAGATGTATTCAGTGTTGTAATGGTGTATTTAACGGAGGGCATGAACATATTATGTTGTTTACGCTATGTAAGTTTGTATTATATTTTAGCATTGGCTTCTTCAGCTTTCGGTTCAAAGGATGAATACTTCTACCGTAGAATGGGATTGTGGAGCAACAAGTTGACACAATCTGCCGGACGTTGAAGCAGTTTCACCAAGCACAGGAAAACCAGCAATTTAATTAGTCACCTTCTCTTGAAATTGCGTTCAACTGAGGTAACATTCACTCCTGCTTGAAGTCTTACACTGAGATTACGAAATCGGCTTCACACACACACACACATAGATACTCAGACACGCACGTAACCACACACACACACACACACACACACACACACACACACACACACACACACACACACACACACACACACACAAACACACAAATACATGCAGGCGCGCGTGCGCAAAGACACATTCACACAATTCCTTATATCCTTTTCACGACACACACACACACACACACACACACACACACACACACACACACACACACACACACACACACAAATATACACACACCATTCAGTTCAACACTTCATTCTTTTTATGCTGTTTGTCTCCGATCAGCCCCTTACTTTCATCTCTTCCGCTTGCCTGCCAACCAAGATGGACAACTCTTATCCCTTCCGGAACCGATAGCAGAAACAACCGCATTCCGTGATGCTATCGGGGAAGTCACAGAAATTGAAGCTGTGATGGCTTTTGTTCAAGTCAACACTGCAGGTCTATTATTGCTCGTTTTTTTCTCTTTTAATAGCGTCTTGTTTGATAAAAGATATCTCATCTGCCACAAAAACAATGTTCCTTGCATATTTATATTATGTCTCTCAGTGTCTGTCTGTCTGTGTCTGTCTCAGTCTCTCTCTGTCTGTCTCAGTCTCTCTCTGTCTGTCTCAGTCTCTCTCTGTCTGTCTCAATCTCTCTCTCTCTCTCTCTCTCTCTCTCTCTCTCTCTCTCTCTCTCTCTCTCTCTCTCTCTCTCTCTCTCTCTCTCTCTCTCTCTCTCTCTCTCTCTCTCTCTCTCTCTCTGATTTCATGTCTCAGACTGGCAATGATGACTTTTATTAACTTGATTTTCCAAAACACTTTGCACAAGAAACAGGTTGACGGTTGATTTTGTGCATGAGCCAAAGTGTAAGAAAGATCTTATTCCATGAAATCTAAAAACAGATAGACGGCTAACGTTCTAAGATTCAGAATCAACAAGGAAAAAGGGTAGGTTATTGGAACGTATCATTTTTTTTTTTTTACGAGGATTTATATCGCGCACGTATCTCACCACACAAGGCGACTCAAGGCGCATGTTACCTATTAATGCCGTGTGAGATGAAATTTTTTACACAATATATCACGCATTCACATCGGCCAGTAGATCGACTGCCTTTAGGCGCTGCATCCACCTTTCACGGCCTATTATTCCAGGTCACACGGGTATTTTGGTGGACATTTTTATCTACGCCTACGACAATTTTGCCAGGAAAGACCCTTTTGTCAATCGTGGGATCTTTAACGTGCATACCCCAATGTAGTGTACACGACATTTACGGTAGTTCGGCTCAGTGGTCTTTGAAGCAGACAGACAGACAAACACTTATGATGCAGATAATGAACTTATCTCAGAATCTTGCAAGAACTTCTCTGGCAAGGTAATCTGGGGTCGAAGTACTGTAAATGTAAAGTTTTGTTTTGTCATAAATTAAACGTTCTATAACCTACCATTCTTGTCTTGTGATTCTCTTATCCCATGTAAAAGTCTGGTCAGGTATATGCTGGTTTACATGATCCTTTACACGGAAAGAAGGTATCTTGATTATGTCAGGAGAGTGTTTATCTTACAAAAATGTCAGTTTTTCACATTGCAACATCAAATTTATCTCAAAAATTATTTCCGGGAGAATTTTAACTACGGGATGCTTTCTCCGGCGTGTCATGTCATCTTACAAATGGACGTTTATTATCATTAATAACACATTCCCTCTGAGATATCTTGCCCCCGGCAAAGATTTCAATGTCTTTTTACAGACTGTTATTTTGTCATGTTCACGAGTGTGGAGAGTTCAGTTCACATATGCTTGTTTGCTTTGTTTGTGTGTTTGCTCTGTTGTTTTTCAATCATACATAGTCACTATTGTTTTGAGAGATTGAAATGAAATTGCCGCACATCTTATCAACAAGATTGACATCATCTCTATTAATTTATTTTCCAAATCATAAACACGCAGATTTTTTTGTTTTGCGCTGATTGGTTCAATAGAAATGACCGTTGGGACTGAACTTTTCCTGATCAAAATGATTGACTTCCAGTTCAAACATGTATTATGTTCGTTCTGTTCTGATTGGTTGAAGTAAAATTGCCGTGGGGAATAACTTTTATCTGATCAAAACGATAAACTCCGCCAACCCGTCAATTCAAAATATGTCAGAAACAAGATATCTGTAAAGCCTTGACAGAGGATCTCGTCGCATTCATCAGATTCAAAACACCCAGATCAGGCGATAGAAGAAAAGAGCCAGACCTACAGGGATATCGGATATACATTGTTGGCTACAGGCGAAAAAATTGAATGGAATTCGTCTGAACACAATGCTTGCCTACAGAATAGAATCATCATTCCAGTGCGAGATAATAGATTGTCTAAAAAAAAGCGTTTAGAATTAAAGTCCAAGGACACATGGCCAGTCTAATCAGCCGATAAAACGCACAAACAATAGGCGATAAAGTGAAAGGTAATGTTCAGCTCCATTGTTGAAAACTAATTATTTTCCAAAAAATGAAAACAAGTCTTGTCATTGAGAAATCAAATTGTTTGCTATTTTATTTACAGGCAACAACCGGATGATTAAGAACAACAATATTAATGGTACTACGACGACAGCGACAACAACGACTGTAGCACCTGGATGTGTGGCCACCGGTGTTATTTCCACAACTATAAAATCGAACCTGGCTTCCTTTAAACAATGCAATACTTAAACTCTAACATTCCCATACCTTAATCCATGCCGCACACTATAAAAAAAATGTAAAGGCTATATAATTATAAAGCGTACACCGTTTGTAGAAGAAGTATTACCAGTACTACTGTTGCCCACTGCTGCTTTCTCAACAACAACAACAACAACAACAACAACAACAACAACAACAACAACAACAACAACAACAACAACAACAACAACAACAAGACGATGTAGCGTTACCAGATTGAAGCAAATCTTCGCAAAGTCAAAATATCGGAATAGCTTTGCAGTCTAGCTAGACTATACATCCCTAAGCTGAGCACACAGAGTCCTCTAGTCTCAGTATTAAGGGCAAAAGTCATTCTGCTATGAAGCTTTTATTTCATTGTGACTGCTGAGATGGCGATATTCTAGCTAATCTGTCACCCGGTCCCTAGGCGTTCTGGCTCCTTGTCTTGCTGTGCCCTCCGCTGATTTTCATTTGGATGGAGTGCACTTGTGTGTAAGGCGTCGAGATGAACGGAAAATGAAAAGAAAACAAAAAAGAAAAGATATTTGAAGAGGTTCGGCGGTGGGCTTTGCAATGGAGCTGGTGAATTATTTTTTGACAGGGATATGATTTTGCAGATTGACGGAAGTGTCACCCACAAAATTGATTACAAAAACTGCAGAGAACGAAGCCAGGGTGTTGATTTCTGGAAAATGCCCAAGTGATGGAGTGTTGTTATTCCATGTCAAAGCGTAGACAGGTCTGTGTTTGTGAACATGATCGTGGATACAATAATTAAAATAGTATTAACTCTTACCAACTCACTCCCTTGAACATTATCAGATAACTTAGAATGACTAGCTACGGAAACTCCCATTCAGAATGGGTGCTACTCTTCCGGCAAGGTGCCGGAATTCCGGTTTTTGAAAATGTCCACAGCCGGAAATTCCGTATTTTCAATTCTGCCGACAAGCCGGTTTTTTGCACTCAAATTAACGACACACATCGTTTATTCATTCGACTGTTGGTGCATGTTCATGACTTTAAAAAAAACGAGCAATACTTTGCTTGCTATGGTCATAATTTTCCCCGACATATTTCCTCAAAAATATGTAATCATTTACACGCCTATCCATTTCGCCATTCCTGTGACTTGTGGGGACGTACTGTCAGGTATTGACTTACTTGACTTATTCCTGTAGACTCCCTGTGGAGCATAGGGCCGCAACTGTCAGGTATTAGATCCGTTTTAGTTTACATGATCGTGTACACGGGAAAGAAAGTATATTACATCTGTATGAACCTAAAAGCTATCCAGTTTGATAGCCATGCTGACGGGCGCAGTGGCGTGGTGGTAAGACATTGGCCTCCTAATCGGGAGGTCGTGAGTTCGAATCTCGGTCGCTGCCGCCTGGTGGGTTAAGAGTGGAGATTTGTCCGATCTCCCAGGTCAACTTATGTGCAGACCCGCTTAGTGACTTAACCCCCTTCATGTGTACACGCAAGCACAAGACCAAGTACGAACGGAAAAGATCCTGTAATCCATGTCAGAGTTCGGTGGGTTATAGAAACACGAAAATACCCAGCATGCCTCCCCCGAAATCGGCGTATGCTGCCTGAATGGCGGAGTAAAAACGGTCATACACGTAAACATCAACTCGTGCTAAAAAAAAACATGAGTGAACGTGGGAGTCTAAGGCCATGAACGAAGAAGAAGAAGAAGAAGAAGAAGAAGAAGAAGAAGAAGAAGAAGAAGAAGAAGAAGAAGAAGAAGAAGAAGAAGAAGAAGAAGAAGAAGAAGAAGAAGAAGAAGAAGAAGAAGAAGAAGAAGAAGGAGAAGAAGAAGGAGAAGGAGAAGGAGAAGGAGAAGGAGAAGAAGAAGAAGGAGAAGAAGAAGGAGAAGGAGAAGAAGAAGGAGAAGAAGAAGAAGAAGAAGAAGATAGCCGTGCAACCCGCCGGGAAGCTACGTTGGAAAAACACTGGACTTGTGATCCATGGGAAGCACAATTCGAATCCAGGCTCGGGACGGACACGCGTAATAATTATGCAGAGTCAGAGAGAGTATCCATGTCACCACAGTAGTACTTAAAATACCTATTTTATTCTGCCATAAATGCTGATTACACCTAAACACCCACAAACACGGGTAGCGCTAGCTTTCCTCTGGGAGGAGGCGACACGAATGTTCCATCAATCGGATAATAAAGTAAAGAAAATAAACTGAAAATGAAAATCTCTATCTTTCCTTGAATTCCACACCTCTGCATTTCTTTCCAGACTAAATAACTGTGTACATTGTTGCAAGTGTGTCTGCGTCTGACTGTGAATCTGTGTGACAGTCCACATAATCTGACCATTTCTAGTGTGTTTTTTGCCTTTTAGAGTCGCGTCTACTGAGCTTCTTTAATTTCTCTGAGACCTTAATCAAGAAGGTGAGTATTAGCGTCTTTAATCCCTTGGTAATGCTCCTGAGAAAACCGTATTAGGGATTCATTTCTTTAATCTGAATAATGGGGATGAAAGGAATGAGAGAAAACTAGAGCGAGCTAGAGAAACAGAAACACAAAGACAAACAGACAAAAGCATAATGAGAGAGAGAGAGAGAGAGAGAGAGAGAGAGAGAGAGAGAGAGAGAGAGAGAGAGAGAGAGATAGAGAGAGTGAGACACACAGATAGACACACAGATAGACACACAGAGAGAGTGAGAGAGAGAGAGAGTGGAGAGAGAGAGAGTCAGAGAGAGTGGAGAGAGAGAGTCAGAGAGAGAGATAGTGAGTGAGAGAGAGAGAGAGAGAGTGAGACAGACAGATAGACACACAGATAGACAGAGAGAGAGAGAGAGAGAGAGAGAGAGAGAGAGAGAGTGGAGAGAGAGAGTCAGAGAGAGATAGTGAGTGAGAGATAGAGAGAGTGAGACAGACAGATAGAGAGAGAGAGAGAGAGAGGGGGAAGGGGGGGAGCGAGAGAGAGAAGGAGAGGGAGGGAGGGAGAGAGAGTGACAGAGAGAGATAGTGAGAGAGATAGAGAGAGTGAGACACACAGATAGACACACAGATAGACACACAGAGAGAGTGAGAGAGAGAGAGAGTGGAGAGAGAGAGAGTCAGAGAGAGAGATAGTGAGAGAGAGAGAGAGTGAGACAGCCAGATAGAGAGAGAGAGAGAGAGAGAGGGGGAGCGAGAGAGAGAAGGAGAGGGAGGGAGGGAGAGAGAGTGAGAGAGAGAGCGTGAGAGAGAGAGAGACAGACACAGACAATGACAGAGACGGAGAGTTAGAAAAAAAAGAGACAGATACAGACTCAACTATAATGAAAATGAATGAATAACGAACAAAAGAACAAACAAATCGATACACTACAGAGAAACCGATCGATCCACCCTACGACCGCATGTAATTGTTCACCACAAGATGAGAATCTTCCCACCTTCGTCTTGTTTTGCGACACACTCGCTCTCCACCTCTCTCCTCTCGCTAAATGCATTAACCTCGCCTCGATGGCTTCTAAGTGCCAAGACGGTTAATTCCATTGTCACAGTACTACGTTTTCCAAGAGTCAAGGACGAACGCTAAGCCTGCATCCGACAGAACATTCGCCAAGACCGCAGCTTTACTTGCCAGCGATGGCTTTTGCTTTGTCTGGGGACATTCTCAGTACAGTCACATACAGGGTTGTATCCCACAGGGGTATAAGTTGAGATGTCTTTGTCTTGTAGCCAGACGGATTTAGCTACACGATAACGATGTTAGTTGAAGGCACATTTTTTCGCGTAAAAACAGTCCGACTCGATCGCGATCCAAATCTCAGATCTGTCTAGAAAAGACAATCCCACCATGTATACATAATTATACCAAATTCAAGAGCGTGGGTGCTCGCTGTAAAGAGTGGTACGTTTTTAGATGAAACTATTTCAAAGTTTGCCACCAGTGTCCGTTAAGAAATAGATTGATACAAAACAACCCTACCCTGCACAGAGGTACGTTTTCAACTGGAGGGATGTTCTTTACAACAACAAAAAGCATTCTGAGATGGTCAGCCAAGCTGTTTTCATGGGCAGGAGTGGGCCTTTGATCTGGAATGGATGTGTTCATGTGGTATGCTGTTGAGTTCGTTCGTTGGCTGGTTAGTCGGTGTGTTGGAGAGAGAGAGAGAGAGAGAGAGAGAGAGAGAGAGAGAGAGAGAGAGAGAGAGAGAGAGAGAGAGAGAGAGAGAGAGAGAGAGAGCACAGACACATAAAGACAGAGACTGAGACAGACAGAGAGAGATACAGACAGAGAGACCAAGACGTGGTGACAGAGAGAGAGAAACAGAGAGATAGAAATAGACGTATAGCCACAGAAACACAGAGGGACAGAAACAGATCGACAGACGGGTCGATAATGAGAGAAACAGAGGGTAGAAATAGACATAGAGACATAGTACATTCAGACTGGCACACAAAAAGAGCCCAAGAGACAGGCAGAGTGTCGGTATATATACCACGCACGGTATGTTCACATGCCTTGTACTGGTATGCAGGCAGACAGACAAGGCAGAGAAACAAGCAAGTGAGCAAACTGTCATTCAGGCTGGTCGCTCGACAGACAAGCAAAGATGTACACCCAACAGGTCAACTCTGCTAAACATCCACAGTAATCGCAATACTCAAGCTTCAATTTCGCTTCGTGCATCTCAGCCCTGGTGCAAGGTACCAAACATCACAGACTAAAGGCCTGTCCAGACACTCCAGGCTGACCCTGTCCATTTTGACTTATGCTCAAAACGGTCCCGCGGGGCACGCCGCTGCGGGCTATGATCGCGAAGCGTTATCTGCAGACAGAATAGAGCGTGTTCTAATTTCTCTGACACAGAAATAGAACGACGGAAATTTGACCAATCAGAGAAAACCAGAGCGATGACGTCAACCGTCAAATCGAGTTGGATTGTGGGTAGACTCTAAGCACAACATGGCGGCTAGCAAATTACCGCTAGCGTGTTGACCTTCCTGTCAGGTGACCTTGACGCTTCCGCTCCACTGATACCGCGTTGTGAAAAAAGTCGTCGATGTGTGGCCACTCGGCAAAATCCCGCGCGACGCACAAAACGGCCTGCGGCACATATACCGTAAAACGGCGTCCAAGTCTGGACAGGCCTAAAGAGAATCGCAACATTGTATTGACACTAAATTTAAAATCGCAGTGAAGAGCATTGCTTTTGACATTAACATTCGATTTTGTCTGTCTATCATAATTGCATTATGCTTAAGGGACAGAATTCCATGGTGCACTGATAATAATGAAAGTTGATGTGGGACACCATTTTTGAACATTACCAACATTGTAAATTAATTCAAAACAACATTTCCATACCTTTCTTCTCGTAGTGCATGATCTTGTAGGTAGGCATGACGTCATGGTTCAGTCCGTTCAGGTTGGCGGCAATGTATTCACTCATGTGACATGACTTGTCGCTGAACGAAAAGTCAAAACTGGCGCACTCGAATGACGTCTGCGTCAAGCACAGCTGTGCACATGCGCCGAGGGTCAGGCCAAACATGACCTTGTGGTAGATCTGGTATCCGTCCAAAAGTGGGAGAGAGCCGGAGCCGTAGTTGACGAAGCTTGCCAGTGGTCCATCTGAAAGCAAATTATTTTATGTTATTCCAGTATGTCCGTATGTTAATTCTCCGCTGGACGGGCGCAGTGGACTAGTGGATAAGACATCGGCCTCCTAATCGGAAGGTCGTGAGTTCAAATCCCGGCCGCGGCCGCCTGGTGGGTTAAGGGTGGAGATTTGTTTGATCTCCAAGGTCAACTTATGTGCAGACCTGCTAGTGCTTTATCCCCCTTCGTGTGTACACGCAAGCACAAGACCAAGTGCGCACGGAACAGATCCTGTAATCCATGTCAGAGTTCGGTGGGTTATAAAAACACCAAAATACCCAGCATGCTTCCCCCGAAAGCGGCGTATGGCTGCCTATATGGTGGGGTAAAAACAGTCATACACGTAAAAGACGTGGGAGTTGCAGCCCATGCACGAACACACAAACTTCTCTGCTGAAAGCTAAGAGTATGAATTGTATCCATGTCGATATGGTATATTTATAAGAATAAGGCACAGCCTTCAGTGACGTCATTCGTATTCATAGGCATTGTCGAGACATGGATTAATGCCATACAAGTCATCAATGTTGGCTTAAAGGCACAGTTAGCCTCCCGTAAACCATCACAGATACTGTCAGGCTTTTACACACAGTACAAACACCCTTTCATTTAAACACTCACCGCTTGAGAACATCCTAGGTGCCCTCTGTAAAGAGCGAGCAATTTTCAAAGAATTTATTTTTGCGTGGTTTATCTTACCCCGAAGCCATTGTGAACCCGTGTGATCCAGTTTCCCTTTTTCACAATGTAGTCGTCAGTTAGTAATTTGAATGCGACTCGATGTGAGCTTATCTGCAATAGCACGTTATTATGTACCTCTGACTATGCACGAAACAAACGGCTGTGGTTCACAAGAACTCAAGCGATGTCTTTTGACTGTTCAGAGGAACTGACGATAGGCATAAACCGTCGTCTGCTACGAGAACCACGACCTTGCGTGACCCTGCTTCCGGGTTTTTCTTTTTTCAAACTTTCAAAACTTCGAATTGTACTGATCTTGTCTTGATGGAAAAAAAAATTCTTTTATGATTTAAGAATGTTTGTGTAACAAGCTGTCAATTTATTATTTAGATTTTAAAAGTTAGGTCTAACGCCAAAACGCACCACGGTACGGTCTGATTGTCTGAGAGACAATCCGCAAAATTAATTCTTTAAAAATTGCTCGCTTTTTACGTAGGGCACCTAGGATGTTCCCGTTTGGTGAGCGTTCAAATGGAAGGGTGTTTGTACTGTGTGTAAAAGCCTGACAGTATCTGTGATGGTTTACGGGAGGCTTACTGTGCCTTTAATATCACATGAGCGAAACACGGCTTGTTGCAGGGAAACGAAAGGATGGGTTACAGACTTCAATTCTGTTCTGACAATATGCTTATTTCATAAGCAAAGTTCCACAGGTCCAGAAAGGTCAAGAGTCTGTATGTCCCCAATCTCGGCAAACAAGGATATGCAATGACTGTTATGCCTATGCATCGCTATTTTACACCTGTACGCGAGTTTGTTAACTGGCAGTAAGATAGTTTAATTCAGAAAGTAGACAAACAGCTGCTTAGATAATAAAACAAAGATTTCTGTTTCGTTATTTTACTTTATTTGTTAATATTTACTTTATTTGTCTAATACTTTAGTGTGAAATGCCTTCAAAACTCTGTCCATGCTGTTCTCAAAGGAGGCAATCTTAATTCACATAGTGCATATTTCTTTTGTAAAACAGACAAATACTACAGGTAATGGTATCACGAACAAAGATATGTGTTGACAAGTAGGTGTACTGATGCTGACGCAAGTGTCACATTCATGTTATTCAACAACAACAACAACAACAACAACAACAACAACAACAACACCAAAACCAAAACCAACAACAACAACAACATTTTGTTTTCTTCAGAGGCCGCGCCAAAGTGATTTTTGGTATGTGTTAATGTGAAAGGATGCTCATATAATTTGGAGAAGACTCGACGCTTCATTCTTTGTTTACTGATGAAGAAAGGCTCTTCGGACTAATAACGTTTGTCATATTTTTGGGTTACTCACTACCCTTTTGCAATGCACCATGTAGAATAAAATTCGCCTTTTTCAAAAAGAAAAAAAAACAGAAAAGAAAAAAATCAAACAAACAAACAAACAAAAAACAACAACAGCAATGTCTAATTTTAACTTACAGATGCCTTATTCGTGAATAGTTGGGATTAGTTGCGTTTTAGGCAAAATGGGGACAGTTGACGAATAACGCAATTACGTTTTTGGCTTTATACTGATCTATACGAATAACGTGAAGAAAGATTGATTGATTGTATATACAGCAAATAAGGGGACTCGGGAAATAAATGAATTAAAAGACAAAGACAAAGAGAGAAGCGAAATATGGCAGAGTAGAAGCGAACCAACCTTGGACTTTTGCATTACTGTGCTGCATTTAAATCCAAAAACAAAGAGACTGCCAACGTTCCAAAATTCAGAATAATATTATATTATATATTATAAAGACCGTTGGGTCGAAATATCTGTGAATGTATCGTTTTTTTGTGCTGCTTTTTTTATTTTTCTCTGCCTTAAAATTATAGTGTAAATCGCGGTGTTTTCAAAGTGACAATAGCAACAGAAACACACACACACAATATCAATATATAAATATATATATATATGCTTTAGCTGATACGCCCACCGCTTATCTGATTTTAAAACAATACTGCTAGATTTTTAACGTGGCAATGTTCACATTAAACACACATTCAAGTATTACTATCTAATTGTTCAGCATCTAGGCATATCTGTATCTGTATCTTAAACATCACTGCTTGTATTTTAAACCCCAAACAAACGGACGAAAATCGTTTTCGCAAAAGTAGCCACGCAGTTACAGCGAACTCTGAGTACAATTCTTTCGATCTGGCTTTCCTTAAGCAAACCAAGATCTTTCTGCGAAGGCAAGTCTAGATGCTATAATGAGAGCACAACACACACTACACAAGGCTCTGGGCATTTTCGCCCATGGATCAATGTCATTTCACTTGATCCAAACCTGTGTTTACCTAAATGATGAATATCTGCCTGTGAGGAAAGCAAGAGCAAAGGCGATGGATGGCTCTGGAGACAGATAGATCCATTAGAAAGCTGGGAAATAGTCAAACCAAGGAAGAAGGAAAAAGAGAACTGAAACGACAGTGAAACAGAGTTTCTGAGTGAAACTGAGAAACTGGGAAAGTAAGAAAATAAGGCAGAAAAAGAGAGAAAGAGAGAGAGAGAACTCAGAACTCAGAACTTTATTACATAAGGATAAAGGCTTTAGGCTTAGCCTAATCTTCTAACCTGTCCTTAACCGCGGTGTTAGAGAGAGAGAGAGAGAGAGAGAGAGAGAGAGAGAGAGAGAGAGAGAGAGAGAGAGAGAGAGAGAGAGAGAGAGAGAGAGAGAGAGAGAGAGAGACCTACAGAGACAGACAGACAGACAGACAGAGAAAGACTGAGAGACAGAGAGAGAGAGACAGAGAGAGAGAGAGACAGAGAGAGACAGACAGACAGACAGACAGAGAAAGACTGAGAGACAGAGAGAGAGAGAGACAGAGAGAGAGAGAGACAGACAGACAGACAGACAGACATAGACAGAGATAGGTCGGTGGGTGGGTGGAAGAGAGAGATATAGAGAAATAGAGACAGAGGGAGACAGATACAATGGGAGAGATAGGGGGGGGTGGAAAATGACACACGAGGGCAGACAGATTAAAATACACACAGAAAGGCAAGCAGGGTGCTTGACAGGTACAAACAGACAGGCATAGACGGGCGGAGGAACAGACAGGCAGAGAGACAAACACACAGAAAGACATGCAGACATACAGGCAAAGGGGATGACAGACAGCTATGCACTGAGGGGCTAACTGAACGGGGGGGGAAACATAAAATTGAACAGGGAGGAATACTTGGAATGCAACAATAGTAACAATATAAGATTAAACTTTCAAAGTTAAAGACGATCTCTTAAACCTGTCTGGATGTGACACCGACAGAGCTATGAGTAACAATTAGGTCAAGATATACCTGCCAGCCCTACAAATAGGCGAAGGACTGAAACATGCGAACAAGTTTAATTGAAATGTATGTGTGCATGAGTGCGTGCGTGTTTACATTTGTATGTGGGTGTGTCTGTTTGTCTGTCTTTGTGTTTGTCTTTTCCTGTGTCGTTCTTAACTCTTGCTGTCTGTTGCCATTTTTCTATCTGTCTGTCTGTCTGTCTGTTTGTCTGTCTGCCTGCATGTCTTTCTGTCTAAGTGTCTGCCTGCATGTCTGTCTTGTCTTGTCTGTCTGTGTGTCTGTATGTCTGTGTGTCTGTCTGTCTGTATGTCTGTCTGTTTGTCTGCCCGTCTGTCTGTCTGTCTGTCTGTCTGTCTACATGTCTGTCATGTTTGTATGCCTCCATGTCTGTCTGGTCTGTCTGCCTGCATGTCTGTCTGGTCTGTCTGTCGGCGTGTCTCTCGGTCTTTCTCTCTGTCTCTCTGCGTCTGTGTCTTCTTTATAAGCCTCTTCATTCGTGCATTCCTCTATTTTCCCCATTTTACCATTGAAGCATGCATTTACACATTTCCTTGAGAACGTAAAAGTAAACTTTTTCCCCCACCTAAAATTCTCTCGAAGAAGTCGGCCCCCTTGTGATACTTGACTCCAGCCCCGCTGGTTTCCACGCTGAGATCCGTCAGCCAACAGTTTCTGTGTTGGGGTTCGTAGTCAAAACCTTTGCACCGGAAGCTCATCTCGAAGACACAGCGGCGCGCGCACTGCTCCACGCTGACTTCCGGTACTTTCCTTTTATGAGAAACCGTGATGACGTGGTTGGGGAGGCGGTTGAACAGCTTCTCGAACGCACCTGCAAGTACAGTGATGATTAAAACGCAGTTAATGCTTATGAAAAGTTCAGTAAAGTTCAAACGTGTGTGTGTGTAGTGTTTCCAATAACACTTGCAGACGGAACACACACACACACACATACACACACATACACATACATACATACATACATACACACACACACACACACACACACACACACACACACACACACACACACACACACACACACACACACACACACACACACACACACACCTTTGTTTTTGTCTCAGCAAACGATTGACATCTGCGGTAAGTTACAAAACGTTATCTTAGTACAAGTCAGTGTTTACATGTACTTTGCTAAGCATTGTAACTCAACACGAATTTCCGACCAAATCGGATTTGCAGAGATTTTTGTAGGTTTCAGGTTACCTACAGTACGTCTTTTTCTCCGCAATTTCCGTTCAATCTACAACAAAGGCGTAACATTTTACGAAGCTCGGGTTCCCAGTAGACGACTGAGCCGAACAGACAATGAACAACGTGATAACTGCATGCTTTAACATTTCAATGAAAATACTTGATAGTTCCCGCCCGACAGTCATGGTGTAACACGTCAACATTTCTGTTTTCACACTGTAGAACTCGTGTCTTGGAAGTGTCGGCGGAGAGATGCAATTGTCTTTGCGTGGTTTACAACAAAGAATGCCAATCGATGTACATTCACTGTATCTATACGTACGTGGGTGGATGCAATGGAAGTTCGTGTCTGTTGACGACAACACATCGGGTGTAGATTTTGACAAAGAAGGACGCTGGCTACTGGAAGTAATCTGTGTTTATCTGTGTTCATTGACCTAGAGGAAATCCGGGTATGTAAGAAAGAGAAAGAGAGAGAGAGAGAGAGAGAGAGAGAGAGAGAGAGAGAGAGAGAGAGAGAGAGAGAGAGAGAGACACTGACACAGTTTAATTGAGAGAGAGAGAGAGAGAGAGAGAGAGAGAGAGAGAGAGAGAGAGAGAGAGAGAGAGAGAGAGAGAGAGAGAGGCAATTGAGAGTGAGTATATAGTTGATGGAAACACATTGGGCATAACGTGCATCGTCGTCTCTTGTTTAACAACACAGGGTGTTAATATATACAAATTCACTTCATCCATGTGCATGGATTTAACAGAAATGTGTGTGTGTGTGTGTCTGTAATGAATACAGTGGATAAAACGCCGGGTGTATCTTATCATTATTTTCTCCGTTGACAGCAAAGGATGTTTTTAATCGTGATGTCACTTTATGTGCGTGGGTCCAATGGAAATTTGGTTATGTGAGTCAAGAAAGTTGATGAAATACTATTACGTCGTCAATTGCTTCTATTGTCTCTGCATGCTTGTTTGACAACACAGGATGCTAATAGATGCGATATTAATTCCGCTGCGACATGGACTATACGGATAATCGCGAATCTGTAAGTTGATACCGTTGATGAGAACGTCATTGGACATGATAAGAGTTTTTTCCACAGATCGGACAACAAAGAGAGCCAATACAAGTAATGTAAGACTGTCTATGTACATGTATAGATCTAGCGGAAATGCGGGTCTGTGTTTGAATGCAGTTCATGACACCACATCGGGCATAGTTTGCATTATCTCGTCTTGTTCGACAACAACGGTTGCTCATTGCAGTAATGTCAGTTCATCTATAACGTCGATTGAACGGAAATTTGGGTCTGCTACTGACGAAAACGGAAAACAGAGCTCAAGAAATAATGTATATCTGGTAAGTGGGTTATTGAGTATTCGTTTCGTTATTTCCTTGACGTTGAATTGTTACTGTAGATAGGAAATATGCTAAATATGCTGTGATGACTTGCACTTATCCTTTTACTGTTAGTAGCGTATGGTTTATGTTTTCACGAAAATGACCGCTTTGAAAGTACTGAATGGTTTGTGGTTACACTCTAAATTGTATGACAAATGTTGCTCGCTTTCTATGATCACAATCTGTAAAAGTGTGTTCAAACTAACACTTAAAGTGTTCACAATGTGATGACCAGGAGCAACGTTTGCTATCTGAACACTTCTAACACTGTTTCCAAACAGCGGTGACACGTACTTTTCAGCACCGAACAGCACGAGACGAACACATGTGTGTTCAAGGGGAGTTTGCGTAGGTTTAATTCAACACTGTGTTCTGGATTGTCCCGTTTGTTTGTTTGTTTGTTTGTTTGTTTCCTTAACGCCCAGCCGACCACGAAGGGCCATATCAGGGCGGTGCTGCTTTGACATATAACGTGCGCCACACACAAGACAGAAGTCGCAGCACAGGCTTCATGTCTCACCCAGTCACATTATTCTGACACCAGACCAACCAGTCCTAGCACTAACCCCATAATGCCAGACGCCAGGCGGAGCAGCCACTAGATTGCCAATTTTAAAGCCTTAGGCATGACCCGGCCGGGGTTCGAACCCACGACCTCCCGATCACGGGGCGGACGCTTTACCACTAGGCCAACCGTGCCGGTGATTGTCCCGTTGGCCACCTAACATGGGCTTCAAAAGTGATACACGTGGACCTGGCTTTTTTTTTGCATTTTCAGAAACTGTCTCTTTTTGGATCAAATGCTGTATTAAAAATAATGATGTTGAATAAAATTATGAAAAAATTACACACAAAAAAGGCAAAACTAGGTTACAATAGAATAAAAACGGGCTCCTTCATATGTAGTACTTTGTGACCCTAAATAGAAAGTACAATTATTTTATAAATCTAAAAAAAAACTCCGATATTCTTGAACAAGACATTGTGAAATACTTGTTTCAACATAACCGTCTTCTTTGCTCAAAATCATGTGATTTAGAGTCCTTCCCAATTGTAAGGCAGTGATACTGAGAGTGTTCTTAAAGTGTTCTGCGACTATGGCCTTATGAGTGTTGGTTACAGCAGGGTGAACACATTTTAGTGTTTATATGAACACATCTTTACAAGTTAAAGTGTGTTCAAAAGTGGAACACTTATAAGACTTCGAGCTTTTGATTTTTAGAATATGAGAATCCTTTTTGTATGCGAGTTGTTCCTTTCTCACATCCTCAAAAGATAAAACTCAAGGTATTAAGTTGCTCTCTCTCTCTCTCTCTCTCTCTCTCTCTCTCTCTCTCTCTCTCTCTCTCTCTCTCTCTCTCTCTCTTCTCTCTCTTTCCTTCTCTCTCTCTCTCTCTCTCTCTCTCTCTCTCTCTCTCTCTCTCTCTCTCTCTCTCTCACTCTCTCTCTCTCTCTCTCTCTCTCTCTCTCTCTCTCTCTCTCTCTCTCTCTCTGAGCGCACTTTTTTTGTTAGAGCATTAGGCTGAAGTGAGTTTGCTTGACTTGTTTCTGTTTTACTTTCATCATTAATCACCAATATTTCTTTTTTTCTCGGAGTGGGTCACGGCGATGCATGCTAAGATGTTGTGTTGCTCTGAAGCGAATGGGTTTCACGCACAAATTGAAGCGTGCAGTTCTCTATTTAATGGTCAGATCGGACCCGTTGGGATATTGGAAATATGGCGTGCCAGATCTCCCATGCTTCAATTTGTTAGGGACGGTTCAGCAGTTTAGCACAAACGCAGGCAATGGGACACAGAAAAGCCATCAGCGTCAGCGTGGAGGAGGGATGTTTCGACCCTTTTTTTAAATGAAGTGAGAATTATTTGAAATCAGCTCTTGAATCTCTGTCTCCGTCTTCTTGTCTCTGTCTCTCTGCCTCTAACTCAGTCTCTTTTTGTCTCTGTTTGTCTCTGTTTGTCTCTCTCTCTCTCTCTTTCTTTCTCTCTCTCTCTCTCTCTCTCTCTCTCTCTCTCTCTCTCTCTCTCTCTCTCTCTCTCTCTATTCTCTCTCTCTCTCTCTCTCTCTCTTATTCTCTCTCTCTCTCTCTCTCTCTCTCTCTCTCTCTCTCTCTCTCTCTCTCTCTCTCTCTCTCTTTCCATGGCTGGCTTACTGGCTGGCTGTTTGTCTGTGCGTTACTTTCACCTAATTTGGCAAGTGCGCTTCGGCTAAAACCAGGAGATTTTCTTGTGCACTCGCTGTTTTCTCTTCGTCAAGCCTCTGTGCCATTTAGAGTACCCATTGAGTAACAAGGAAAACTGACGAGAATAATTAACAGATTAGACAATCGTGGTTTTCAGAATTAAATGAAAAAAGAAACTTGTTTGAATTATAGATTGTTTAAAGATACATTTATATTTGAAAATTATTTGAACATTTTACCCAATAACCTAGCACTCTCTTTTTTACGTTTTAGAACATTAAATCATAAATTGCCAATACAGAAAGGCCGAATGTTAAATATACCACATAACGAAAGAATATGTGTTAAATGCCAGTCTGGAGAACTCGGAGATGAATTTCATTAAATATGTCAGTGTCATTTTTTTGAAAATGTGAGGAAAAGGTTGTTACCATTGTATTTTCGTAGAAATTCAAATGCAGTTAAATTTAAACAGTTATTTGAATTAACAAAGAAACGAAAGTTATTGCATTTAATATATTTTAGTAAGAGTATTTTGAAAGAGTTCTGATTATTTGATCACACACAGAAACATATACATTCCTGTAAAAAAGAAAGAAAAAAAATGTATGATTACAATTATTTTGTTATGAATTAAGCTTGATTTATTTTCGGTTAATTAGAAGTGTTGTGTCTCATTATTACATATATCTTTTTTTGTCGTGTTTATTTCAATTTGTATTTATTTTATTCATGTAACCCTAGGGGTTTTTTGAAATAAATATTGACTTGACTTGACTTGACCAACTAACATTCGTTGCAAATGTTGTTACCATCGTGTTGACCCAGTTTGGACACATGGTATCGGCTTGCATCGTATAACAAGCCTTTACTTTCCCTTTTCCTGTCCAACACTCTTTTACAGTGCTACACGAAGTTATCCTCGGAACACCCCCACCACCCGTTCCTTTCACCCAATTTGGCAAATGCGCTGAGGATAAAACCAAGGGATTTCGGTATGATGTAGGGTCCTGCACTCTCTCTTTTCTCTTCGTCAAGCCTCTGCCCATTAGAGAGTACCTAGAGAAGCCTAACCCCCGGGCTACAGCCAGACGACAAGAAATCCGTCCGGGCCTGACCCGAAACCTTGCTACCCACACACCAACAAAGAGCCAGAAGTGACAGTGTACTGCTGTATACTTGTGGGGATACTCGACAAGAAAAGGTCACGGGTGTTAGGTCTCGTCTGGGCGTGTGTGATAAGGGCTTTTTGTTGTGGGGATTTGGTTTCGTTGACACCGTTTGAAAGGAAAGGTTACAAAAGGCCAGTTGTATTTGGGGCGAAAGAGATTTTAGCGTATCATCAGCTAATGTCCTTGATAGGGTTAGAGGTCTGTTGGGGCGTTACCCGCAAATAGTCAGTTAGGTGAAAGAGACTCGTGAACAATGAGGTAACCCCTACCAAAAAATTGCATCCTTTTTACATTTAGTCAAGTTTTTACTAAATGTTTTAACATAGAGGGGGAATCGAGACGAGGGTCGTGGTGTATGTGTGTCTGTGTGTGTGTGCGTGTGTGTGTGTAGAGCGATTCAGAGTAAACTACTGGACCGATCTTTATGAAATTTGACATGAGAGTTCCTGGGTATGATATCCCCGGATGTTTTTTTCATTTTTTTCGATAAATGTCTTTGATGACGTCATATCCGGCTTTTTGTAAAAGTTGAGGCGGCACTGTCACACCCTCATTTTTCAATCACATTGATTGACATTTTGGCCAAGCAATCTTCGACAAAGGCCGGACTTCGGTATTGCATTTCAGCTTGGTGGCTTAAAAATTAATTATGACTTTGGTCATTAAAAATCTGAAAATTGTAATTAAATTCTTTTTTTTATAAAACGATCCAAATTTACGTTCATCTTATTCTTCATCATTTTCTGATTCCAAAAACATATAAATATGTTATATTCGGATTAAAAACAAGCTCTCAAAATTAAAAATATAAAAATTATGATCAAAATCAAATTTCCGAAATCGATTTAAAAACAATTTCATCTTATTCCTTGTCGGTTCCTGATTCCAAAATCATATAGATATGATATGTTTGGATTAAAAACACGCTCAGAAAGTTAAAACGAAGAGAGGTACAGAAAAGCGTGCTATGCAGCACAGCGAAACCACTTCCGCGCTAAACAGTCTCGTCAGTTTCACTGCGTTTTGCACGAGCGGCGGACTACGGTCATTGTGAAAAAATGCAGTGCGTTCAGTTTCATTCTGTGAGTTCCACAGCTTGACTAAATGTAGTAATTTCGCCTTACGCGACTTGTTTGTGTTTTGTTCCTTTAGGCTTAGTTGACGTAGTTTAAAAGGAAATGCTTCGAAAGGCCAGTTGTGTTCAGGTCGCCAGAGGCTGGTGAAAAATAGTTACCTCATCAAAGAAATTCAATTCGTCCTTAGGAACAAATCTGAATCACACTCCCAGACGTCTCTGAGGTTCCTGGCAGCGTTGTGATCAAGAGTTGTCAGTTTGGTAGCGAGTCGCTTGACTACACCGTTTCTTGATCAAGCACTATAAGTTTCGTAGAAAGTAACTGTATTGTAACTCCTTCAAAGAGCTCCGTCATCTGGAACAATTCTAGATAACAACTTCAGATAACTTTCAAAGTGTCCTATACATAACGCCGTAGATTGATTACGAGTTTCACGATTTTTAGCCGCGGTCATTTGATTGCTTTGATTGACTTAAGGTCAGTTTCATTCATCTTCACAGATCTGCCAGTTGTGTTTTATTTCACCTGACTGTATTGCCCGTGGGTGAGTTTTCTTCCAGGAAAGAACAGTTTCGCTTCCATTTTTATGTAACGGTTTTTGAGACGAGGCAATCAAGTTACTTTTACGTCTTTGATTAAGAGAGAGAGAGAGAGAGAGAGAGAGAGAGAGAGAGAGAGAGAGAGAGAGAGAGAGAGAGAGAGAGAGAGAGAGAGAGAGAGAGAGATGAGACAGACAGACAGACAAACAGACAGAGCCAGAGATACAGAGCGAGACGAAGACAGAGAGACAAAGAGAGACTAAGAGAGAGACAGACAAACAGAAACAGAACAATAGGTATGGTTCTGGTTTGCGACGGGAACACATGCACGTCATGTAGCGGCAAGTGGGGAAGATTCTTTGCTCGCATGCTCAGGTAAACTATTTTTCAAGATATGTTTTCGCTAAGGAACATTAGTATGATTATGAATAAGCATTCTTAATATTCGCTGTTGTGTTAAGTATTCATTGTACTAGTTCTTAATCTGGATATTCTGAATAGTTGTTGTTTAATGTGTGGATAAATAACTCGGACAAGGATGGGAATTAATATTAGTATTGACAGTAGTTATTTAAGAATTCGTGTGTGTGTGTGGTTGAATGTGGAGTGTAATTACAGCCCAGGGTGAATGATGAGTGAATTGCTGTGTGTGTTATGCCTATGGAAATACTGACTCAAGAATTACTTCCGCCGGAGTCTTCCCAGACAGAAGATGGGATTCGCGAGAGCTTGTCAGAACATTCAAGCAAACGCATGAAGAAATGAAGATGCACGAAGCAGAGCGACGTGATCTTATAACCGGACTATACGGACCACGCCAGGAGTCGCCGCGTCGGCTGGGTGATGGAGAAACACAGATGAACTATACTACGCTGTTCTGGTGATGGGGTAACACATAATTTACTCATCTAGAACCCTGGGCGTATTGTGTATAAGTGTGTGAATGCTGAACGTTTGATATATATATACATGCTTTACCAGTGAGCTATATAAACATTTTGAGCTCCACGTATTTTCCTTATTTGTTGGAATGAATCGGAGGAGAATAACGAATGCGTATAAATGTAATAGTATCCTTCTGATTGGCAGTCGGTATTTTAGATAATTCATTCCTGCAGATGCAAGAGGGTAAAATGCTTGCACTTTCCAACACATACACACACACACACACGTACACACACACACACACACACACACACACACACACACACACACACACAAACTTCTTCCTTGAACACTCCTTTCACCCTGCAGCCATAAAACACTCAATCACAACCAACATTCGGCCACACAGAAAAAAGCTACAGAAAAAGCTCACATATATGTGTTGTACGTGCTTCCAAAAGACGAAGAACGCGAGACGGAAGTAGAACCCCAGCGCGTCTAGTAGTGTTCCGACGCAAAGGAAGAGAATAAGAGCAGAACGGGAGATACTCTGTCTTGTCCAAATGTAAAGCCCCGGGCTTGGGATATGGTATATGCTGAATCGAATGTGAGTTAGGGGGTGACAGTATTAATGCTTATAATACATCGAGCGAGAAGACGAGGAATACATTGGGGTATCGTTGATATTTTGTCTGTAGCAGAGGTTTCTTTGATCAAAAGAGAAGGGGGGTGAGCTTTGTAAATTGCTGTTGCATTCGAGTTGTACGACAACTATAGTAAAGATTGTATAGCGTTTTTTCTTCTCTTCTCCCTTTTGGCCTTGTAGAGGGTTTTCTTTGAATGATTAAGATTTGTGTTTAGATTTGTCACATTGTATTGATTTGGAGTTTCAAAAACCTGTTTTAAATCGCAAACATAATGTATTTATTGTTGAGAGAGAGAGAGAGAGAGAGAGAGAGAGAGAGAGAGAGAGAGAGAGACATAGACAGAGAGAAACACAGAGATAGAGAGAAACACAGAGATAGAGAGAAATGAACACACAGAGGTAAAGACAGAGAGAAAGAGATGCACAAATGCTGACGCGGTAAAAGTCTTCTGCTGTATTGCTCTTAATCCAATCAATGTCAACGACACCGCTCCTTTGGCCTCAACCCCATATTCTTGCCATCATCATTATCGTCGTGGTCGTTGTCGTCATCAGCTTTGTCAGCATCATCATAACCATTATCATTATCATCATCAGCAGCAGCAGCAGCAGCGGCAACAGCAGTAGTTACCATTTATTATTGAAAACACGCTCTCTCTCTCTCTCTCTCTCTCTCTCTCTCTCTCTCTCTCTCTCTCTCTCTCTCTCTCTCTCTCTCTCTCTCTCTCTCTCTCTCTCTTTATCCACACTATAAATACCATCCCTACCTAAACAAAACAAAACAGCTATACGGCCAACGTTCCATTTTCTTGCCAGCTTGGGATCGGACAGACACCTGTTTTGATTAAACTAAGAACTAAGTTATTTTTTTCTGTTCGTGGTCTCATATTATTATTCTTTCTATCCATCCTAAAGATCCCAAGGTCGAAATACTTGTGAATACTTTGGTTACAATAGATAAGATAAGATAAGAACACTTTAATGTCCATTTTCATTTTACACAAACATGGAAATTTATTTTTTCCCACCACATCCCATTTCTAATAAGACAAACACACAATGTATTTGATTAATCATTCCAATGTATAACCTTTCTTGGATGTTTTTCTTTCTTTCTGTCTGTCCTTTTCATTACAGCTCCCAAGAATATCCGCGCATCTATGAATGTAATCAAGCTTGCATAGTGCTTTTAGTTATGCGCTATAGAAATCTCCTTAATAAATAAATAAATTTCGAAGATTGTTTCCTCTCTTTCTGAATCATCTTCGCTTGTCTTCTTCTGTACAAAAAAACTAACCTTAACCGCACAATAGTTGCAGAGACGTTCTACGAGGCCGCGGAATAATACATTTCGATGCGTCGATGAATGTAATCAGGCTTGGTCTGGTCGGATTATGGGTTACTTTTCTACGGACCGGATAGATCGAAAGCAATGAGATCTGGACCGAAAATTTGTCAACTTAGGGATGCATGGGTTAACATTTAGGGCGATTGTTGTCTGAAACAATAGCGAGGGTAGGCTGAAGATAACGAGTTTGGTAGACGAGATACGTATATACGCACGACTTGAAATGGAAAGGTTCTGAAGCGAGACTTGATCTACAACTTCTAAGAACTTTGTTTGAAGGAAGGGTATTAGCGTAGATGAACTTTCCGTGTGAGATGACTTGAATTAGTCCTCGATATGGGGGCCCGGTAGCTCAGTTGGAAGAGCACTGGACTTGTGATCCTAAGGTCGCAGGTTCGAATCCGGGCCGGAACAGACACGGGTCAACTTTATGTAGAGACTCATAGACGGTATCCATGTTCCACCTCCGTGTCACCACTGTGGCACGTAAAAGACCTCGGTCATAAGTGCAGGTGGCTGATGAAGATCTGAACACGCATACACCTGGGTTGCACGACTCTGTTGCTGCTAGTTTTCCACTGACCCGAATTTCCCAGCGATGGGACAATAAAGTAATGAAAATGAACAAATATTCCCTTCAGAACAAAGCCTCCGCTTCAAGTTACTACCTGAAGCACAACTAGATATAAAACATATTTGTTGGAAGGATAGTTATGTGTGTAGATGGACTGTCTGTGTGATTTAACTTGACTTTTTGGAGGATCAAAATCGCTTGTTTAGTTAAATGATTCTGATTTCATCGTTTTCCAGAAGACGGGTTCAACATTACTCTCACTTATATGTTGTCTATATTTTCGTTTTCATTTTCAAATAAATTATGATTATGATTATGATTTATTGAACATTTCGAAAAAGAATGGATATAAGGCTGAGGGTGGAATTGCCGTGTAACTTATTTGACGTTGTTTTGTTCATTCTTATTGCAACCTATGGCCCTCGCTAAAAAAAAAGTTTCCATCTGGAGCAAGACGATCTAAACCTTTGTGAAACTGTGTTGAAAGGACAAGTGTGAGTGTGTATGAAATGTCCGTGAACTTGATTTGACTTGGTCCTCTACATTCCTATTGGAACCGATTGCCTCCTAAAAACTTGAAGGATGGGTATGGGATGATTTTCCGTGTGGGTGAATTTGACTTGATCCTTTTCCTTCTAACTGACCATATGGCCTTCGCTATATATATGCGTCAACGTGGGATGGATGTGGGTCAAATGTCCGTGTAACTTAATTTGACTTACTCCTCTTCATTCGTATTGAATCGCTACCACTTTTCACTTTGACCGATTCAGTGCGGTACTTGCAGCTTCTCCCAGCGTATTCAATGGTTTCAGGCTAGATTTTTATCAAATTCCCGCGTATGAAAAGGACTAGACTTTCGGAAGCCTGCATGACTGTCTGTTACGCCTATGTCTATGTATGTCTGTCTGTCTGTCTGTCTGTCTGTCTGTCTGTCTGTCTGTCTGTCTGTCTGTCTGTCTGTCAGTCTCTCTCTCTCGATCTCTCTCTCTCTCTCGCTCTCTGCGCTGCCTCCCTCTCCCACCCCCACCCCTATCTGTCCGTCCTCAGTCCAACCACCCCCAAAACGAACCTCTCTGTCCCCTGTACACTCACAATTCATCAAACAGTAATCCGTAGCGTATTGATTTAGAATATTCCTGCCCCACCCAATCCATCATTCTTGTGCCCTAGCACGCATCAGCAATTATCTATTACCAATCAACAGACACCCGGACTGTAAAGCAAACTCGTCTGGCAAATTATGATGTATGAGTTTCATCACAAGTTGATAACCTTCTGGCGTGTCAGATCCTAATGCTGGCCAGCCCAGAGGCTTTTTTTCGCCACTAGCGTAATATTGTGATGGATCGTATTCCGTGGGAATCATTGGCGGACTTTGGGAGGTCTCCGTTTCATCTCGGAGTGTAACCTCCCAGCTCTTTTACTGTCTGCAGACTCCTCTCCTGAACTGTCACCCAACCCCTGGCTACGACATCGTGAACGAGGTGGAGCAGGGAGGGGTGGGGGTGTTGGTGCGGTGGTAGGGGGGGGGTTACTATGAGGAGGTCTTCTGAACTCTTCTACTGTAGACATCCCCCCGCCTTCCCCAACTCCTCAACTGTCTAAAGCCCCTCTGTCTTGCCTACTCGTCAAACCATTCGCGTTTCTTCTGTTTTTGGTCCAGAAAAATTGATATTTTGACCAAATAACCTGTTGAAACAACAATCCAATTTGAGATTTTCTTTAAAACAAAACAAAACAGTCCAATGTACACGACCTCAGTCATGTAGAACAAATACCGACATTTGCTGCCTTCTGCAAAGAACCTCCAACGTATTTCGCAGCGACGGAACAAACAAATAACATCACACAAATTGTTAGCAAAAATAACAACCAACCACTCCTCCCTCTTACAAAAACAACAACAAGTCGCGTAAGGCGAAAATACAATATTTAGTCAAGTAGCTGTCAAACTCACAGAACACGTGGAATTGACAAGAAGAGCGGGGTATTCGTTGCGCTGAGAAGGATAGCACGCTTTTCTGTACCTCTCTTTGTTTTAACTTTCTGAGCGTGTTTTTAATCCAAACATATCATATCTATATATTTTTGGAATCAGGAACCGACCAGGAATAAGATGAAAGTGTTTTTAAATTGATTTCGAAAAAAAAAATTTGATAATAATTTTTATATATTTAATTTTCAGAGCTTGTTTTTAATCCGAATATAACATATTTATATGTTTTTGGAATCAGAAAATGATGGAGAATAAGATAAACGTAAATTTGGATCGTTTTATAAATTTTTATTTTTTTTTACAATTTTCAGATTTTTAATGACCAAAGTCATTAATTAATTTTTAAGCCACCAAGCTGAAATGCAATACCGAACCCCGGGCTTCGTTGAAGATTACTTGACCAAAATTTCAACCAATTTGGTTGAAAAATGAGGGCGTGACAGTGCCGCCTCAACTTTCACGAAAAGCCGGATATGACGTCATCAAAGACATTTATCAAAAAAATGAAAAAAACGTATGGGGATTTCATACCCAGGAACTCTCATGTCAAATTTCATAAAGATCGGTCCAGTAGTTTAGTCTGAATCGCTCTACACACACACACACACAGACACACAGACACACAGACACACACACACACGCACATACACCACGACCCTCGTTTCGATTCCCCCTCGATGTTAAAATATTTAGTCAAAACTTGACTAAATATAACAACAAAAAGCACTCAACAAAACCAAAACAAAACGAGAATTGGAGCGAGGGAACAAACATTTATTCAATTTTAATCATGACAAGAACAATGCATGTAATCATCCATGCATTGTTCTTGTCATGATTAAAATTGAATAAAGTTTTGTTTAAACAAAGAACAAACATCGAGTGAATAAACCTCCCCCGCCCCCTCCCCCACCAGACCCATCCGTTCCTATTGGCTGTTGCAATGAGGAGCAAAATCATGGCCATGTTCAAGAGCTTGTCCACCACAACACACACACCCAACTCTAACCACCACCGCCACCACCACCTCCACCTCCCCCTCCCTCTCTCCATTCCGCTGATCTTCACCCACACCCTACCGTTGTCTCATTTTCAGTCAATTACTAACTTCATTTCCCAAACCAGGAAGAAAATGTCGACACGACGTGTATGCTATGATCTGCTTATATGACACGGGAGGGGACTGTTATGAAATTGTATTACCTAGTCACGCCTTGATCCTGTCTTTCCGAAACAAACTGGGACAAAGTCCATTACTTTAGGAGCGCACTGTTCCAAGAACTGTGATCAGACCCTCGTCCGTTGTGAAAGAATGCTTTAAAGGCAGGAGTTATGTGTCAGTGTTGATTATGCAAAACAGACACTCTTGTGAAATTTCATTATTCTTTTTGTTCAGCTTGATAGGTCTTCTTCAAATCTTCGTTTTGAATATGTTAATTCCCAGCATACATTTCTCCTTACCTGTACCTTAAAGATGAACATTAAAAAGCTTAAGCTTACGCACGCACGCACGCACGCACGCACGCACGCACGCACGCACACACGTACACACATAAACACATACGCACGCACGCACGCACGCACGCACGCACGCACACACAAACGCACACACATACACACACACACACACACACACACACACACACACACACACTATCATCCAAAATTGGCGGTGGGAAATGAAGAGCAGAACAGGAAAAAAGAATAAGACAAATAAAAGAACAAAAAATGTGCATGAAAAACTCATACATATTCATGACACAGGCAACGCCAGCAAGGGTTTTGTGGGCTGTCTTCTTGATCCCAGTGTATTTTGGCTCGCTAGTCCCAAAGGAAGTCGTGAAATGCAAGTTAACTAATGTTGTTGCGCTTTTTCATGCTTGCACCATATGGCTGTGATAGCGCTCTACTGGTCTTGTTGCTAAGATATTGCTCAGAGCAATTATGTGTTGCTACTTTTTTCTTCTACTTTTTTTCGGTGTTGAGAGAGAGAGAGAGAGAGAGAGAGAGAGAGAGAGAGAGAGAGAGAGAGAGAGAGAGAGAGAGAGAGAGAGAGAGAGAGAGAGAGACACAGAGACAGAGAGACAGAGAGCGACAGAGAGAGAGAGAGAGACAGAGACAGAGATAGAGAGAGAGAGAGAGAGACAGACAGAGAGACAGAGACAGAGAGAGAGAGAGAGACAGACAGACAGAGACAGAGAGAGAGAGAGAGACAGAGACAGACAGACAGACAGACAGACAGACAGAGAAAGACCGACAGAAAAAGACAGACAGACAATGAGATATATATATAGAGAGAGAGACGGATGAACAGCCAGACAGCCAGACAGACTGACTGACAGAGACAGAGTCCGGGACACAGAGTGAGCGAGAGTGAGAGAGAGAGAGAGGGGGAGAGACAGACAGACAGACAGACAGAGGGAAAACCACAGAGAAAGAACTAGACAGAGAGAGACAGAAAGGCCGACATAGAGGTGAAATCAAAAAGACGATACCGAATAAGAGATAAACAGAACCCTGGACCAAGACGTTGTGAGATGATAGCAATTCAACGGTGTGCGCATTTTTTGTCTTCACGCCTTATGTCTATGACAAGTGGGTTTTTTTCGACTTTGATCGATTGTAATATCTACGACACTTGGTTATAATGCTAACCGTATGAATATGAAAACGAACGTGTTTCCTCCTCATCCTACCCTCCTTCGCCTTCTTTCTCTTAATTCTTTCTCTTGATTTTCATCGTTTTCCTCCTCCTTCTTCGTTGTCATTGTTTTCTTCACGTATTCATTGGTGCTGATAGCCAGCAATGCATATCTCACTCCAAGATGTGTGTGAAGTGCATGTTTAACAAAACTGATAGAATTAAAGAGTTCCTAATATTCTAATTCGCGTGTGATCAACTGTTTCCAGCTTATTCAAAGGAATCGCACTTGGTTTTTTTTCTGTTTCTTGAAATGGGATGTATGATTGTATTGCTTTTGACCGTGTCTGGATTCTTGACCCTTTGTTCATTAATGTTGTTGTTGTTGTTGTTGTTGTTGTTGTTGTTGTTGTTGTTGTTGTTGTTGTTTGTTGTCGTCGTCGTTGGCGGTGTCATCATGAACATTTTCAACACCGCTTCTACGGTGAAACATCTCATTTTACCACAGGCATACTGCATCTAAACAGCAGTAATATCATTAGAATTCTGGGGAAGAGCAGTGGTAAAAAGTTGGTGGTGGCGATAGTGATGGATTACGGAGAATGGTAACTAAAAAAGCTTGCATTATTTATTTATAAAGGACTCATCCGCGCTGTATTTATAGGCAAGTTGAGATGTAGCTTTAGTCAAGGAATTGCGTTTGTGCCTAGCGAGTCTAACCAATTTCTAAGGTGTCCCTTCTCCACTGTTGTAACGTAATTACGTTGATTACTTTGCCCACGCTGTGCCATTGTGGATGTGACTACAGTTACACTGGGGCTCAGACATAATCTGAGGGGAAGACAATACGCTCGGAAATCGAAACACAAGTACAGTCAGCCTTTATTGCATTAAAGGTACATGCCTCTTTTTTTCTCTTTTTGTTGTTGTTGTTGTTGTGACATTCTGTTTATTTTTTCACACGGACACATTTCTTTACGACTTTACCATTCGTTATTCTTTTTTTCTTTTTTTCTTTTTTTTCCCACTTATTTATTTTTTACAAGGACAACACAAGCAAACAATGAGGACATTATGAACGTACTACCTGCTTAATAATACATGCCTTCTCGGGTAAAAAATAGTGTTTACCACTACAGAACGGAGCAGGTTATTTGTTCTTGAACCTGATGAGTTGCGTTGTTTTTTCTCACTTGGGTTGACTTACACACATTGCTAAACTCGGATATTACCCAGCTATGAGTCTTCTGGGTCGATCTTTATACGATGAATATAATGACGAATAGATGGTGCCTACCAAATAAAGTGTCCGTTCGAAATAATGCCTTTTTACCATTTGCGTCGTCTTCTCTATACATGCGCTTTTTGTGGTAAAAGCAAGTACCTCAGAGCTCATTTTCAACGCAACACGATGGTCGCTTGATGCCGGTGATAAATGCCACTGAGCTTTTATTGCTCACCCACCGTACGTACGATGTGTCTGTAAACACCTCCGCGCAGAGGGGTTTTACCACCAACACAGCAAAGATAAAGAGAGAACATTTTCTCGGCTCGCGCGGCAGCAAGCACTATGTCTATAGACTGCACCTAGCTTCACACGTACTCGTCATCATCTCTAGTCATCTCACCATCATCGTTGTATCTTGACAAAACAAGTCGATCAAATTCCGTGGAGTCGAAAAAAGACAACCAAATCGGGCTTGTTTGAGTCTAAGCTAGAACACATGTTTAAGTTTACATTATTGTAATTCAATGAGAATAAAACATTATTTAAATCAATACATGCCAATCGGTCCCAAGAAGACATAAACATGACATAGTCAGTCGCTTTCAAGGAACACAACTCTTCCACAAGGCATAGAGTTATTTCAATCAATCAATCAATATGAGGCTTATATCGCGCGTATTCCGTGGGTACAGTTCTAAGCGCAGGGATTTATTTTTTTATGTTTTAATTTTTTATTTTATGCAATTTATATCGCGCACATATTCAAGGCGCAGGGATTTATTTATGCCGTGTGAGATGGAATTTTTTTTACACAATACATCACGCATTCACATCGGCCAGCAGATCGCAGCCATTTCAGCGCATATCCTACTTTTCACGGCCTATTATTCCAAGTCACACGGGTATTTTGGTGGACATTTTTATCTATGCCTATACAATTTTGCCAGGAAAGACCCTTTTGTCAATCGTGGGATCTTTAACGTGCACACCCCAATGTAGTGTACACAAAGGGACCTCGGTTTTTCGTCTCATCCGAAAGACTAGCACTTGAACCCACCACCTAGGTTAGGAAAGGGGGGAGAAAATTGCTAACGCCCTGACCCAGGGTCGAACTCGCAACCTCTCGCTTCCGAGCGCAAGTGCGTTACCACTCGGCCACCCAGTCCTTGATTTCAGAAAATCGATGTTATCCTGCCCGTACGATGCACACAGCACGTGCTGCATGTACGTATGCAACGCTGCAAATTGTTGCCTTCGATGACAGAAATCATTTCTCATTTGAACTGGCACTATCATTATTTCACTGGTGACATAGGCTACATTCGCATGGTATGCAATATGCGCAAATGTAAAGAGAAAGAAGCAGGTTCGCGGAAGAAAGCAATACATTTATCTCAGTTTGCGACGTAACCAAAGAACTGTTGTGCCGTTAGAATATCAGAGTTCAGCCCTGGGTTATATGGGTGTGTTACTGACAGGTGGCTACTTATTTTTACAACCACAAGCCCAGACGCTTCAATCGTTGTTGGAAGGGTCCTTTCAGGAAGATGCTTTCTGTTGAGGTATGTCTGTCTGTATGTGTTTGCCTGTCTGTCTGTCTGTCTGTCTGTCTGTCTTGTCTGTCTGTCTGTCTGTTTGTCTGTTTGTTTTTCTGTCTGTCTGTCTATTTGTCTTACATATAAAGAGTGGATGTGAGTCTGTCGGTCTGTCTGTCTGTTTGTCTGTTTGTTTTTCTGTCTGTCTGTCTATTTGTCTTACATATAAAGAGTGGATGTGAGTCTGTCTGTCTGTCTGTCTGTCTGTCTGTCTGTCCATCTGTCTCTTTATTGTCTAAAATTATAGTAGACAATGTTCGCATACCTCTTACTCATTTCTAATCTGACATGCTTGTGATATTTGTTTTCCTTATGATAGCTCTGGGTTAATATGATGAGCACAAATAATTAAACTACCAACCACGTGTGGGAGCTAGCAGTGGGGTCGGATTGGTTGAAAGTGAGGTGTGTGTTTTATTCTCATTAAGTATACATTTACACCAATCCGAACCCGCGGCTGCATGGCTCCCACTCGGTTAGTAACTTTCTTGTGGACGTCAGCCGCTAAGGTCTATTTAAAATCTGGCTTATTATTCTGTTTTAGGCAATGGCTTACATTGCAAACAGCTAGGGTGCCTTTGAAGATACATTAACTCCCGTGTTAATAATCATGACATCGCCGCGCGCACCATAGATCCGTCCTCGCTATCACGTGGGCTAGGACCATGCTTTGACAAGAACATTGCTGATCCCCGGGCAAAGTGAAATTACTGTCCTGATTTTGTTGGATTTTTTAAAATATGTTCAAACAATTTTGAGTTACGGAATAGATTCACCACGATAATCCCACTCTGCGCTGACGACCGGTGGGCTGTAGGTTGGTTAATGCCTGCCAAAGTGGAATGATGGGCTTTCCCCATGTGAAGGCCAGGAATGTTCTGCTGTGGTTTAACTGATGGCTACATGAGACGGAACCTTGAATCACTAGCTGGCAAGCCAGAATTCTTCTCTGTAATGAGCGTACCTTTAAACACTGCATGACTAGCCTACCAAAGCTGACTTCTGCTCTGCAAGGAGGGTACCTTTACACACTGGCTAGTCTAACAAAGCTATGTTCTACTCTGTGAGGAGGGTACCTTTACACACTAACTAGCCTACCAAAGCTGTCTTCTACTCTGTGAGACGGATACCTTTACACACTGGCTATATAGCCCACCGAAACTATCTTCTATTCTGTGAGGAGGGTACCTGTAAACAATGGCTAGCCCACCAAAGCTTTCTTCTACTCTGTTTGTTTGTTTGTTTGTTTGCTTAACGCCCAGCCGACCACAAAGGGCCATTTCAGGGCGGTGCTGCTTTGACATATAACGTGCGCCACACACAATACAGAAGTCGCAGCACAGGCTTCATGTCTCACCCAGTCATATTATTCTGACACCGGACCAACCAGTCCTAGCACTAACCCCATAATGCCAGACGCCAGGCGGAGCAGCCATTAGATTGCCAATTTTAAAGTCTTAGGTATGACCCGGCCGGGGTTCGAACCCACGACCTCCCGATCACGGGGCGGTTCTACTCTGTGAGGAGCGCACATTTAAGAACTGGCTAACCTACTAACGTTATCTTTCTCTGCTGGGACGATACGTGTAAACACTAACTAGCCCATCACAATTATCTTCTACTCTGTGAGGAATTCGAAGGTACCATCAAACACTGTCTTACCCACCAAAGCTACCTTCTACTCTGTGAGGAAGGTACCATCAGACACAGTGACTGCCTTACCCACCAAAGCTGTCTTCTACTCTGTAAGGAAGGTACCATCAGACACTGGCTTACCCACCAAAGCTGTCTTCTACTCTGTAAGGAAGGTACCATCAGACACTGGCTTACCCACCAAAGCTGTCTTCTACTCTGTGAGGAAGGTACCATCAGACACTGGCTTACCCATCAAGGTTGTCTTCTACTCTGTGAGGAAGGTACCATCAGACACTGGCTTACCCACCAAGGTTGTCTTCTACTCTGTGAGGAAGGTACCATCAAACACTGGCTTACCCACCAAGGTTGTCTTCTACTCTGTGAGGAAGGTACCATCAAACACTGGCTTACCCACCAAGGCTGTCTTTTACTCTGTGAGGAAGGTACCATCGGACACTGGCTTACCCACCAAAAAGCTATCTTCTACTCTGTACTTGTAAACACTGGGTAGCCCACCAAAGCTATCTTCTACTCTGTACTTGTAAACACTGGCTAGCCCACCAAAGCTGTCTTCTACTCTGTACTTGTAAACACTGGCTAGCCCACCAAAGCTATCTTCTACTCTGTACTTGTAAACACTGGCTAGCCCACCAAAGCTGTCTTCTACTCTGTACTTGTAAACACTGGCTAGCCCACTAAAGCTATCTTCTACTCTGTAATTGTAAACACTGGCTAGCCCACCAACGCTGTCTTCTACTCTGTACTTGTAAACACTGGCTAGCCCACCAAAGCTATCTTCTACTCTGTACTTGTAAACACTGGCTAGCCCACCAAAGCTATCTTCTACTCTGTAACTGTAAACACTGGCTAGCCCACCAAAGCTGTCTTCTACTCTGTACTTGTAAACACTGGCTAGCCCACCAAAGCTATCTTCTACTCTGCACTTGTAAACACTGGCTAGCCCACCAAAGCTGTCTTCTACTCTGTAATTGTAAACACTGGGTAGCCGACCAAAGCTATCTTCTACTCTGTACTTGTAAACACTGGGTAGCCGACCAAAGCTATCTTCTACTCTGTACTTGTAAACACTGGCTAGCCCACCAAAGCTATCTTCTACTCTGTGAAGAAGGCACCATCAAACACGGGCTGTCTTCTACTCTGTCAATAAGGCACCATCAAACACGCAGACCTGTTTACCCCCATAAGTGTTTTGGAGTAATGCTCAGCCCCAAAATAGTAATCCTGGCACAAAAATAGTAATCATCCAGCATTCGTCGCCAATTACAACGCACATGACAACTGTGTCTGAGAAACGCAATCATGCACATATATCCATCATTCACAAACAAAACACATCAGTCAGTTTTTGTAGTCATCATAATTTCAAAGAAGATCACATCAAAAGCACATGCATCACTGATTCTTTTTCTTTTGCTCGTAGTAGGCCTTTTTCAGTGTGTCAAGCGCTTCTCTACTGTACTTGCGCTTGCCGAATGAGTGAGGGCGAGACTTCACCACTAGAATAAGGCTCTCCAACGTCTCATCAGACAGACATGATCTCTGGTCAGTCCTGTGCTTTTTCACCCCATTTTGCCATTGAAAAAACCAATGCCAAACATGTGAAGTGATAAAAAAAAAAATTAAAAAAAAATGTTTTACATTTTTTTTATTTATGAAAATCGTAGTCTTGACACGGATAGCGGAATGGCGTATTTTTTTGCAGAAAATCGTAATAAATTACGCCAAAATCGTAAGGGTATACAGGTCAGAACACGGGCTAGCCCACCAAAGCTGTCTTCTACTCTGTGAAGAAGGCACCATCAAACACTGGCTAGCCCACCAAAGCTGTCTTCTACTCTGTGAAGAAGGCACCATCAAACACGGGCTAGCCCACCAAAGCTGTCTTCTACTCTGTGAAGAAGGCACCATCAAACACGGGCTAGCCCACCTAAGCGATCCGGACGGAAGCGCCGGTCAGTCAGTCTCGGCTGCGGTCCATCGAGAGGAAATCCTCCTTTTCCCTGATGACTTGCTTACTTACCTCCCAACGTGTCCGGACCGCGGCGGTTCAGATTAGTGTGGCCTGCGGGCGGAAGAAAATGGTCATTACTGGGCAACGAGCTTGTCAATCGATTGTTTGTTATCGCCATTGCTGCCGGGTACTTCTGATGGTATCGTTTCTACGGAAACGTTTAAAGAAACTGTGTAGTCCTTTTTACATTTGATCAAGTTTTGACTAAATGTTTTAACATAGAGGGGGAATCGAGACGAGGGTCGTGGTGTATGTGTGTGTGTGTGTGTGTGTGTGTGTGTGTGTGTGTGTGTGTGTGTGTGTATGTGTGTGTGTGTGTGTGTGTGTGTGTGTGTCTGTCTGTCTGTCTGTGCGTGTGTGTGTGTGTAGAGAGAAATTCAGACTAAACTACTGGACCGATCTTTATGAAATTTGACATGAGAGTTCCTGGGAATAATATCCCCGGACGTTTTTTTTTCATTGTTTCGATAAATATCTTTGATGACGTCACATCCGGCTTTTTGTAAAAGTTGAGGCGGCACTGTCACACCCTCATTTTTCAATCAAATTGATTGAAATTTTGGCCAAGCAATCTTCGACAAAGGCCGGACTTCAGTATTGCATTTCAGCTTGGTGGCTTAAAAACTAATGAATGAGTTTGGTCATTAAAAATTGGAAACTTGTAATTAATTTTTTTATTATTAAACGATCCAACAATAATTTCATCTTATTTTTCGTCATTTTCTGATTCCAAAAACATATACATATGTTATATTTGGATTACAAACAGGTTCTGAAAATTAACAAGAAGAGCAAACGCTCGATCGAGTCACTTTCGCAGTTCTGAATATTATATGAGGCATCAGATGGACAGGAAGAAATTGCTATTCACAACACAATGAGTCACGTTCACATAAAATTTGAGCCCGGTCACTTTTATAGTTTCCGAGAAAAGCCCAACGTTAAGTTGTGTGTTGCCGAACAGAAAAGGCTAGTTATCTCCCTTGTTTTTCTGATAACGTTCGTAAAAGGCTACAGATGTAAATACTTTGATGTAAAGAATAATCCTACAAAGTTTCAATCACATCCGATGAACTTTGTCAAAGATATAAAATGTCTAATTTTTCCTTTGACGCTGACCTGTGACCTTGAAAAAGGTCAAAGGTCAACGAAACCATCGTTAAAGTGTAGAGGTCATTGGAGGTCACGATTAAACAAAATATGAGCCCGATCGCTTTGATAGTTTCCGAGAAAAGTCCAACGTTAAGGTGGTGTCTACGGACGGCCGGCCGGCCGGCCGGCCGGACAGACTAACACTGACCGATTACATAGAGTCACTTTTTCTCAAGTGACTCAAAAATATGAAAATTATGATTAAAATCGATTTGAAAACAATTTAATCTTATTCCTTGTCGGTCCCTGATTCCAAAAACATATAGATATGATATGTTTGGATTAAAAACAAACTCAGAAAGCTAAAAAGAGTAGACATACAGAAAAGCGTGTTATCCTGCTCAGCGCGACCACTACCGCACTATTCTGCATGGCTTGTCAATTTCACTGCCTTTGCCACGAGCGGTGGACTGACGAAACGACGAGTATGTGGTCTTGGTGTAAAAAGCAGTGCGTTCAGTTTCATTCTGTGAGTTCCAAAGCTTGACTAAATGTTGTTATTTCGCCTTACGCGACTTGTTTCTTTCTTGTTATTATTTTTTCTGTTTTCTTTCCTTTTTGCTGTTTGAGAGAAATCTGAGAAGGGCGGTAACCAGTGTACGTTGGGCGAGGTTGGCGGTTGTCACTGGTACTGGTGATAGCATTCAGGAGAAAGTGTTAATTACGTGTGTAACGTGCTTGTGAATCCATTGTTTGTGTTCGCCGTGTTGGGGTGTACTGGTGGTACCATTTCTCCGGAAACATTAATTTTGTCCTATCGTTGTTCAATAGAAAGAGGAGAAGGGAGACTGTGTTAGTTTGGTAAGTTTTGCGTTATATTCATTGTTTGTGTTACTGCCGGACATTCGGGTGGTACAATTTCTTCGGAAATGTTGAAGGTGAATTAACTGTCCTTTTGTTGTTGGAGAAAGAGATGAAAACGGAGCCTTTAAGTGTAAGTGGAGATTGGTACTAGTCGCTGGCACAAGTGATACTATTTCAACCATGAATGGATTATTTGTGTTCCCTAAGGCTGTGCCATTTCGCCGGAAACGGTAATACGCCCATGCTGACCTTTTATTTTGCTAATCGATTGTTTGTGTTCGCCTTTGCTAACGGGTACTGCAGATGACATGTCCTTTCGCCGGAAACGTTTAAGGAGTTTGTTGTAATTGTTGTTGTTGTTGTTGTTGTTGTTGTTGTTGTTGTTGTTGTTGTTGTTAGAGAGAAATCGGGAGGGGTGTGTGTGTGAGAAGGGGGGCGGGTAAGTGTAAGTTGAATGAGATTGTCGATTGTCACTGATATTGGTGTTTGGGAGATGGTTGTCACGCGCTTGTGAATCTACTTTTACATTTTGTCTGACAAACTGTTTTAACATAGATGGGGAAGCGAGAAGAGGGTGGTGGTGTATGTGTGTCTGTCTGTGTGTGTGTGAGTGCATGTATGTGTGTAAATGTAGAGTGATTCAGGGAAGTCTACTGGACCGATCTTCATGAAACTGTACATGATAGTTCCTGCAAATGATATCCCCAAACGTTTTTCTTCTTCATTGTTTTGATAAATGTCTTTTATGTGGTCATATCAGGCTTTTTGTGAAAGTTGAGGCGGCACTATCACACCCTCATTTTTTTTATCTAAAATACTTGAATATATGTGCGTTTGCTGACCTTTTGGGTGGCTTTTTGAAAGTAACGATGATGGACTTAGGACATGTTCTTATATATTGTTGCATGGCGATGTTGAGGTGGCTGGTATCACATAATGTACGAAAAACAGTCCTGTGTCTGTTAGAAAGTGGTGGAAGCACCCTCGTGAGGTCAGATAAATGCTGTGGCATGAGTAACAAGCCAATTATATTTATAAACTAACCACCAAAGCTGACGTTTCTACTATGCATTCACTGCAAGAATGTAGGAAGCTTGGCTCAAATTGCTGCCGACGAAGAAGGCGGTAAATATATAATTTTCGGCTGAATTGCTTCAAGGAAATTACCGGTCTTTTCGTGTCGACGTTTCGCTGTGGTGTACCTGTGCAGAGAAGAAAATAGATGCCTAGTGTTGGAATTAAAGTGTGTGAGAGGGGAGAGAAGACACGAAACAATAGAGGATGTGACTGGTGTAGCCTGAAGCAAAGCAAAATCATGTCGGAATGGTTTGCTAGACGATATTCCGAAAGCATAACTCTGTTGTGGGTTTTATTAGCCGTGGAGAACGTGCGCCCCTTCTGAGTTGGTAGAGTACTGGACTAGTGATCCTAGGGCTACGGGTTCGAATTCAGGCCGAGACGGACATACATTGTGTCAACTTTATGTGCAGACTCAAAGACGGTATCCATGTCCCACCTCAAGTCACCACAGAGGCACGTAAAAGACCTTGGTCATTCTGCCATAAGTGCGGCTGGCTGATTACACCTATACACGCACACACCTGGGTAGCGCGACTCTTGCTGCTGCTAGCTTTCCACTTGGAGGAAGCGACACCATTTTCCCAGCATTGGAATAACAAAGTAAATAAATTGAAATGAAACGAAAATACCGTGAGTCAAACAATCAAACAACGGAAGGATTTTATATTAATACAAACAGAGGAACCCTAACAACGGTAAAGTTGGACTCACAGGTCTTATAAAAAGGTGATGAAAGAGAGGCCAGCCGGGTCTCAAAAAAGACCAAAAAATGTAGTACGAGAACGGTCAACAGGTACGCACTCCAAAAATAGGTCTTTTAAAAGAAACGTTCTTTTTAAAGGAAAAACAAGAAGGTCCTCAAAAAGGAAGAATCATAGTACCAGACATATCAGAAAAAAAAGAATGAACTATAGCTATTTATTGTCTTTTTGAAAACAGACATTTGCCTTCAGACCTGCCTCCCAATTACAGAAAGGCATAACACCAAGACAGACAACCATAAAACATAAGATTGAAGGCCTACTCCGCCTCGCCTCACTGTCCCAGATCTGATCTGGCTTTTACACGTAACAAGACCATCCCCCTACTTAGTCACATACTAAAAATAACATATATATGCACAGTGGTTTTGTTGTCGTTGTAAGAATTAGCATCGGAAATTAATTAATTCAAAGATTACAACTCATCACAGCAAGCATACAGGTAGTAATGTTTAGTATATGAAGAAGTGGAGGCATATATGGTCTTATCCCAAGCTAAAGCCTGGCAAGACCTGAGACCCTGGGTTGAACTGTTTTCACGAGGCGGAGTTGGCCTTCAATCATCATTTCATATCAATAAACGTATCCTTTTTTTTCTGAAATATATAATATATATAATATTATGCCTATTTTTGTTTGTACTCACTCCGATAGTGATCCACGTGGGCAGACTCTTGCAAGTACGCCTGTCCGTCCTCGTACGATGTGTTGTACAGAAAGCACGTGCGATGCAAATTGTCCATGTCAAAGGACCGGCAGTCAAAGTTCACTTCCTCCACGCATGTGCGCGCGCAGGTCTCTGTGCTAGAGTTCTGGAGAATCCTGGAAGGTTGCGTCGACAGTTGCAACTCTGGCATGCGGATGTACAAACTTCTGAATGTAGACAAGTTGACTGGAAGAAAGACAGAGGCAAAATATATTTAAGAAAGTACTATTATGAGACGGTATTCACAATGCAGTTTCTGGAACAATATTTGCACACACACACACACACAAACACACACACACACACTCACACACACATACACACAAACACACACACAAACACACACACACACTCACACACACCCCACACCCCCCACACACACACAAACACACAAAGCATATAAAGCGGAATTTGATATATCAGATTTAAATGTTCAACACGTTGATCATGAAACACACACACCCACACCCACACACAGACACACACTCACACACACAAACTTCCGCACACACACACACATACACACACACGCACACACACCGCATATTTCTCGCCTTGTCACACGTAGCTTCGACGCTTCCCTATCCCCAGCAGTGTTTTTTTGCCACTCAAGAAATGAAGTTGTGTAATTTATCGCGTAGAAAAGCACGTTCTTAAGGTTGTCTGTGAATGTCAGAAAGAGAGTGAGAGAGAGAGAGGGAGAGAGAGAGAGAGAGAGAGAGAGAGAGAGAGAGAGAGAGAGAGAGAGGCAGCGGTCGGATTTTCATTAACTTGAGAACACTGAGCCATAAAACTTCTCGTTTTCCGTCACGTGTCCTAACTTCCTTTATCGCTCCCTCTTAAAGGCTCAAATACTATAGCACGTGTTGTTGGATGACAATTTGACAGCTACGACATTAAAACAAAATCTACTTAATACACACTTATCAGGTTTTCGCCCTTGTCAAATGACGCAGTAGCAAAGAAACCAACAAAGAAACAACAAACACTCTATCATCTGGCACTTTCAACTGTAAATGCCAGCTAGGTTTACGTTGAAATCAATATGACATCTTAAATTAATACCATCTTACTGTATGCTGTTTGGAATCAAAATTGCTGCTGCACATCTCGCAATCTTGCAATTTAATTTATGTTGGAATCCAAGTTATAACCTTTAGCCTTGCCGACCTAGCAATTAAATCCGTGCGCATACTTATATACACACGAGTTCTATTTAGCCAACTAAAATACAATGATGTTTGTTCTGCCAGGTAGTCTGTGGTATGTAACACAACAATAATCAAGTATGATCCAGCTAGCTATGCATGCAATGTCAGTGTTTTTTCAGCAAACAACCGAGTCTGCAAGATCGAAAGATAAATAATTGTTGGGTCACGTACACTAAGCGTTTGCTTGAGTACGTGCCTTATCTGCTTACTTTTCATTGATGCATGTTATGAGTTTTAAACAACATTTTGTTCAAATCAAAAATGAATTTTGGCTACAATACGTGTTATAAAGCTGCAGTTTACTTTAACCTGCACATATTCTGACAGCCACGAATCGTTGACCCCAATTTAAAGATGTGTGTGTGTGTGCGTGTGTGTGTTCGCTAAATGTGGTCATGTAAATCATTACTGATCTGTGTAGATCCAAAAACAAAGAGACTGCCAACGTTCCAAAATTCAGAATAAAAAAACAAGAAAGGTAGGTTGTTGGAACGTTTGTTATTGACAAAACAATACATTCACACATATTTCGACCCAAGGATCTTTTAAGTGAACAGACAAACAAATATTCACACAAAACTGATCTGTGTAGGCTGTTATATATGACAAAAGCATCAATCAAGTACGTAACATTAACAATACCAGACCCGACAGCCATTCAGTGAAAACTCTCACACACACACCCACCCCCCACCCCACACACACACACACACATACGCACACACGCACGCACGCTCGCATGTACGCACGCACACACGCACGCACACACACACGCACGCACGCACGTGCGCACGATTGGATGCACGCACGCACACAAACACACACACACACACACACACACACACACACACACACACACACACTTTAAAACAATCGACAGCCTGGTTACTAGTTTTTTCTTTGCAGAACGGGCTTTTTGCAGAATCAATGTTGCAGATTGATTAAAGCGACACCAGCAGAATGAATAAGACGCAGGAAGAGGCCAGCCTGTTGAGTTGTGCTAAGCTGAAGAAGGGTCTTATCCAATTCTCCTAAAAGCCTGGACAGTTGTGCAGGGGTAAACACAATCGTGGACGCGGTAAGGACAGTGTCTTTAAGTCAAAGCCAGTATAATTATGCTTGACAGTATGCAACCCTGAAAGTCCAACAAATGTAGTACTCGCCTTTGGCTAGTGATTCTGACAATTTACTAGCCAGAGAGCAAACTTTACAAGTAAAACCAACAATTTGTTTTAGCAACTGTACTCGCATTTGGCGAGTAGACGAACATTTCTACTCGCCACGTTTAGGCCTGGTATTCAAGTATGTGCTAAATGGCAGAGCAGTCAATTAAGGGTCATACCCGCAAGCAATGTCAGGGTCTCGTTAACATAAGCCGGGTTTGCCTAGGGGTCGAAAGGTAGCTGCTGGCAGCTAGCTATACAGCGGAATCCCGTTTGAAGCCCCCGTCCCCACCCCCTTCTCCTCCCCACCCCACCCCACCCCCATTGAAGACTTAATTTCGACTTCATAATACCTTGCATTTTCAGACAGTTAGTTCATAATCTCTGCAAATATACTGGGTGAAATTGAAGAAATGTGTCCACAACTCTAAGAAGCTGTTGCTCATGTGTGGGCAATAAAATGGTCTAATAATTATTTCGACTTTTATTCCATGATTTTATCGCATCTATATATATAATATATATATCTTATACATATATTTATTATTGACATATGATGTGTTATGTCTCTGCACACAGTTTCTCACTTTACTTAACAAGAAAAGAAACACTCTGTCTGCGTTGTCCAGATGTGTGCTGCAGACATTTCGAGCGTCTTTATACTCAAAGTTTGACTAATGCTGCAATCAGGATGTCACTCTTTGACTTTTCCGAAGAGTGTGCCTGCACATTAGGACAAAAGGCATAAGTTCAAGTTTGTGCTTTTCTATTTCAAGGCTAATCATACTCCGTTAGGACCGTATACTTTTTCATTGTAGCTATGTGTGTCCGGTATTAATGTATCATAATTATTTGTTCACAGAATGTGTATCTTTGTAACAAGATATCTAATACAGATATTGCTTTTGTTAATCAAGGCAGCAGACAAATAAGTGGGCTTTTTGAAGGCAAGTTCACAGTCTCTTTACTCATATTTCAAATCATTTTGGCGCGGCCTCTGAAGAAAACATAATGTTGTTGTTGATGTTGTTTTTGTTGTTGTTGTTGTTGTTGTTGTTGTTGTTGTTGTTGTTGTTGTTGTTCCTTTAAAAATTAACCGTCCAATGTCGTTTGTGAAAGTTATGGCGAAGTAAATTCAATCATGAAATCCCTTTTTCTTCGTAGCCGTTTAACCTTATCATATTTCATTTAATCAAGTTTGTGTGTGTCAATATAATATCTACCCATGTAACGCACCCAGGATACTTGTTTAGCTTCTGCTAATCAAGGCAGCAGCCAACTACGTGGGCTTTATGTGGGTAATGTCACCGTCTCGTTACCAACAGTTCCTATTAACTTGACCTCAACAGAAAACATTTTCATTCCTTTAGAAAATTAATAACGGAAAGTCATTCCTGAAAGTTATGACGAAGTTAATTCATTCATGAAATCAACTTTAAATCTCCGCCACTTTATCTCTGATTTTATTATATTTCATTAAATCAGTCTACAAATTACATATGAGAAATTTACAAATTACATATATAATTACAGGCTGGAGTCTACCCCTGGGAACACAAAGAACTAACTAAGCTCGGACATAGAATTTGTTTCATTTCTTTTCAATCCTGAAAATGTATTCAGTTGTGGTTCTTGTGCTCAAGTCTGATACACGATACGCAAATAAGGGCCTAACGATTCCTGTTCTTTACATTTAGTCAAGTTTTGACTAAATGTTTTAACATAGAGGGGGAATCGAGACGAGGGTCGTGGTGTATGTGTGTGTCTGTCTGTCTGTGTGTGTGTGTGTGTGTGTGTAGAGCGATTCAGACCAAACCGCTGGACCGATCTTTATGAAATTTGACATGAGAGTTTCTGGGAATGATATCCCCGGACTTTTTTTTCTTGTTTTCGATAAATGTCTTTGATGACGTCATATCCGGCTTTTTGTAAAAGTTGAGGCGGCGCTGTCACACCCTCATTTTTCAATCAAATTGATTGAAATTTTGGCCAAGCAATTTTCGACAAAGGCCGAACTTTGGTATTGCATTTCAGCTTGGTGGCTTAAAAATTAATTTATGACTTTGGTCATTAAAAATCTGAAAATTGTAACAACAACAACAAAAATTATAAAAACGATCCAAATTTACGTTCATCTTATTCTTCATCATTTCCTGATTCCAAAAACATATAAATATGTTATATTTGGATTAAAAACAAGCTCTAAAAATTAAAAATATAAAAATTATGATCAAAATTAAATTTTCGAAATCAATTTAAAAACACTTTCATCTTATTCTTTGTCGGTTCCTGATTCCAAAAACATATAGATATGATATGTTTGGATTAAAAACACGCTCAGAAAGTTAAAACGAAGAGAGGTACAGTAAAATGTGCTATGAAGCACAGCGCAACCGCTACTGCGCCAAGCAGGCTCGTCACTTTCACTGCCTTTTGCACTAGCGGCGGACAACGTTCAGTTTCATTCTGTGAGCTCCACAGCTTGACTAAATGTAGTAATTTCGCCTTACGCGACTTGTTTTATTTCTCTCCTTAAGCAATCTGTGAACGTACATTAAAAAATATCTTGTATAATTTGTGTCTCGTGCTTGAATTACAATTTCAAAGGTCGGTATAATAAAGTAATCGTTTTGGGGGGACTATTTATCAGCAAATAAGTGTTAATGTTTTATGTTTTCTACGTTGTTTCTCAAGCACTCTTCTATGTGTGCGATCATGTGATTGTTGATTCGCTCACTTATCCACGATACATTCTTAGACATTTCATCGTCAGTGGTTTTCTGGAAAAATCTGATACCCAAAACTCAAGTTTTATTTGTTATCTTGACAATTATCACTGTCCGCCCTATTTTATTTGTTATTTCTGGCCTCAGCACTCATGAAACTTACACAAACGTTCACTTTGAACACGTGTATTACTTTTACAAGTGGACATCCGTCTATATTTATGCAGTCCAACGTTACCATATGTGTGCGCAAACTTTCGAAATATTATTTTTCAAGAAACCTGAGGTAAACATTGCTTTTGGTAAGCAAGGCAGCAGCAAATCGACCTCTTACGGGTAACTCCTGTGGTAAAGTAAAGTAAAACGGGAAAAGTTCGAATAACCTTGTCCTCAAAAGGCAATTTTTGGGTCCTCTGGAAAATTCATTACGCAACGACATCAATGTTTTGACGAAGGAAATTCACCAATGACTTTGCATAGACGATATCCCTAACCGTATCACATTTCGTTAAATCAGTCTAGTTTCCATAGATGAACTTGTAATGTGTGTTAGTTTAGCACAATGTTATTTTGTTCCCAAACTTGAAAGAAGAAAACAAGAGTCCTAGGATCGTTTCAGTAAAATAAGCTAGTACTAGTAGCCGTAGAAACAGGCTTTCCGAGGTCAATTTGTCAATTTCTCCATTACTGCAAGTTCAAATTAATCTCGCTAGACGGGGTGATTATTTGACAAGTGAAAGGTCTTTTGTGCATAGGTAAATTACGTAAGAAGGAACTGCTTTAACCGTTGAAATTGAATTTTAGAGAACGTTCCCTCTCTCAGAAGTTCCGCAGAAAACAAACTGGATTTTTTTGTCTTTTTTTCCCGTCTTTACACCTGTTATGTTCCTTGTCCCGTTGTGCTCTCACGCCGCTCCGTCCCTGCACTCACTGTTCCAACCACCTCTGAATTTCGTTCCGCTGTCAGACTTGTCGATTTTACAGCCGCTCCAGGGGGGGATGTCGGGTCGCTGGAATTATGCATGTTAGTCAAGTGCCTGTTTATCGCAAGCTCGCTTTATGCTGACTTCAAACTTCATTACTTTCTTAGAAGAGTTATAAGGAAAAGCCGGCTGTTTATTGATAACATATGTTTGGCGATTAATCTAATTGGGCCATATTTCAAAATATGTATAGGTATTCTGTCAGATTGTACGAATATTATGGTGGTTTTGTTTATTTTCTATGGAAGCGTACCGCCCCGTCAAAACAGTGAATTAAACACACATTGCACTGCTAACTGGAAGAAAAACCACTGAATAGAAAAGTGAGCTCTGATTTACCTATTTTCGAATAAGTTGTGAATAAGTTTGCTAGTGACTTAACCCCCTTCGTGTGTACACGCAAGCATAAGACCAAGTGCGTGGACTGGGTGACCGAGTGGTAACGCACTTGCGCTCGGAAGCGAGAGGTTGCGAGTTCGACCCTGGGTCAGGGCGTTAGCAATTTTCTCCCCCCTTTCCTAACCTAGGTGGTGGGTTCAAGTGCTAGTCTTTCGGATGAGACGAAAAACCGAGGTCCCTTCGTGTACACTACATTGGGGTGTGCACGTTAAAGATCCCACGATTGACAAAAGGGTCTTTCCTGGCAAAATTGTATTGGCATAGATAAAAATGTCCACCAAAATACCCGTGTGACTTGGAATAATAGGCCGTGAAAAGTAGGATATGCGCCGAAATGGCTGCGATCTGCTGGCCGATGTGAATGCGTGATGTATTGTGTAAAAAAAATTCCATCTCACACGGCATAAATAAATCCCTGCGCCTTGAATATGTGCGCGATATAAATTGCATAAAAAAAAAAATCCCTGCGCTCAGAACTGTACCCACGGAATACGCGCGATATAAGCCTCATATTGATTGATTGATTGAAGTGCGCACGGAAAAGATCCTGTAATCCATGTCAGAGTTCGGTGGTTATGGAAACACGAAAATACCCAGCATGCCTACTCAACAAAAGCGGAGTGAGCTGACTATGCTCTCATAGTCTAGTGTGGGGAACCCAAATGGGCAAACGAGCTCACACGTAACCAGACAAATTCTGGAACGCTGAAGAAGAAGAAGAAGAAGTTGGAATCATATTGAGAGGACACTGTATAACAATCACATCGGAGTTCAATTGTGGCACCATGATCGCTTGCCTCCATTGATTACAGCCTATGTGTTTGCCTCATTGTTTCGAAGGGGCGCAACTCTTCCACAATCAGTGAAACAAATAATATCGTATCACGCATCGTCTGATAAATCAGTCTTCTGTTTCTACACATCTGTCTTCATGCCGTGCTATAGTCTTCCGTATTTTGCCACACGCTTTCTTGATGTATTTAACATAACACGTTGTGCAGCTATCACTTCTATCAAAAGCAGCTCGGCTTGCAGCCGAAAATGAACGGACTTTCTGCATCCAATTGCATTTGTCTTTCTACCGGCACTTTGAATTACATTGGCCTCAAAACAGATAAGAGTTTGATGTTCGTTTGAATGTACGCCAATCTTACCCACTAGCGCATGAATACATATTGTTATGATGAACTACATCAACTAATTACTTACATTCATGCCTAGATTACTTCTCTTCACACTTAACCATATAATGTTCCGTTCGTCGAATCAGTCTGTTGTTTAAAATCTACTCGAGTACCGTGTCACTTTACAATAAAATTATGTACAATACCGATCTAATCTCTTAACAAAAACCCAGGTACCCGTATCCCTTCTCCTAAAAGAAACAATTTAGCTCAAATCAGACAGGCTTTTCGCAGGCAATGTCGGCATCTTTTTTACGGCAAGCTCGAATTTCGTTTTGTTGGTATCAAAGAGTAACCGTAATCTTGGGCAAAAACGGTTGAGTGGAATGTACCACGCAACGTAAGGTCTTTGTGCACGCATAAATCACTTTCTGACGAACTAATGAAGTAGATTGCTGGAACAGACGACCCAGTAGCGTGCCTGATAGGCATAAAATACTGAAAAACAGGAAAGCATTTACCTATCCTGTTCCAGACACTGAACTCGCCACAGCAGGAGAGAAAAACAGCGGCGGTGAAGTTATTTGTGAAGCTCCGGCGTTGATCGAATCCTGCTTTTGATCTAAGACTGTTGCTTAAGAAACAAATGTGTCCTGCGTTTACTTCGCTTGTTGGATCCTACGTAGAGTGCTGCTCGCGATGTATGTCCTGCTTTTGATTTGGTCGTTGGAAGCTTCTTTCGTTTTTTCTTCTTGTTCATTCCTTCTGTTGTTGTGTTTCTTCTTATTTCGAAACTGATGAGTTTGGGCTTTGTTAAGGGTCGGAACCCGTTTTCTCGTTACTCTTTCAACGAAGAAGCAATCTGAGGTTCAAAGAAAGTTAAAGGCCATGGCTTTGATGAGTCTTTAAGCCTGTGTTTCTTTATTTCTTATAAATGAATCTTTTTTCATCTTAGAAAGAGTGGCTTCATTACATTTATTTACGAAACTTATTGAGTTTTTCACAAAAAGTTTCGAAATACGCTGCAACATAACCTGAATTACACTACATGGACACAAGTCTAAAGCTGCTTTTGTAAATAATGTTGTCTAAAAACAGGAGAAATGCATCGTCTGAAAACTGACTTGAGTGTCTGTACAGCTTATTTATTCATTCGTCACGATAATGGACTTATAACAAATACAAATGCATCACCAACAGCCCTTGGCTAATTGAATAAGAATGGTGCTGATCTCATTTCCCGGCTACGGTTTCTTTGCCGAATCCAACCGTAAGAGAGTCAGGGAATAATGTACAGGTTCGACTTGGTCAGGACAACGGCATTACATGTTATTTTTGTAAACTAATTTTCAGTCTCAAAATATGATTAATGATCGCATGGTCAATATTTTTGATCAACCCCTGAATCCAAAAATATAATATATATATGTTGTGTTTAGATTAAATATAGGATCATAAATTAAGAAAATCCGTTTTGAGCTAATTTGGTTCATTCGGCCTGTGTTAATTGCCAAGACAACGTCTTGGCCGCAGGGTTCTGGCCAGCCCATGACTTAGTCTTGGTGAACAAATGCAGTACGTGCGTTCAGTTTTATTCTAAAAAGG
>NC_090259.1:30617678-30620137 GCF_037325665.1 Littorina saxatilis | reverse complement strand
CCCCCCCCCCCCCCCTGTTTCTCTGTTTTCCTGTCTGTGTCTCTCTCCGTCTGTCTGTCTGTCTGTCTGTCTGTCTGTCTGTCTGTCTGTCTGTCTCTCTCTCTCTCTCTCTCTCTCTCTCTCTCTCTTTCATCCATTCATTTGCTTTCTTTCTGTCTCTGTCTGTCTGTCTGTCTGTCTGTCTGTCTCTGTTTAAACGCAAGAGATACCTTTGAAGTAAAAAAAAAAAAAAAAAAAAAGCAATTCAGCTTTTAAATAAAGTTCAAGCCATTGCTGCACAAGAACGAGGGAGTGCGAATATTCCCTCCTTTTTCGTTCATGGGCTGAAACTTCTACTGTTTCTACGTGCATGGCCGTTTTTACCCCCACCATTTAGGCAGCCATACGCCGTTTTGGGGGGATGCATGCTGGATACTTTTGAGTTTCTCGTAACCCACCGAACTTTGACGTGGATTACACGATCGTTTCCGACCGCACTTGGTCTTGTGCCCGTGTGAACACACGAAGGGGGACAAGGCACTAGCAGCTAGGTCAGCACATACATTGACCCGGGAGATCGGAAAAATCTCCACCCTTAACCCACAAGGGTTTTAAGCTACAAGTGTTAATCTGCACATAAAGCAGTCAAGGTGTTGATGTTTGGTTTATGTCTAAATGGAGATATGTTTTGCTCAATATAAAATTATGGGTGCAGCTGACTGAGGAGGTGGAACTGTTTTCGAAGGAATAACTGTGCCGTTAATCAAATATGAAATGGTACAGCACGTAGAACACATTCCCCATCCCTTTCCTATCCAGTTCAACGAACCGGTCATCGGAAACCCTTCAAATAGCAGAATCTATGCCTGGCACTATTTTCTTCCGCCATTTGCGTTCCAATAAACCTCCGCTGTTTTAGTGGGGGTCTCCAAAGAGAACGCTTTGTTCCGAATAGATCATTGCCCCATGGCGTCAAATCAATACGCTCAAAACCCTCGTAACCGGCCTCGCGCATACACTTTGATTGCGCTTGGGATTCTATTATGCTTGCTTGATGTTATGATGTTTTATCGTGGGTTTTTTTTAACAATCTCTTTTGTTCCGCCTCATGAATGAAACAGTGATTTGTCCTTTTTTTTCTCCCTAACATCCTTATAAACCTGGTCCTTCTGTTTGTGTGAAAGCATAATGCTACGCTTCATAATTCACACTTACTCCCTGTTACAAGCTTTTATTTTTAATCATTCATCTCCACATTAAACAAACAGAGATAGTGTTGTGAGTAAGTTGCTGGAACGTAAATGGCTCGTTCATGTTCCCCCTGCAACGGAAATCCCTGGGTGATTTTCCCCAAGGCAGCTAGAACAAAGCCGCTGTTTTCAATTTACAACTCACTTCAGGACAAGTCTGCATGTTGGGAACGCATGCACCTGATCTCCTATCTATCCGGACACCCCCCCCCCCCACCCCCCACATTCACCTCAACATGCACTCAGTTCATAGCACTTGCCACGCAACATAAATCATTTACAATTGATCAAACCCTTTATCGGGCCAAGCGCTTTGGTGACGCTCAAAACTCTCGTCAAACACGCAGAAGCAGACCTGAAAAATTAAGGCGATTATTATAACACCCAGTCTGCTTGCCAAATTGCGATAACACAGTGCGAACTTGGAAAACAAGAGGTTTTGAAGTTACTGTTAGGTGGAGCCAGAGAGAGAGAGAGAGCGAGAGAGAGATAGAGAGAAAGAGAGAGAGAGAGAGAGAGAGGGATAAAGTGAGAGAGACAGAGAGAGAGAGAGGGATAACGAGAGAGAGAGAGAGAGGGATAAAGAGAGAGACACAGAGGGATACAGAGAGAGAGGGATAAAGTGAGAGAGAGAGAGAGAGATAAAGAGAGAGACAGAGGGATAAAGAGAGACAGAGACAGAGAGAGAGAGAGGTATAAAGAGAGAGCGAGACAGAGGGATAAAGAGAGAGAGAGAGAGCGAGAGAGAGGGATAAAGAGAGAGAGAGGGATAAAGTGAGAGAGACAGAGCGAGAGACAGAAAGAGAGAGAGAGAGGGATAAAGAGAGAGAGAGAGACAGAGGGATAACGAGAGAGAGAGGGATAAAGAGAGAGACAGAGAGAGAGAGAGGGGGATAACGAGAGAGAGACAGAGGGATAAAGAGAGAGAGACAGAGACAGAGGGATACATAGAGAGAGACAGAGGGATAGAGAGAGAGACAGAGGGATAAAGAGAGAGATAGAGGGATAAAGAGAGACAGAGACAGAGGGATAGAGAGAGAGACAGAGGGATAAAGAGAGAGAGAGACAGAGGGATAGAGAGGGAGACAGAGGGATAAAGAGAGAGAGACAGAGGAATAAAGAGAGAGAGAGACAGGGATAAAGAGAGAGAGACAGAGGGATAAAGAGAGAGAGACAGAGGGATAAAGAGAGAGAGACATAGGGATAAAGAGAGAGAGACAGGGATAAAGA
>NC_090259.1:30570178-30612678 GCF_037325665.1 Littorina saxatilis | reverse complement strand
ACATTTTAAAGAAATCCGCATTTTTTTGCCTCGGTGACAGCTAGTGTATCCATTTTCCACAGACGTGGAGATGCTTTTTTGCACTGCACGTGCAAACAATGGCGTACACAAACATTTAGACCTACCGAACCTTATAATGAAATCCCTCCTGATCCTGTCTGGTTGGGTCCAGAAATACTATGTGCCAGTTAAACCGTGAAACTACAAACTAATAATGATAATGCAATAACACGGATCAGACACAAATGAACCGACGGACACAAAGGCACAATGAGACAGACACACGCGGACGGACAGGCTAGTAGCCAAACATGTAGACAGATTAACAAACATACAGATAAACGAAGTTGCACAGAGAGACAGACAGGCAGAAAAGCAGAAAGATAGACAAACAGACAGGCACACGGATTGACAGACAGACGTAGACAGACAGACGGACACAGACAGACGGACACAGACAGACAGACTCAGACAGACGTAGACAGATAGACGGACACAGGCAAACGGAACCAGACAGATGGCTAAAAGCAACAACAAACCAAAAACACAACTCCAAGTGTACTAACCATCATCCAGTCCTCACTATACGCACTCTATTTACACACACTCCACAGAAAACAACAGATCGGAACAACACAACAGAACACAACCACCAAAACACCGCGCCACCTTCACAAAACAGATCAGCACAAAACAGACCACAACGCAACAGAAGACAACCAAACAAACATCCCACCACCTTCACAAAACAGACCAGAACAAAACAGAACACAACCACCAAAACAGCTCACCACCTTCACAAAACAGACCAGCACAAAACAGACCACAACGCTACAGAACATTACCATACCAAACAGCTCACCACCTTCACAAAACAGACCAGCATAAAACAGACCACAACCACCAAAACAGCTCACCACCTTCACAAAACAGACCAGCACAAAACAGAACACTACCACCAAAACTGCCCACCACCTTCACAAAGCAGACCAGAACAAAACAGAACACTACCACCAAAACAGCCCACCACCTCACCACAGCCCCACCTTAAACCACCTCGACTTACCCGGCCATTACCACAAAACACAAACTTCTCAAGAAACACAAATACTTTTGACTCACCCCTCGACTGAGTCGTCCTCTTCCTCTATAGCAGCAGGCTGCCGCTTGAGGTGTTTCCGTCGGTCGGTTTCCGGAAAACTTGCGGCCGGCCAAGCCAGGTATAAAGAATCCCTCAAGATCGTTTCCAAGCTCGAAGACTCGTGGAAAGACTGAGCCTTGGGCATGTGAAGCTTCTCCTTGAGTTTGTTCACCTTATCCATCTTGAGCGAAGAGTGTAGGTATAATCCAGAGAGATGGCTTGAAGACAGTGGCTGCTGACGTGTTTGGATTTTTGTTTAAGTTTAGCCTCAGAAAGTACTCTTTTTGTTCAAATGCAAGAACAAGTTGACACTGGTGGGTAGTTAATTTATAATTCACACTTTAGTAATTTGAAGAAATCCGAAAATTCCGATTGCAGTGAGTAATTCCTAATTGATTTGGTTTGTTTTCAACTGACTGTACTGACAGCTTGTTTTACACAAACTTATTTAGATGTTCTGAAGAAATGTGAAAGCTTCTTCCATGCCAGAAGTTTAAAACTGTTCTCCGTTCCTAACCTTCTGTTGGCAAAACAATGACTACATTATTTGTGATTCACGTCTGCGCACGTTACAGTGACCTTCAGTTGACCTCGCACGGTAGTAATACCGCTTTCATCTCAGTGTGATGGAAGTTAGTATTGCAGTAAGCTCCAGACTCTATTGTCACATAAACTTGTTATGCACGATTGCCCTCAATACAGAGTTCACAGCTGTACTAATGCAATATCAAAACAACGTCGATGAAGCTCTTTGCTATTCCAACGAGTGAATGGCAGAATTACCCGTTTCAGGGCGGCATGACGACCTGGGAAAGAATTTCAACTGAAGATCAATTCAGCTAGCTAATATGAACTACTAGGAATTAAGAAGTTCCACAAACGATGACTTCAACGATGAAAGCCCACGCCACGCAGATATAAATGATGTGGTCAAATTCACATCAGTAGCGATATACATGTAGATGCTGCGCTAGACACCACATTAGCTCACTTCACGAACGCTTCGTAAATATCCTAAGATGACAGCCAGTGGATTCGATATTCCTTGTTTTATGCCTGAAATACGCAGTGCGGGTGAGGACACTGGCGTGTGTTTTCAGACTTGTCGGAACAATTTCTGTCTTTATTTTTGTCCGTATTGTCCTTGTTTGGCACATATACACGTTCCATCTACACATTAGCTTTACCCGATTACAACTCAACGATGTTCAAAGTATGTCAAGCCAGACTATTCACTGAGAGACACATACCTGCATTTAAAATGGTCTTACATACAGTGCCAATCATTTAAATAACAAGAAAACACACCAGTAACCAGGTTAGGTACGTTTATATACAGTGCCAATGTCAGCTTCAACACTAAAACGTTTGATGTACTCCGAGCGATATTTTCAGAAACAACCACTCATTGCCATAGACATACACACCATTTATCAAACGATATTACGTAAAACGATACTGTCGTGTTCAGAAACAAATATGTTGGAATAATGCCGAACGAAATTTTCACGTCAGAATACCAAGGAAATCAAAATACATATATATACATAATAAACAATGGTTTTACAAAATCTGACACTCACAAGTTTCAGCACACGGATGTTTAAAGCATCCCAAACCAAAATTCTGATCACTGAATAGGAATATGCACACATAAACGGTGGCTTTAATTCCGTAAAAAAGTGATCAGGTGTGTTGGACAGTTTCACTTCGAGAACACCCTTTATCGAATGACGCTCGAACTTTCAGCAACCATGCCAGCATTCCTGGTGAAGATCTAACACAACGACGTTTTAAGTATTCCCAATTACATTTCAAACAAGATTCTCACTTTCAAAAAAAATATTCACACACCAAACCCAGTGTCAATAAAGCCACAGTGTCAGATTTCACCTTAAAGATATAGGAAACATTTCAAACTCATGAACAAAGTGCCACTTCATTAATGACTCATATAAACCCTCTTCCAAAAACTGGAATGATGCAACGTTTGTGTTTTTCTCCGCACAATTGAGTGATACACAATAACTATTCGATTACAATTTGAGAGAAAAAGCTGCACAGCTTTTCTGCCACACACTCACAAACCCAGTGAATAAAAGAAAAGTCTCTGAATTTGTGTTGTTCTACATCAAAGGAATGTATATGCGGTAATCCTGTTGAAGTATGCAGATCAATGCAGTTTCAATTGCTATTGCAGCTTCCTTGAAATGCGACGCAGTAGGTTTGGAGAGACAAACGAAGAAGTGCACTTCCTATCGCATTTTCAAACTGTTGAAAAAGACAATGTGCTTCGTTTATCTTCAACTCGGCAACAAAGCTCTTTGCTTTTTCTTTTCTTTCACATTTAGGTCGTTTTGATTGAGAGCAGCAATGAAACCTCCACCATAACTTAAACACAAATATTCAAAGCAGCATGTTTTCGTAAGTGTAGCATTACATCACTTTACAAAGCAATAATTTACTCCCTTTCCCTGACAAAAAGTCAAGCTCAGAGTTGTCTGCGTTGTCTAAATCCTCGTCCCAATAAAGAACTTGACCTTGAAGTCATTGTTTGCTTGCACAACACGTTTTCAAAGCGTCATACATCAAATGTTATGAAATCAGAGAAGCAGACGACTCCTCGCTGACTGGGTTTAACCTTGACCGTTCTATCGCACGAGAACTCGTAAAACACGTGCTCCAAGATTAATATGTCTCGGTGAATCCAGACACAAAGTCTCTCAGAAAATTGATTTGTTCTCTCTATTTCGCTAATGCAACGTTTTGTTACATTCTAAAATTCTAAAATTAATACACGTTGAGCAGTGGAAGAACGAGAAAAGTTTCAATGACGCCGAAAACTTTGAATTTAAATCAGCAGCAAATTTCCTGCAGCAATAACGAACAAATTAATTTCACTCAAGCTAAAACTCAAGCGGAGAGAAGTTGTATGTTCGAGCACGTTTGATTTTTACCCTCACAAAACATTCATAAACACATCAGGATTTGCATACTCCGTTGTTGTTGTTGACCCATACAATCATTCTCTTGTAAATTGAAAGTAAAATTGGAGAGTAGGTCATAATACATTTCTTCACCGCTGTCCTGGTTATCAATTTCATATCACAACACGATCACAAGTGTCAAAACCACATTTACTGGAACGATTTCAAAAACCTTCAGTATAATGTCAGAGTAGTCTAAAGGTTTGTGTGCATTATTTGAATCACAATCGTGGCTGTTTGTTCCAAGCTTTATAATAGGCTCAACCGGTGAACAAGATAATTATCGCCATGGTAATTCCAGAATTGATCGCCTTACCTGCACACACAAAAGCAAAGTCGATTTCAGGAAAGTGTGTTATGTATTTAAAGCAACTTTTCAAATATATATAAATGTATAATAGTGGGGCTCGTATGTTGCAGACGCACTCATAAATCATTCACATCTTGCAACAAACATCATACTTTGTGGTATTGTTCCTTATAATTATTTAAGGGATTTCAGATACAGAGCCACTTCAGAAATCGTTTTTTTTGTCTTTGGTAGGGAATAAAAGGCTGCATTTACAGCAGACGAAATTCGTACCAAAAGCGCTCAGCAGTAAATATTCCCAACTCAGCAAATGTAAAATTCAATGGTTTACTATGCACCAGAAGTTGTCTGCTGATAACACATGCATGACATAAATACTCTTATGGGTATTTTTGTGTTCTGGTATTTAATTTGATCGTTTTTAGAATTTTATATATCCGCAGCATGAAAATTCAAGATGGCGGCCTCCGCAACATTGCGTGTTTTGATTTGAGCGAAAACAACGTTTCTGAAGGTAAGTTTTCAAGAATACGCATCCATTCACCAATGTCACATCATTTTACTGTTTAATTCTCCCCTGGGGTCTGTTATTCATCGGGTGAAGCGCTGAAATGCAGAGTAATCTTGCAATAGCTCATCAAGCTGGATTGTGATGCTGATAGATCTAGATCTATCTGTTGATTACAAGTAAGGAAATCATGATCGCCACGCTGGTGATTTTAAACAGATTAAACGAACTTTGAATAAAAGGCGAGGAGAAAGAGATTGTTCATGGTATGATAAATGATTAGTCCTGCCTACGTTAAGGACTTCCATAAGGTGGGGAGGGGTAGAGTCAAAAACTGAGTGAGGGTAGGCCAGATAGTAGGATGACCAGCTGGAGATAAAAACACTCCACTCCCCATGTCTTTACAGTGTTGTGATCAAACTTTCAAAGACGGTAGGTAACAGACAAAAGCATACAGTGTATGCTAATCAAATGAGATAAGTGGTTTTGAAAAATGAAGAGGTACCGCTCTTTGAGTTTTACAATTTTGGTTTGTTGCTTGTTTCTCATCCTTTTGCTTATTTTAAGTTGACCGTGCATTGGTGTGAATTTTATTTTTACAGGATATATACAAGAGTTACACCACATGCCGGTTCCTGGGAACAAGCGTTCTGCATTTATTCCGGTGCCACAGAAGGGAGCCGATTTCACTAGTACTACTGTATCAAGGTTTGTTACCTAATACATCTTAACAGTAAGATTTTTTTATTTGTATTAATTGGAACATGTTTGCACATCATTTGTAAGCGACCTCTGTGAATTTGATTGGTTTAACGTACGAACCCTCACTATGGTCAACATTCTGTTAGCGACTGTTTGAAGCGAATAAATGTAGCGGTCAGAAAGATTCCAGAATCAGTTGGGTCACTGTTTGTTTGTTTTTTTAACCTGAAACAGTAAGAATTATACGAATTCATGAAATACAATTTTCTTTCATTTTGGTCTGTTGTGTGAAGACTTGCTAACCCGGCTTTGACCGACTCTCTGAGATAGTAAACATTATTCAAATACATTCAAATAAAAATGTCACTTTTCATCTTTTGTGTGAAGGGTACCACAGGCTGATTTCCTGCACCATGGATGTAGAGGAGGCCAGACAGTCTGCTTCTCATTCCAGCTGTGTTGCGTTTTTTTCTGCTCGTGAAGTGTATCGCCACATTGCCAAAGCCATTGGCCAAGAGAAGTCACCCTGTCTGCCCATTTTGCATAGCCTTACAGGCTGTGACACTATGTCGTTCTTCAATGGTATTGGGGAATCAGAAGGCTTGGGAAGTATGGCAAGCATTTGAAGACGTCACTCAAACTTTCTTCAGGTTGTCTGCTCCTCTTTGTAAGCTGAGTACCACTGACAGGGCAGCACAAGAGCTTTTTGGTGTACATTTGTAGGACAAAACCAGCAACGTACTGGGTGTAAACAGTGCTAGACGCTACCTCGTCAGTAAAAAGAGCTGCCAAATTGACCATAATCCCCTTACAAGTGAGGTGCTGCTGCAGGACATGAGATTGAGAAGAGCCATCTACCTATTAGACTTCCAAACTCTGTGGGCTGGCAGTTCAAGGCTGGAAAGTGGGAGTCATTCTGGACGAGCTTTCAAGAGGTATCCAGCGTGTGCCGAGAACTCATGAGGTGTGCCTGCAAGAAGAGCTGTACAACAAAACGCTGCAAATGCTGCTAAGAAGGACTGCAGAGCACAGCTCTCTGCAAATGTGCTTGCATGCCTGTGAAAACTGTCAGCATCTAAACTGTGCAAAAATATTATTGCACCCATTTTCATACCCCAACTCAAACTTTTATTCCTGTGTCATTTTATTCAAACTGTCTATGCCATTAAAGGCTCGCATCTTCGCTATCTGGCACATTTTTTTAACATCATCATTTACACCGTCAAAATAAGGATACCCTTGACGTGACAAAGAGATGTGACAAAAACTTCGGGTACCTTTTAAAAAGCCGACGACAATTCCTGAGGCACAACTGGGTCACTGTTGTATACGAAGAGAAAGTCAACTTGATTATCCATCCAGAACAGGTTGTTTTATTTTGCCATCTTGCATATTTCTAGTGTTGTGCCATTGTACCTACTGATGTATGTGTCGATCTCACGGATGAGATGTTTATGTGTCAAATTTGAGGGATACCCAAGTCAACTAAAATCCATGTATTTTAGCAATGACCAAGTGGGTTGCGTTGAAACTTTCAGGAATGTGTGTCTACGCACGAGGCGTAGTTCAACCGTTTGAGTACACTTTCAAATCTTCACGAAATAATATTTTAAAAACTGCCACAGGTTTGTTGACTTACATCCCACATATTTTTGACTTCGCATGTATATATATGACAGATGGTTGTTTCAAGTACTGCCAAAGTTTCTTTTGAGTATAGACACTTGCCGGAATGTGCTAGTTGTGTAAACACATGAGAACAAACAACGTTTTCGAAATACAGCGATTATGAATTTTAGTCGACTTTTGAGTTGATACATTACATTTTTATCAGTTTTATTTTGGGGGTACCCTTATTTGGGCGGCGGTCAAATAACCCATGTAAAGGCCACCTTTTATCTTAAAAGTGTTCCAGTTAGCCAAGTTGAGTGCCCTCAATAGCATACATTGAATATAACAGCACAGGAATGAATGTTTTCGTTTTGGTATGAAAATTGGTGCAATATATTTATTTTTGCACAGTTTAGGTAATCCACAAATTCTTCAACCCTGCCACCCACACCGTCCAATCATTCTCTGCACCAACAATACATGTATTGTTTTGTTTAAAAATGTGTTTGTGTTAGTTTCTATTGCAAGAGAATGTCTTGTAGCATCAAAAATGCCTAAATACCCTTTTATTGGCGGCCATTTTGAAAATTGTAAAAAAACTACTGATTTCTTAATTTTTTCACGGTGGCTCTGTATCAGGTTTTGTTAAGCAAAAGCAAATGTCCATTTACGCCAAATTTGCTGTTAATCACATGAAGTGAAATATGCCTAACATACCCAACCGTTTACACTGGCGGCCATTTTGAAAAATTGTTTAAAAACTACCCATTTTTTTTTTCGCGATGGCTCTGTATCAGGTTTTGTTAAGCACATAAAACTCTTCATATTTGCTTAATTTGGTGTTTGTTGCATGATTTGAATGATTTTGCAACATAGGAGCCCCACTTTAATGAGAGCGCTGCTAAAAATGACAAAATGTGCACTCGATCGCTTGTACTTTTAAAGAAAAGTTAAATATAGAATGACGTCAAGAGCGAGAATGCATAGAAATTACGTCATGAGCAAGGGAGATCATCCTTTACTCTGTGTGTGTCTCCGCCGCCTACATTCCAACGTGGAATTTTGAAAGCAGGGAGCACACAAGAGGTAATGGAAGAGGTGGGGGGAGGGGGTAAGAATTAAATCTAGAAAGAACTCTTAACAGACAGCCCACTGGAGAATCAAACCCTTTCGGAGCCGATTGCAACACTGAACAAGAATAACCCGAGGAGAGTTCTACAACCTCAATGGATTGAGAATTCACCGTAAGGGCATTTAAGGGCATTCTCATAGAGTGCTGAACCTGGAAAGGTCCGTTTTTGTTTAGCCAAGACTGCTACCGGTTTCGAGCTGAGAAGCTCTCATCAGGCAGTCTCTTGGCATAAAACAAAGAAGAACTCTCAAACTTCTATGCAAAAAGACCGGAAGCAGTCTTGGCTAAACAAAAACGGACCTGTTATGCATATGAGAAAGCCGAGGCTAATAATGGCGGCCACCATGTGCTATGTCCCAAACCCTACTACAAGTCGGGAATAACACATTAAAATACACATATTAATTCGCACGCACATACTTATCCCAACGACATAAAATTACAAACATAAACATTCATTATCACGTACACATTCATGCACCTGCCTGCGGGCATATAATGCAATGCATTTTCAAAAATATGATGACATTTGTTTTTCCTCCGATAAGAGAAAAATATTTCTTATATCCGGAGTCTCCCGATAAGAAAAACCTCGAATGTAAGAAAGCAAACATAATTTCTCCTGGACACTCTTATAAGCCCTTTGTTTTTGACCTCACTGGGTGAAGGGTCATTTGCATCATCACGCACGAATTTGTGTGCATCACAATAATTATCAGTCTGGTGTTTCCTAGTGAATTATATTTATAAAGAAAATCTCGATAGCAATTTCAAGGAAAAGCTACATCCGCCACGAATAATGTAACAATTGTTACATTATTCGTTTTTGTTACATTATTCGTTGTATCAAGCCCCCACATTTGTTAACATTACAGACTTGATTGCAGCGACACAACATAGCAAAATATTGAGAAATGTGTTCATTGATATGTGAATGCGTGCAACTAGATACGTTAGTCAGATCTTCCAAAAATATATCATCTGAGTAATGTATTATAATCTTATATACACCAAACGAAGTGATACATATCCATAGATATAATTGATAAAACAAGTGTTACAAGTTATTGGATTGGATCATGTGTGAACAAATCAGTTTACTTTTAATGTAAAAAGGTTAATAGTATTACGTTATATGTCAAACATTGGAACTCCAATAATTATATACAATTCTGGAAAGGTCAAATAAATAGTTTACCCAAGTTAAAGTTTTATCGAAGAATAGTAACACATTACAAAACTGAACCATACCTTTTATGCATAAAACAAAGACACTATAAACAGTTATCGTGCAAACTAAGAATAAGTGCCCGCGACCTGAAAATTTAAAACTAGTAGATACAGCAAGTAGCCTAGGGAAAACAGATTGTGTGAACAATGTAGAGTAGTAGAAGATGAAATACATTTTTTAGATAGATAATTACATGACTGAAATAAATCAACCTATATGTGTATTATGATGTACCAAGTCAACTTTTGCAAGTAGACAATGTACAAACTAAACTTGGGGAATTTATATACAATCGCTTTCAAAAAAATGAACAATGAATTCATTCTGGTATTTACCTTCGCGTGGCTTATAAACACTACGTTTCATGACAAGACAGTGCATTGGTATTCGTATTCACACACACACACACACACACACACACACACACACACACACACACACACACGCACGCACACACACACACACACACACACACACACACACACACACACACGCACGCACATACACACACTCACACACACACACACACATACAAATAACACACACACACAAACACACCTACACACACACACACACACACATATACACACACACACACACGCACACACACACACACACACACACACACAATCATTGAATGATTCATATTCATACAATAAAGGTTTGTCAGGCAACCCTAGTACTGTCTGTGCAACACAATATTTTACACTGCAGGTATTAGCAGGATCATTTTTGTTTGCAACACAAGAGCTGGTACTCATCAGGGAAATATTGACCTTTTCTGAAAAAAGGATTGCATGGCTTCATCAACGCGATGTCATTCTATCATTCAGACAGACAATTATCGACAATAAAAAATACAAATAGAAATGCATTGCTCTGTCTGAGCTTGTGTTGGCTTATTTCTTTCTTTCATTATCCTCTTTTTCTGCTATTGAATTCCAGACATTGGTTTTTGCTTTTATTGTGTTCATGTTTGTACTTTTTGAGTCATCATCATTTTGTGATCAGGCGTTAGAGAGAGAAAGATAATGAGTGTGGAAGAGAGAGAGAGAGAGAGAGAGAGAGAGAGAGAGAGAGAGAGAGAGAGAGAGAGAGAGAGAGAGAGAGAGAGAGAGAGAGAGAGAGAGAGAGAGAGAGACTCTGAACTGAACTGAACCGGTTGCACTGTGCTTAACTGAGCTTTTTGTTTCAGGAATATAGGCAATCATCTGTTTTGTCATATTAATTTTGGCCTGCTCTGTCTGTCACTTAATGATCCCCTGTCTATCTGTCTGTCTGTCTGTCTGTCTGTCTGTCTGTCTGTCTTACTGTCTATCTTTCTGTCTGTCTGTAAGTATGTCTGTCTGTTAGTCTGTCTGTTTGTCTTTCTGTCTGCCTGTTTGTGAGTATGTCGGTCTGTAAGTCTGTTTGTATGTCTGTCTGTCTGTAAGTATGTCTGTCTGTAAGTATGTCTGTCTGTATGCCTCTCTGCATTCCTCCCGTTGTATATACCTCTATATATATATATATATATCCCATGACCTCCCTTCTTTGTCTCTGTTACTTCAGTATGGGTATATATGTTGTATTTTTATAGCTCAATAAATACATCATGGACTCAAAAAAATATATGATAGTGCAGATTCCGATTTGGGCGAAGAACTACTTTGCTCCCGACCTTTGACCTCGCGCCGAACAATGTGACACATTTGTATGAAGTTCCAAAATCGTATTGCACGGCTCAGAAAACCATATCAGTTGCACGCAAAAATGAATCTCAGAACTGATCTGATGTATGAGATGCAATAAGCAAACGTTTCTTTCATTATGAAAGCAATGCAGGTGGGAAAAAACGAACATTCAACTTACAAGATAACCAGATGCTAGCGAACCAAAACAAAAACACGAGTACCCTCCCCTTGCTTCGTTAGCAGACGACTTTTGAGAATCTGTCAGACCGTCCTTACCTGGCACGGTTGGGCTTCGCTATCATCAGCTGTTTCACGTGTTTTGCGAGCAAGTCTACTCTTTTGCCTGGCTCTGCAGTAAGTCCACATTGGCGATGAAGGTATCTAAGAACTTAACATGTGTGTATTTTTCCGTAATCCAGTCATATTCTTTCAAAATGCAATCAAGCGGCGGTGACAGACTTGGGTCCTGTTTTCATCGCATCAATACCAGTTTAGGTTCATGCAAACACACTCGCAAAACAGTTTATCATGTAGATACATTTCAAATAGGGAGCAAATGGTTAAATCTACATATGTGTTCCCTAAAATTTGCTTCTCTGTCAATAAGACTAATTGTATAATAATGCGTTCGAGAAAAACAACGTGGAATCGATTCTGAATCGAGTCGAGTAAGCCAAATGGGGGCCAAACCGGTTTCCCCGTTCCGCCGACCTGAAACGCAAAAGAATTGTGCGCTTCAACTAAATGGATTTCTATACGACTTCATTACTTTCTTGCAACTTATGAACCTTTACTTAACGCTTTTAAACGGTCTGAAAGTAGTGTTACCGCGTACTTATAGATGCACTCATTCGTTTTATTTTTTCAGCGACGGTCACTTAGTTTAAGGTTGCAAAAAGGCCATGTCTCGCTGAAAACACTGTTTCACACTCCACAGATCGCAAAAGTGCCGCTAGTAGTCTACACTTTGTGTTTGATGGTAGAATGGGATATACAGATTACAACACTCGTGGTTTTTTATATGGCTTGTATTTCAGTCAAGACCCAGCGGGAATATCAATCGAGAGCCACTCGCCAAAGGCTCGTGTCTCCCGATGATATTCATCCGCTGGGTCTTGACTGAAATACAAGCCATATAAAAAACCACTCGTGTTGTAACCTATACATATATCTCTCTCTTTCGCTTTCGCTCTGTGCCTCTGTATCTGTCCGTCTGTCTGGTTCTCTCTCTCTCTCTCTCTCTCTCTCTCTCTCTCTCTCTCTCTCTCTCTCTCTCTCTCTCTCTCTCTCTCTCTCTCTCTCTCTCTCTCTCTCTCTCTCTTTAAAATTGGCAATCTAGTGACTGCTCAGCCTGGCGTCTGGCATTATTGGGTTAGTGCCAGGACTGGTTTGTCCGGTGTCAGAATAATGTGACTGGGTGAGACATGAAGCCTGTGCTGCGACTTCTGTCTTGTGTGTGGCGCACGTTAAATGTCAAATCAGCACCGCCCTGATATGGCCCTTCGTGGTCGGCTGGGCGTTAAGCAAACAACAAACAACACAAACAAACTCTCTCTCTCTCTCTCTCTCTCTCTCTCTCTCTCTCTCTCTCTCTCTCTCTCTCTCTCTCTCTCTCTCTCTCTCTCTCTCCTACTACAATAGTCAAACCCCCACCTCCCTCCCAATTAAAAGACCTCCGAATATCTAATAAAACCAGGTTTAAGAGTTGAAATAATGGGGGGTAAATTGAGGTTATGAACAGGAAATCTCGAACTGCAGGGTCTTAAAAGGGAGGGAGTCTTACATTGGGGGACTTAACAAGAAGATTCTAATGTATCTTGTCGCGAATGCGTGTGCGTCTGTGTGTCTTGGTCTGCTTTACAGGCAATTTGCAAGATGTAATTACCAGACAAGATCTCCACACGAGAGAGAGACTACTGGACGTGACACAGTGCACAGCTATTTTTGTCGGCGGGAATCTTCAGTTTTAGCACGTGCAATCTAGTCTGCCGGCTGACACAAAAACGAGGGCATGCTCGGAACAGCGGAATTGTGCGTCGTTGTTGTAAGATTGTTATTTTCAGTTCTCTGATTATATTGTGTGTGTTTCTTTGTTACATTTTGTCAAGTTTTGACTAAATGTTTTAACGTAGAGGCGGAATCGAGACGAGGGTCGTGGTGTATGTGTGTGTGTGTGTGTGTGTGTGTGTGTGTGTGTGTGTGTGTGTGAGTGTGTGTGTGTGTGTGTGTGTGTGTGTAGAGCGATTCAGACTAAACTACTGGACCGATCTTTATGATATTTTACATGAGAGTTCCTGGGTATGATATCCATGGATATGTTTTTGTTTCTTTCGATAAATACCTTTGATGACGTCATATCCGGCTTTTTGTAAAAGTTGAGGCGGCACTGTCAACCCTAATTTTTCAATCAAATTGATTGAAATTTTGGCCAAGCAATCTTCGACAAAGGCCGGACTTTGGTATAGCATTTGAGCTTGGTGGCTTAAAAAATAATTGGTCATTAAAATTCGGAAACTTGTCATTAAAATAAAACAAATTCAAACGATCTAAAAGCAATTTCATCGTATTCTTCGTCATTTTCTAATTCAAAAAACATATACATAAGTTATATTCGGATTAAAACCAAGCTCTGAAAATTAAAAATATTAACATTATAATTAAAATAAAATTTCCGAAATCGATTTAAAATCAATTTCATCTTATTCCTTGTCGATTCCTGATTCCAAAAACATATAGATATGATATGTTTGGATTAAAAACACGCTCAGAAAGTTAAAACGAAAAGAGGTACAGAAAAGCGTGCTATACAGCACAGCGCAACCACTACCGCGCTAAACAGGCTCGTCAATTTCACTGCCTTCTACGGACTACGGTCATTGTGAAAAAATGCAGTGCGTTTAGTTTCATTCTGTGAGTTCCACAGCTTGACTAATTGTAGTAATTTCGCCTTACGCGACTTGTTATTATTTTGTGTGTATATATCGTATTTCTTTTATTCCCCAGTGGCACAGTCATATGTATTAGGAATCGCGCAGGGGATATGATTGTTGTTGCTGTAAAACACACACCGTGGACGTAAAAAGAGCTAGGCGCATCAAAGCAGAAACATTGCCCTCGCTATATTACACAAACGGCGGACGCAAAAAGGGCCTTGTCAAACGGCGTCGCCTGAAGGCTCTTGTGAGTCTGGCAGCAGAGTCATCAGAAAGCCATTATTGGTTCCACAGGGACCCCCCGGCTTCCCCTCCATAACCGCTTTTATTATCTGCCGTCGCCCAATTACGGGGAAACTGTCTTTCGCAGGCTTTTCTGCTGGAAGTCTGTTCCTCCAGCTTCTTGTTGTGTGTATGTGTTTGTTGATCATGTGTATTTAAGAAGGCAGGCTGTGAACGGTCTTTCCTCTGTAGCAGTTTTCCAATTATGATGCTTGTAAATGTATCGACCCGGCGGAAAACCGTGAAAGTTGTAGGTATAAAACAGGTTACAACTTTTTAATACTGGAAATTAAAATGTCTACTCTTCTGTTTAGCTTTGCAGATATGGTGACTAGTGCGTGCACTTATTACTTCCTTACTTTATGTCTAGTCTTACCTCGCGTTGTGTTTTTTATCTCCTAGTGCGTGCTCCCCTAAATCTGTCTATCGCCCAAATACCCTCTTTCACCTAAACTCACCGGTTTGGCTTATCTTTCTACAAAGGCTATACTTGCGAGAAGAAACGACGACTCACACGTATTTAGAAAAGTATGTAATGAAACAATCCAAACAAGTGCATGTTATACAATATTATTACAGTTGCGTACGAATGTTACGCAAAATCCCAGGTCGCCTTTACAAGGCAAATATCAAAAGTGAAAGTAATTCAAAACAATGAAGCCGCCTAATCTCCCATCCCCAAGTAAATCCTATTCTAGGCGAGACTCCGCATATCAAGCTAGCTACCTTTTATCCGCTACAGGATCTGTTATCAACTGACTGACTAACTATGAAAACCTCTAAAGCCTATTTACTTTGTTGGACATCTAGATGAAAGAACGGTTCTTCCCTATTGGGATAATTTTAAGGATGGTCTAAGACCTCAGAATTTGCTATTTTAACTTCGATAAGAACCGGACGGATAAATCCCCCGTTCGTTACCGAAGTGTTTTGTCCCTAAACCTAAATCAGTTTCCCCCTTGTATAAGTACCATACGCAAAACAGACGAGACACCAAAAGGAACTTATCTGAGTTTACGCAGGTCACCTAATGTTTAATTTCCCCACCTATCAAGCTAGTTTAGGACCGTTCAATCAAACGTCACCTGACGTTCCAACAGTCCGGTTGTTTATTTGTGACTAGACTATCTACGAACTTTTACCTATGTATCTTTTGAACCTTTACTGGCGTTTGAGTTAAACAAACCAGTAGCATGCGCGGTTATCCTTCCAAACGGAACTACTCCTACACTGTTCTGACTTTATGACAAAGTGGTAATATTTTTTTTGTAAATAATGCACAAACGTTGAATAGATATATAGATAGATAATTTATTGCCAAGTGTACAATACATGAATGAACATAAAAAATACACGAGGAAAGCAGCTTGCTGTGTGATAAAAACAAAAATAAATAGCATTCATACATCACTGGCGCATAGCATCATACATACATGGGTAAGACAATTTGGTATCACAGTAACTAATACATACACTATGCAGACATGGTGAGAACTATAAAACTCTAAGAGCTATCAGAACCCCTAGGACCCCCCCCCCCCACACACACACACCACTCCCCCCCCTCTCCAACCCCTGTTCCCGAACTGAACATGTTCCATACTGATAAAATGTACCTCTAAAACAGCACATAAAAATAAACTCTTCCAACAGATCACAGTGGTTAAAGAACGACTAAAACTACTAAAGTGGTAATATTCTCTAAGTTATTTTACTCTGTGTTTTCCCTATGCTATCCATTTGGAAAGAATGCGAAGTCTCTTCTTCTTGTCCCTATTCTAAATCTTGATTTAGTCTACCTTGCTTCTTCTCTCTCCCTATTCTAATCCCTAACCTAGCGCCCTCAGTCTATGTCCTTATTCTAACCCATTCTATTCTGTTCTAAAGCCTGTCCGAATGCGTGTAGGAACTTCATTTTACACTGTCTTTTATACCAATCTGCATGACAACGTAAACAAACACACGGAACAAGAGGCGGATTGGCTGACCAAAAAAGAACAGTAACCGCACTAATGACAAAACATTACGCAGACAATATAGTCCGTCCTGTTTACATTTAGTCAAGTTTTGACTGTGCGTGCGAGTGTGTGTACGTGTTCATGCGTGCAAATGTGCGTGCATGTGTGGATGTGTGTGCGTTCATTCGTGCGTGAATGTGCGTGTGTCCGGCAATACATTCATAATCATGTGCGCTTGCGTGCTCTCAAACGTGTGCGAGTGATTGTGAGTTTATGATTTTCTTTTCTAATCTGGAGATGGCAGTAGGGGCGGAAAGGGGGTGAATGGGAGTCGGTGGGGTAGGGGTGGGGAGGGGGTGGGTGTGGGTGTGGTGGTGGTGGGGGGGGGGGGGGTTGGGGTGTCATTCGATCGATCGTCAAGGAACAGAGATTTATGTCCATTGTTAAAAAGGTTATTGTTATATAATCGCATTAGTCTTCCGCTCCCCTCAGTGTGTTTTAACCAGAAAAAAGACATTTGTTACCGGGAATGTAATCTGATATATTGGAGCTTAACATTTTTTTTACTTTTTCTTCCTCTAGAAATATGCCGACTATCGCAAAAAAATGAAGGTCATGGTGACACTTTTTTAAAGACTCACCCCAAAATGTTTGTTTAGTCCCCTGAGTCAACATTATTTTCAGATTTAAAGACTCACATGGAAGTGTTTTGTAAGGTCACTTTATTTATCTAACACGATGTGCAGTAATTTAGTTAATACATAAACAATATTCAAATTGCGATCTGCCAACACAACGAAAAACAAAACAAATGCGCATTAATCTGATGCAGGCGACCATGATTCTGAGATAAAAAAAAAAGAAATTTTCAAGACTCTCAAAACCATGTCTTACTTTGTCATCTGCCAAAATGATGAAAAATGTACTATAAGGTAATGTCACAAGTGGTTCAGAGATAGGAAAATGTTTCGACGTTCACGGCAATGTTTTGTGTGGTCATGTGACTTACTTTTATAACACGATGCACATGCAAAGTGAAAGTGAAACATTAAGATAGAAATCTTGCCAACTTACTCAAAAAACAAGAAAATGTTGACCCATTTTCCCAAAGCAACCGTGTTCTTTATGTTTACGCCGTGAATACGCTGACACACATACACACAGACACACATGCATACCCAAACATACCCATGCACACACACACACACACACACACACACACACACACACACACACACACACACACTCACACACACACACTCACACACACATACACACACACACACATACACACACACACACATACACACACACACACACACACACACACACACACACACACACACACACACACACATACACATACACACCTCTCTTTCTCGCACACACATCTATTTAGAACGTTTTAGCAGACCAGCATACGAGACGGTCACATTGTCAAACCTTTGTTGTATTGTCTGGAAGGCAGAAATAAAGTGATAATGTTGGTAACAGGTAAAGTCAAGCCACAGATAATACCCTGCCTTGTGGTTTCGCTGTCTGAGGTTTATTGTGTATCGACCGTAAGCTAAAGTGGTTGTCGGTGGGAGTTGGGCCTGGGGGTACGCACTGTATAGCAGCGCTAACTGCCCAGTCATACAAGGTAGGTTTGGGGTAGGACAGTCTTCGGTTTTCTTTTTACGTTCAGTCCGAGTGGGATGGGGGGGGGGGGGGTGACGAAGGAGGGGGTGGTGGGGAAGAGGGATGCGCGGGAATGGGTTAGGGGGGGGGGGGAAGGTAGGGATCCTTTGTTTGTGTATGTGTGTGTGTGTGTGTGGGTGTGTGTGTCTGTGTGTGTCTGTGTGTGTGTCTGTGTCTGAGTCTGTGTCTATCTGCGTTTGTGTCTGCTTGCTTGTGTGGGCGTGTCTGTGTATGCTTTTCAATCAAAATTAATATCAAAACCTCTTGCAGGTGCGGTTGTTACGTGTGCACGTTTTGTCTTTTATGTTTTAAATGATAACATTTGATGTCGCTAATGTTGCATTGTTCGGAAGAAAATCTAGACGGCATCGTTGCGAGCGATTTTTTAAAACTAATTCATTAACATTTTGAACGCATATTTGTAACGTTTTTCCTAATGGGGTTTTGCAATTCAAATCCAACGCATTTAAATGTATTCATTAGAATTAATCTCAAAATATTTTACCGGTATTGTCCATTGTTGTGCATGGCGTTGACATCGTGTTACTTTTGTCTTTGGTATATCCGTCTGAGTTGTTTCTTGTATCGATGGTAAGCTAAAGTGGTCGTCGGTGGACTATGCGCCTGGAGGTATGTACTGTATAGCAACGCTAACTGCCCATTGATACAACTTTGGAGGTGGACGGAAATGGATTCTGCTAATGCGAGTCTCAATTACCCTTCGTTCGTACATGTTTGTTCCTTTTTGCTTCAGGCGGGGACGTAGCTCAGTTGGTAGTGCGCTGGCTTTGTAGCCAGTTGGTCGCTATCAGCGTGGGTTCGATCCCCACGTTCGGAGTCAACTTTGTGCAGACTCTCTTCGGTGTCCGAACACCCCCGTGTGCACACATGCGCACGAAAAAGATCCCAAGTTCACAGCGAAAATCTCAGGGCTTGGAACACACGAAGACACGCATGCAGCATCTCTCGTCTCTGATTATCATGATCGTATTTCGATACGTTCACGAGACAAACCCAATGCTGGTGTGTCGAAGAAGACATCCACAGCGGGCTTGTTCGAGTCAAAGTACCACACCATATCTTTAGCGTATTACCAATACCTGTCCTAATATAGGCCAACTGGTCTAAGAGGACGTTAAACCCTAATAATCAGTCAATCCTTTTTTCTTGTCTTGTGTGTGTGTGTGTGTGTGTGTGTGTGTGTGTGTGTGTGTGTGTGTGTGTGTGTGTGTGTGTGTGTGTGTGACTGTCTGTGACTGACTGTGATTTTGTGTGTGATCACAGTTTGTTTGATAACTCTTGCAGGAATATAGCTTACTAGATGATTACCCGCTTCGCCGGGTACCGGCTTCGCCGGGAAGAAGTAGAGCCGAATACCAGGCTGCGCCTGGGACCCGGCTTTGCCGGGTGTACGCCGGTTTCGCCGGCGCACGCAGGAAGGGAGATCTAAAAATAGTAACGTGCAGTGACCTTCTTAAAATAGTAACGTAGTAACGGGAATATGGATTGACGCCACACGAAGGAAGGGAGATCTAAAAATAGTAACGTGCAGTGACCTTCTAAAAATAGTAACGTAGTAACGGGAATATGGATTGACGCCACACGAAGGAAGGGAGATAAACGCGCAAAACAAAACACTGGAGAAGATAAGGAAGAGTTATTGGGAATGGATATAGTGGATCTACAGAAAAACCAAAATCGGTTCAGCGCTGCACGCTGAGAGCACGTGTTGAAATATCTGATCGATGAGGTTGTGTCCGGGGTGTAGCTAAATACGGTCTCCAAATTTGAAAAAGATCGACCGAGAACTTTGGCCGTGCATCGCGGACAGACACACAGACACACAGACACTAGTCGTATATATATATATATAGATACTTGTGCAGGTGTTTCTCTTTTTTTCTTATCAGCGGCACATTTGATGAATCCCAAGTTTGCAATTTTGTGTTTTTGATAATACATGAGGTGCCTGTGTGTTAACCGGATATTCAAAGCTAACAAAGACATCTTAAATTGCTTGTGACTTTTTATTTTTTGTTATTTTTTGGTGCAATGTCTTAGCTTAAATATATTCAGTAGGAAACGTATGCATTACAAAGTATTGTTCAGTCTTTATCCCTTTGTCTTACAGGCTAAAATGAGGTCTTGTCGTCTGGCTTTGGCGGACGGGCGCAATGGCTTCAATGTGTACACGCAAGCACAAGACCAAGTGTGCACGGAAAAGATCCTGTAATCCATGTCAGAGTTCGGTGGGTTATAGAAACACGAAAATACCCAGCATGCTTCCTCCGAAAGCGGCGTATGGCTGCCTAAATGGCCGGGTAAAAACGGTCATACACGTAAAAATCCACTCGTGGAACAACACGTGGGAGTTTCAGCCCACGAACGCAGAAGAAGAAGAAGCTGGCTTTGGCGCTTCTTGTGTTGAGCGTGGTCGTCGGTGAAAGATGCGCCTAGATACGTATAATTATGTACTGTATAGCAACGCTAACTGCCCATTCATACGAGTTCAGAGTGGGGCGGAAAAGGATTCTGCTAGTCATTATTTCGTACTTTGTCTCCTTCTTTCTGTGTTTATATATATATATATGTGTGTGTGTGTGTGTGTGTGTGTGTGTGTGTGTGTGTGTGTGTGTGTGTGTGTGTGTGTGTGTGGGTGTGTGTGTGTGTGTGTGTGTGTGTGTGTGTGTGTGTGTGCGTGTGTGTGTGTGCTGGATGCTCCTATCCTATTTTAAAAGCACACATCTTCCCGCACAAACGACCGTCTCATACCTAGCCAGGCATTTACACGGGACAAGACCATCCCTCTATCACATAATGCTCAGTCTATAGGTGGTCTTTGTGCAGATTTTTTTTCTCATAAATCCATTTGGTTAATTTCTGGGGTTTTTTTTCAATAATGTATCCAACAATGGGCGGTTCTGGTGAGGTTATGGCCCCTCTTTCTTTCGGCTGGTAACTGGCGCCACCTCGCGACAAGAGCACACGAGAAAGGAAACAAAACTTGCACTGGTCCCAAATAGCATATCGGTTTGGTAACAGTTCGTGTGTAAGTCGAGTATTTTATGCGGTAAACAGACAATGGTCGGTTCTGGTGAGAATATGCCCCTTTTTACATTTAGTCAAGTTTTGACTAAATGTTTTAACATAGAGGGGGAATCGAGACGATTGTTTACATGTGCCAATAATGTTATAAAACTGTACCTAAGGGGATATAATAACGATTGGCTGTAGCTTTCGAACACAGAAAAACATATTTCAGTATTGCAAAGTGGTGTTGGTAGTGTCGAATGTAAACAGAACAGTCTCAAACGCCATCTTTGGTTTAAGAAACGTCACGAAGTGACGTCAACGGTCTAAAAATAGCCCAGGTCCTGGAGAACTGTTGCTAAACAATGCAATACAGAATTAATTATTTCTCGTAATTGGTAAGGACTTCAAACCTAAAACTTTGCAGGAAGCTTAATTTATACATCCCCGCAACGATGAGAAAAGCCCTGGAAGTAATTAAACTAATTAAATAGGACTATGTCAGCCTTTAAGTAGGCGCACCTAGAAAAAAAAGGATGAGAGTGCACGTATTATGTAAATATAATGTAGTAAATCGTAGCGAAGATAACCCTTTTGTGTGTCCGCTTGCACGATAGCAACGTAGCGAGTCAAACGATTTCTACACAACGCGTGAATTTGTATTCCCAATCAAAACCCACTACTCGAAATTGGGAGTAAAATTTGACGTTATCGGAGAATGGTTTTCATTTTTTCAAATGACAAAGGGATTGTAGAATGTGTTGGGCGTCTGAATTATGCATAGAAGTATGTCTTTACTGTAAACTTGCAGGTTGAAAAACAAGACGAAAACGAATTTAAATGAACAAACTGAGGAAGAAAACAAGGACAACCTCTGACAGAGTGACTCGCGACACTCAGCATTTGAACATCCTTTCTTTTTATATTTAGTCAAGTTTTGACTAAATATTTTAACGTAGAGGGGGGAATCGAGACGAGGGTCGTGGTGTATGTGTGTGTGTGTGTCTGTCTGTCTGTCTGTCTGTGTGTGTGTGTAGAGCGATTCAGACTAAACTACTGGACCGATCTTTATGAAATTTGACATGAGAGTTCCTGGGTATGAAATCCCCATACGTTTTTTTCATTTTTTTGATAAATGTCTTTGATGACGTCATATCCGGCTTTTCGTGAAAGTTGAGGCGGCACTGTCACGCTCTCATTTTTCAACCAAATTGGTTAAAATTTTGGTCAAGTAATCTTCGACGAAGGCCGGGGTTTGGTATTGCATTTCAGCTTGGTGGCTTAAAAACTAATGAGTGAGTTTGGTCATTAAAAATCTGAAAATTGTAAAAAAAATATTTTTTTTATAAAACGATCCAAATTTACGTACATCTTATTCTTTATCATTTTCTGATTCCAAAAATATATAAATATGTTATATTTGGATTAAAAACAAGCTCTGAAAATTAAAAATATAAAAATTATTATCAAAATTAAATTGTCCAAATCAATTTAAAAACACCTTCATCTTATTCCTTGTCGGTTCCTGATTCCAAAAACATATAGATATGATATGTTTGGATTAAAAACACGCTCAGAAAGTTAAAACGAAGAGAGGTACAGAAAAGCGTGCTATCCTTCTCAGCGCAAGTACTACCCCGCTCTTCTTGTCGTGCGCGGTGGACTGACGATGCTACGAGTATACGGTCTTGCTGCGTTGCGTTGCGTTCACTTTCATTCTGTGAGTTCGACAGCTACTTGACTAAATGTTGTATTTTCGCCTTACGCGACTTGATTCCTTGTTTCTTATATTTGTTGGCCCCGTCTTTCTGTAAGATGCTGTGCTGCTTTTAGAAGGCATTGCAATAACTGACTTTATCTTTCTAGGTCAGTGTTGTTCTTGCTTGCCATTTGTCAAGATTACCGGTACCTTCGTGTCAGCGTTCCGGAGTCACAGTGCACGTATTTGCTTTTCTGTTTTGTCCTGAATAACAATTATTGGTGTCTTCGGTTTTTTTCCTCTTTGAATTTCTAATTGGGTTGCTGTTGTTGTGTTGTTGTTGTTGTTGTGGTTGTGGTGGTGGCAGTGGTGGTGGTTGTTTTCGTTGTTGTTGTTGTTGATGTTGTTGTTGTTGTTGTTGTTGTTGTTGTGTTGTTGTTGTTGTTGTTGTTGTTGTGTTGTTGTTGTTGTGTTGTTGTTGCTTGTATTTTTGTTGTTGTTGTTGTTGTTGTCGTTGTTGTGGTGGTGGTGGTGGCAGTGGTTGTTTTCGTTGTTGTTGTTGTTGTTGTTGTTGTTCTTCTTCTTCTTCTTGTTCTTCTTCTTGTTTGTGGTGGTGGTGGTGGTTGCTGCTGTTTTTGTTGTTTTTGTGTTTTTGTTTTGCCAGGGAATATCACCATACAAAGCAGCAGTCATATTTCTGAAATTACCTGCATGTCATCAATCAAACATGAAGAAGAAGAAAAAAATGGTGAGGTTTTGCTACTAATGCTGCGTCGCCCAAAACAAATAACGGTTTTGGGTGTGACGAACAAAAGAACAGGGTCGGAGTGCTATGTTAATTATGAGCAGTTCTTTCACAACCATTTAAAACAAGTCGCGTAAGGCGAAAATACAACATTTAGTCAAGTAGCTGTCGAACTCTCACAGAATGAAACTGAACGCAATGCAACGCAGCAAGACCGTATACTCGTAGCATCGTCAGTCCACCGCGCACGGCAAAGACAGTGAAATTGACAAGAAGAGCGGGGTAGTACTTGCGCTAAGAAGGATAGCACGCTTTTCTGTACCTCTCTTCGTTTTAACTTTCTGAGCGTGTTTTTAATCCAAACATATCATATCTATATGTTTTTGGAATCAGGAACCGACAAGGAATAAGATGAAGGTGTTTTTAAATTGATTTGGACAATTTAATTTTGATAATAATTTTTATATTTTTAATTTTCAGAGCTTGTTTTTAATCCAAATATAACATGTTTATATTTTTTTGGAATCAGAACATGATAAAGAATAAGATGAACGTAAATTTGGATCGTTTTATAAAAAAAATATTTTTTTTACAATTTTCAGATTTTTAATGACCAAACTCACTCATTAGTTTTTAAGCCACCAAGCTGAAATGCAATACCAAACCCCGGCCTTCGTCGAAGATTACTTGACCAAAATTTCAACCAATTTGGTTGAAAAATGAGAGCGTGACAGTGCCGCCTCAATTTTCACGAAAAGCCGGATATGACGTCATCAAAGACATTTATCAAAAAAATGAAAAAAAACGTATGGGGATTTCATACCCAGGAACTCTCATGTCAAATTTCATAAAGATCGGTCCAGTAGTTTAGTCTGAATCGCTCTACACACACACACAGACAGACAGACAGACAGACACACACACACACACACACACACACACACATACACCACAACCCTCGTCTCGATTCCCCCCTCTACGTTAAAATATTTAGTCAAAACTTGACTAAATATAAAAATATGACACTACCAGCATGTTTCCGCATATTGAGCCAGAATTTTTTGTTTTGACAAATCGACGTTGCAGTTCCGGAGCAAATGATCAACCTTTCTTTGCGAATTTGCGTTCAAACGTGTTTTTCCCATAAGGTAACAATGCACAGGTCGAAAATATGTCCAAAAACAAATCCATGGTACTTCGAAGAAAAAAGAATAACACAATTCTTGTCCAATACGACTTGCAATTTACCGTGTGCGCTGTAAAATCTCCCTACCTTCAAAGCAGACGAAAAGCAGACATCTTCATTTACGTCCAAGGGAAAAATCGTTGGTCATAAAGTCTTGCAGGACCCAAACATACTTCTGCACGCTTTCTTTTCTTTTCATATTCAGTTGCTTCGCAAAAATGAAGTGTCATTGGTTTTCTCAACTTGTCAAGTCAGTCAAAACGACCGCAGAACACAGAAATGAGAAATGACACTGATTGAAATACGAAAGATCTCCGATGACGAAAGTATAAATGACGTCATGTGGTCACACCTATCTCGAGAACTAAGCGTCGCTCAGAACCAGCGCCCTCCCATTATACCAAAGAGGAAAGCAAATAGAAATAACCTTTTTTCCATAATAATAGTGTGATGCAGATTTGACATTTCCATTAACACCTAATGCTTTATACCGTACTCATTTTAACCTGAATCATTTCTTGCTATCACAGGGATATGCAGTTGGCATTCTTCTCGTATTAATGGCATTACAATTCAATTTCAGTGGATGAATAAAAGATTTATGTGTGATCCGCTTGGAGTGGCGTTGTCTTTTGTGGCTGTTCTGTTTGGCTTATGGCGAGGTTGGCTAAGACCGTTTATGATTGAACAAAGAATTGACGTCAAGGGTTGAAAACGTTATTGCACATTGCAACGTATAAGGATTGAGAACCAATCTTGATAAGGCATTCATGTGAGGTGGACCACTGAGGACGGGAGAGTTGATGCGCAAAGCTGTTAATATCTTTCTCCATCTATTTAAAATAAAAAAAGAGTTTTTTTTCTCTTCTATTTGATCAATATTCCACTCAAATGTATTACGATAGAATAGCAATCGACCAAAGGCGACATTGTGTGCAAAAAAAAATTATGTGTGCTAATGTGTGTCTGGGTTTGTGCCTGTGTGTGAATCTTTCTCTTCCTCACACACACACACACACACATACACACACACACACACACACACACACACACACACACACACACATAGGTGGTTTTACAGTCATTTGGGGTCGGCTGTGTATCAAAATGCCATCTTGCTCAAAACACAGGCATTTGGGGTCTCTTTTGTTTTAAGTGTTAGAAAGTTTCTTAAAACTTCAATGAGCGTTAAATGCCATTTTAAAGTGTGAAAACTCATTTCAGGAGGTTATTACATAAAATGCAACCTCCAGCGTGATTTTTAGAAAAACAGACATTTGGGGACGATGTTTGCTGTACAGCAGTGAAATGGGGACGTATGTGTACACAAAGTGCAGAGCTAGAATTACGTTATCGGTGCTATGAATGTTTTAGGTGTTAGAAAGTTTGTTAAAACTTCAATGAGCGTTAAATGCCATTCTAAAGTGTCAAAACTCATTTCAGGAGGTTATTACATAAAATGCAACCTCCAGCGTGATTTTTTAGAAACAAACAGGTATTTGGGGACGATGTTTGCTGTACAGCAGTGAAATGGGGACGTCCAAAAGTGCAGAGCTCCCGCAGAGCTATATGAATGGTTTCATCACATACATGGCGCTAGGCGACATATGTTGTGAAAAATTTTACAAATCACGTTTTTGCGCCCGATATTTTCTTGTCATCTCCAAAGTCAAGGGACAAACACGAAATTCCTTGACTTTTGGGGTAGCGCGACTCTGTTAATTTTAAGAATTAAAAAAAAAAAAAATTCATTACTAGGATGTCCCATCGTTGGGAAATTCCGGTCGCTTCCTCCGAGTGGAAAGCTAGCAGTGACAGAGTCGCACTACCCCAAGTCAAGGGATCTATTAGTCCTGTTTCGCCGTTATCCCAATTCGCCCCCATCCCATTTTGGCGACATTTCTCAGGCCAAGTGTCATTTTACCACCATATCATGTACCATTAGCTCCACATCCCATTTTGGCGCAATCCCGTTTGGCCGTTAGCCCATTTCGCCCCCATCCCATTTTTGCGACATTTTACAGGCCAAGTGTCATTTTACCACCATGTCATGTACCATTAGCTCCACGTCCCATTTTGACGCAATCCCGTTTGGCCGTTATCCCATTTTGCCCCCATCCCATTTTTGCGACATTTCATAGGTTATGTGTCATTTTACATGCCATTCTAAAGTGTCAAAACTCATTTCAGGAGGTTATTACATAAAATGCAACCTCCAGCGTGATTTTTTAGAAACAAACAGGTATTTGGGGACGATGTTTGCTGTACAGCAGTGAAATGGGGACGTCCAAAAGTGCAGAGCTCCCGCAGAGCTATATGAATGGTTTCATCACATACATGGCGCTAGGCGACATATGTTGTGAAAAATTTTACAAATCACGTTTTTGCGCCCGATATTTTCTTGTCATCTCCAAAGTCAAGGGACAAACACGAAATTCCTTGACTTTTGGGGTAGCGCGACTCTGTTAATTTTAAGAATTAAAAAAAAAAAAAAAATTCATTACTAGGATGCCCCATCGTTGGGAAATTCCGGTCGCTTCCTCCGAGTGGAAAGCTAGCAGTGACAGAGTCGCACTACCCCAAGTCAAGGGATCTATTAGTCCTGTTTCGCCGTTATCCCAATTCGCCCCCATACCATTTTGGCGACATTTCTCAGGCCAAGTGTCATTTTACCACCATATCATGTACCAATAGCCCCACATCCTATTTTGGCGCAATCCCGTTTCGCCGTTAACCCATTTCGCCCCATCCCATTTTGGCGACATTTTACAGGCCAAGTGTCATTTTACCACCATGTCATGTACCATTAGCTCCACGTCCCATTTTGGCGCAATCCCGTTTGGCCGTTAGCCCATTTCGCCCCCATCCCATTTTTGCGACATTTTACAGGCCAAGTGTCATTTTACATGCCATTCTAAAGTGTCAAAACTCATTTCAGGAGGTTATTACATAAAATGCAACCTCCAGCGTGATTTTTTAGAAACAAACAGGTATTTGGGGACGATGTTTGCTGTACAGCAGTGAAATGGGGACGTCCAAAAGTGCAGAGCTCCCGCAGAGCTATATGAATGGTTTCATCACATACATGGCGCTAGGCGACATATGTTGTGAAAAATTTTACAAATCACGTTTTTGCGCCCGATATTTTCTTGTCATCTCCAAAGTCAAGGGACAAACACGAAATTCCTTGACTTTTGGGGTAGCGCGACTCTGTTAATTTTAGGAATTAAAAAAAAAAAATTAATTACTAGGATGTCCCATCGTTGGGAAATTCCGGTCGCTTCCTCCGAGTGGAAAGCTAGCAGTGACAGAGTCGCACTACCCCAAGTCAAGGGATCTATTAGTCCTGTTTCGCCGTTATCCCAATTCGCCCCCATCCCATTTTGGCGACATTTCTCAGGCCTAGTGTCATTTTACCACCATATCATGTACCAATAGCCCCACATCCTATTTTGGCGCAATCCCGTTTGGCCGTTAGCCCATTTCGCCCCCATCCCATTTTTGCGACATTTTACAGGCCAAGTGTCATTTTACCACCATGTCATGTACCATTAGCTCCACTTCCCATTTTGGCGCAATCCCGTTTCGCCGTTATCCCATTTTGCCCCCATCCCATTTTTGCGACATTTCATAGGCCATGTGTCATTTTACCACCGTGTCAAACCACTAGCGCCACATTCCATTTTGTCGCCATGCCGTTTTGCCGTCATCCCATTTTGCCGCCATCTCTATTTCGCGACATTTTGGATTGTGGCAAAAATGGAATTTGGCCTAAACGGAATGTCTTCCTAGTTGAATAACGCAGTATAGTAGTATAGTGAGGCTTGGCAAGAAGAATAAATAAAAAATGTGATGGCGGCCAAATGGGATGGTGTCAAAATGGGATGACGTGCTATTGTTATGACACGGTAGTAAAATGACGCTTGGCTTGTGAAATGTCGCGACAATGGGATGGGGGATAAATGGAATACGGTGAAACGGCATGGCGGCCAAATGGGATATGGTGTCAAAATGGGATGTCGCGCTATTGTTATGACATGTTAGTAAAATGCCTTGTCACGTAGTCTCAATCCAAATTGGAAATCCATAGCATCATCATTATAATCATCCTCATCTCATTAATCATCCAAAATTATAAATTTTATAAAATGACGCTTGGCTTGTGAAATGTCGCGAAAATGGGATAGGGAAAAAAATGGGACGGCGGCAAAATGGGATTGCACCAAAATGGGATGTGGATCAGCCACTAGATTTCCAATTTTAAAGTCTTAGGTATGACCCGGTGTGACGTTTTCATCTTTCGCCGTGTTGATATTTCGATTTTCGGCCTCGTTGATCTAGTATAAACTCTACACTGAACAAAAAAAACACCCTTCGATAGTACTGATGAGCGACCTTGTGTACCTTACATTCATGGGGCCAAATTTGTCCAACCAATTATTTTATTTAACTTAGAAATTTGATTCATCCTAAAATGTTTCCCTTCTTACTCAAGGGACGTAACCACTCGGTACACGTTTTCGAAGAATTCGATTTTGGGAGTGAAATCTATTTAATTTCACAACCAATTTTTTTCACATGCAAGAAACTGACATGCTTTTCGTCCATAAATAATTTCTCTTCTTAATTTTACCAGGAAACAACATTTCGGTCTCGAGTAAATATCGAGGGGGAAATATGTACACAGGCGAAAGATGAAATCGTGACACCGGCCGAGGTTCAAACCCACGACCTCCCGATCACGGGGCGGACGCCTTACCACTAAGCTAATCGTGCCGGTTTACCCTTGAGTGACAGACGGACAGACAAAAGAATATACAGACAGACCGTAATTAACACAAACACACACACTCAGCAGAGCAAAGCGGTATAACACACAAACTCAGCAGAGCAAGGCAGTATTACACACACAGACTCTGCAGAGCAACTAAGTCGGTGACACACAGACACAGTTATTTGGGGACGATGTTTGCTGTATAGCAGTGAAATGGGGACGTCCAAAAACCGATAGCTCTGCGCTGTGCTATGAATGGTTTCATCAGTTACATATGGCGCTAGGCGACATAAGAGTATTTCCAATCCAGTCAGTAGCTAGCATTCACGACCCTGACAACGGATGGTTTGAGTCTGATTTATGAGAATGAGAATGAGGGAGAGAGAGTTGTATTACATTGAATTGAATTAAATTGAATTGAATTTATCTTTCTCTTAACACTGTAACAGAACAAGAAATGCTAAAATGTTTTTTTTCCATCCCGCCCTCGCCCATTGAGTTGAAATAGAAGTTAACCACATTATGTTTGAAAATGTTCCAGTGCTTTATGTACAATAATGTTTCAATACAATCATAGTGTATTAACATTTTACCAGTATCAGCTGCAAAATAGAAGTAGTGCTTTACAAGTTTCGAAAGAGAAACAGCATGTAATGATACGTAAATGGTGTACAGCAGTGAATTGGGGACTGTTTCCCAAACAGCAGTCAGATGGGGTCTGGTTGTTGTACAGCAGTCATTTGGAGGCACAAGCTAAAACTGCTTCAGAGATGTGTGTTTTTCATTGGCTTTGATCTCCGCTGAGAGGGAGAGAGTCAGAAAGAGCGACATAGACAGATAGACAGAGACAGAGAGACAGACCGAGACAACAAAGGAGAGGTTAAGGACACCCCCTTACCCTTGAGTGACAGACGGACAGACAAAAGAATATACAGACAGACAGACCGTAATTAACACAAACACACTCAGCAGAGCAAAGCGGTATAACACAAACTCTGCAGCAAGGCAGTATTACACACACACACACACACTCTGCAGAGCAACTAAGTCGGTGACACACAGACACAGGTATTTGGGGACGATGTATGCTGTACAGCAGTGAAATGTGCTTGTTTGTTTGTTTGTTTGCTTCACGCCCAGCCGACCACGAAGGGCCATATCAGGGCGGTGCTGCTTTGACATATAACGTGCGCCACACACAAGACAGAAGTCGCAGCACAGGCTTCATGTCTTACCCAGTCACATTATTCTGACACCGGACCAACCAGTCCTAGCACTAACCCCATAATGCCAGACGCCAGGCGGAGCAGCCACTAGATTGCCAATTTTAAAGTCTTAGGTATGACCCGGCCGGGTTTCGAACCCACGACCTCCCGATCACGGGGCGGACGCCTTACCACTAGGCCACCGTGCCGGTATGGTTTGAGTCCTATTTATGAGAACGAGAATGAGGGAGAGATGATTGTATTGAATTGAATTGAATTAAATTGAATTGAATTGATCTTTATCTTAACACTGTAACAGAATAGGAAATGCTAAACTACTTTTTTTTTTCATCCCGCCCTCGCTCATTGAGGTGAAATAGAAGTTAACCACATTATGTTTGAAAATGTTTCCAGTGCATTATGTACAATAATGTTTTAATACAATCATAGAGTATTAACGTTTTACCAGTATCAGCTGCAAAATATAGTAGTAGTGCTTTACGAGTTTTGCAAGAGAAGCAGCATGTAATGATACGTAAATGTGATATAATACAACAGCGATCAAAGTTCAAGTCTGAAGGTAGGCTCTGAGAAGTGTAACCAGTGCATGCAAATCCTTGGCGATATGATTTATCTCAATAAGGTACAGTGTTCGTCGCACATCCGCAGGCTCCTCAATAAATGCCAGTCGTTCTGATTCATCATAACTCATGTCTGCTTTGTCCCTGAATAACGTCCAGTACAATGTTTCAGCTTTGGTACAATCGTAGGTGAACATGAAGTCATCTGATTTTGCAAGCAGCTGTTTGGATGAAGCATTGTACACCATTCTAATCACTTTCTTTCGTGTTCTGGGGTTCGTAGTAATTTCTAAAGCAAGTGCTTTTACTTCCCCTAGACTGTACTCCCTTTCCAAAGCATCCTTTTCAGCTTTAGTCAACTGCTTTTCCACTGGTTCCTCTGTATCACTCTCTGACGTAAAATATCTGTCCTTGTCACTGTCAGTGGCCACGCATGTGGAGTCAACGGATTGCTGCAAGGCAGGTTCCGTCAGCTTGGATGGAATGTGGCTCCGTGATTCACGTGCTTCAATGTTCACAACACAGCTTGCCTCGCTGTCAATGCGTTCGCCGGCGTGTAGTCTCATTTTCTGTTTGTGCCTAACGTCGGGAACTTTGTCGTACGTGTTTGTGTGAATTATGCCTGATGTTGTGCTGGCATGATTTCGCAGATGATCGATCAGCTGTATCAACAGAAGAAACGCATACCTCTTTGCTGTTAAATTGTTGGGATCATTGTCTGTCACGTCTGAGCTGCGAAGGGGTTTTGTTTACGTTGCGTTGACTAGCTCGGCAAATGGCGGCCTGTTGGTTCTCTGTGCTGAGCAGTTGAAGTGTGACTGTGGCTCCTTCTCATTCTCCGGTGACTTTCCAGTACTTGACATAGTGGTCAGCTGGCAGGCCTGTCAAGGTAGCTTCCACAGCAGTTGGTAGTCCAACGACAGGCATTTTCTTCACTTGTTCAAGTAAATTGCTGGAGCGAAAAATGTGTGCTGCCGGAGGGACAGATAGAGAGAGAGAGAGAGAGAGAGAGAGAGAGAGACAATGACAATGACAATGACAATTCTTTATTTAACGAGGGTAGTAGATTAAGCAGTGGTCTGCTTTTTTACATCCAGCCCTCGCCCTAAAGAGGGACTAACTAAAAAAATGAAATAAAAAATACAAGATACAAATTAGAAAATAGATAACTAAAATTCTACATTTTAACAGATAACTAAAGTGAAAACACATTATACATATGTACACAAAATGCATTATATTGAGGTAAATTGCGAGTTGATTGATGTGAATTAAGTGGTATAGTGCAGCTTGCACTTTCTCAACATCATGCTCTAATCCATACATTACATTTTAAAGAAAATCAATCAAACAAGCAAGACATTGCCAAGATCATCACACATCTAAATACATGTAGTGGTTGGTTTGTAAGTCCCTTCATTCGAAAAGGGTTTGTGTACATTATACCAATAAAGAGGAGAGGGGCATGTTTAATACAAAAATTGTATTTGTAATTGTAGAGAGAGAGAGAGAGAGAGAGAGAGAGAGAGAGAGAGAGAGAGAGAGAGAGAGAGAGAGAGAGTGAGAGTTGGGGTAATTAAATAAGAAAGAAAGACAGAGACAGAGTGAGAGAGACGGACAAACAGACGGACAGACATACGGACAGACAGTAACCTGCGAGAGAGAGGAAGACAGACAGATAGGCACACAGTCAAAAACCGGGAAAAAAAATCATAGAAAGAGATAGAGATAAAAGACACAATTGCAACAGCTCTGCAGATTTCTTTCCTACGTGTTTGTTTAAAACAAATCTGACAGAGAAAGGAGAACAAAACAGAGAGAGAGTAGGAAAGAGAAAGTGTGTAAGAGAGAGAGAGAGAGAGAGAGAGAGAGAGAGAGAGAGAGAGAGAGAGAGAGAGAGAGAGAGAGGGGGGGGGGCGAGAGAGAGAACGGGAGAGAGAGATGACGATGATGATTTAACGTTGTTATACAATGAATAGGGTTAGAGGCTATCACGCAGCAAACTCTCCAAGAGAGGGAAATAAAGAGATATATAGCTATTCTGATGGACACGTGGGGGAATTCGGGGGCTGTGATTGGATGGTCTCACACATCCCTTTTCCGATCATCAAAGCATAACGATACAAAAGTTGGCCATTTTTGCCGATATCCAAACGATATCGGCAATAACAAAGACGCGTGGTTCCGGTTTCTTCCACGTGTATAAAGTACACGCATACCTCGCCAGGTTTGTTTCTGTCACTCTGTGACTAGTCGACAGACGATGCCATTTGCTTTGTGTGTGTTTTTGTTGTTGCTTACTGTACATGACATAGGCCCTACATTACGTGTAAAATCGAGTCCAGTTCTTTAACAGGCAACAAACCTTGCAAATTTCCAGAAGCTGCAATCTGAAGCGACCTATCTCGGATTCTAGCAGACGATCTCTCCAATGTTTAACACAAAATCAGCAAACTCTCCTGTCACATAGAACGTCCATTGTATAGTGCAATGTTGAAATGAAGTTACCGGTCTGAAACATTTCGTCGTTTCTTCTGAGACAATCCTTGTTCTCTTATCATCTACAGATTTACTGCTGTCTTCACCACGCGAATTCCCAACAGAAGTCAGACTTTCGAACATACAATCTACGTAGGCAAGCATGATACGTCATGACGTCATATGATTCCTAACATATTGACGTAATGCTAAGCATCCGGTTATCTCGAGTTTTCTCCGTAATACATGTCCGTGGGTTTTTCAATGTTCGGTTATTTCCGTGGCTTCATGCGGAAAGGGAACCGTCGTCTGCAATCAACGACATGGACCATTCTGGTACTTGTCGCTGACAAAAACATGATTCTAACACAGAATTTAATGTCAGAATAGCTATATAAACGCTATTGTGTTTTCAGCGTAGCAATAGGGTCCGATATTTAGACTCGAACAAGTATAATGCGACTCGTCTTCGACTCGTCGGCATTATACTTGTCTCGTCTAAATATCGGGCCCTATTGCTACGCTGAAAACACAATAGCTGTTAATATCATCATCATCATCATCATCATCATCATCATCATCATCATCATCATCGACATCGGCATCGGTATTGGGATCAGCATCGTCACCTACATGTGTCTTTTCATGTTGTTTTTTTGTTTGTCGGCTTGTCTAGTCTGTCTGTCTCTGTCTCAGTCTCTGTGTCTGTCTGTCTGTCTGTCTGTCTGTCTGTCTGTCACGGGCTTGGGGTCTCTGTTTAATTTCGTCTGTTTTCCGTTGTTGCATCTTATTTGCATAACCATCTTCGATAATCATTTGGTCGAAATTTGGCAGGAATAAACCATCATTTGTAATACATTATGCTGACTGTTGATACGATATTGGCTTGGTTTTGGCTAATAAGACGTTGTGTGACCGTCATGCATAGGGGGCGCATGCGAGGAGCATGGCGACGCTGTGTCATGGAATAAACCAGAGTCAAGAGAAACTCCAATACCGTCTTTGTTGACATTATCCAGTGTGAGAGGTTTGTTACAGACATGCACTAACGTTACATGGTGTCAGCTTCTTCATTAGTGTTTAAAACTGTATTCAAACTTGCGAAAGATGGTAGAAAACGCCGAGCAAGCTCAAAGGGAGCTTACTCGTGATAAACGGTTTTCGGGAGCGGGACTGAAACCGCCGGGGAGTTTAGATTTCCACACGGCGAAAGACAATTTGGAGTCCCAGTGGAAGAAGTGGAAAAGGCAGTGGGTGAACTATTCGATTGCGTCACGGTTGAGTGAAGAAAAGTCCGAGTTTCAAACGGCAGTGTTTCTCACTGTCGCAGGTGAGGATGCGGCAGAGTTGGTAGAGACATGGAAGTTTGACGATCCCACGCACAGGCATAACATTGAGAAAGTGTTGGAGAAGTTTGAGCAGTTCTGTGTAGTGCAGACGAATGAAACCTATGAGACTTACAAATTTAACCAGAGAGCTCAAAAGGAAGATGAGAGTGTCAACACGTATGTGACTGTGCTTCGTACTTTGGCAAAGAATTGTCGGTTTGGGCAGATGGAGGACCGTCTCATCAGGGACAGACTGGTGGCAGGCATCTGCAGTGATGAAATCAGAAGGAAACTTCTGGAGGAGAAGGATCTTGACCTGCAGAAGGCCATTGACATTGTGCGTTTGTATGATATCACATCAACACGAGCCAAGGACATGTCATCCACTGGGGAGGAAGTTCATAAAGTGTGTGATTTTTCAGGAAGAAAAGGTGTGACGACCAGAAAGGCACCAAAGGCAGGTGCAACACAGGTGGACTGTAAGTTTTGTGGGCGCAAGCATGCGCAGGTGAAAGAACAATGCCCGGCGTACAAGAAGACCTGTCGACGGTGTGGGGGTCCGAACCATTTTGCGACTGTCTGTTTGAAGACAGAAAAGAAACAAATGAACACTTGTCAATGTCATGATTGTGATGATGTGTTGTGTGATGATGATGATGATAATGTTGACCTTGATGTGTTGCATGTGGGTGGAAGTGAGAATGCAGTGCATGCCAAAATGATGATCAACAAGGTTGAAGTTTCATTCCAGCTCGACAGTGGTGCAAGCACAAACTGCATGTCAACAAGCACATACACTAAGGTCACAGGGGACAAAACACTCAAGTCGCTTGACAGGTCAAACAAAAAGCTGCGCATGTATGATGAGCGGGAGGTAAGGCCACTGGGGGAAAAGATCATGAAGGTAACAAATCCCAAAAACAAACAAGTGTACAAGGTCAGATTCCAAGTAGTGCAAGGGGAATCCAAACCAATTTTGGGATTCAGAGCAGTGCAGGCAATGGAGCTGATTAAAGTGGTCACAGAAAACATTGCAGTGGTTGATCAGTCAGTTTTGGGGCAGTTTGATGACGTTTTTGAAGGGGAGCTAGGTGATCTTCAGGGTGTGTTACACATACAGACAGACAGCACAGTTTCACCTGTCAAACTACCATGCAGAAAATGGCCACTCGCAATTCGCGACAAAGTCAAAAAAGAGCTGGACAGGCTGCAAGCACTAGGGGTCATAACCCCAGTACACAGTCCAACAGACTGGGTTAGTAGCGTTGTGGTTACCATGAAACCCAATGGGTCAGTACGTCTCTGCCTTGACCCAAAACCATTGAACAAAGCGCTCAAACGCAATGACTACCCCATGAAAACGATAGACGACGTACTTGGTGAGCTTCAGGGTGCGCGTTATTTCAGTCATTTTGACGCACGGAATGGGTTTTGGCATGTTCACCTGGATGAAGAGAGCAGTTTGCTCACTACGTTTGAGACACCTGAAGGAAAATTTCGTTGGCTGCGCATGCCTTTCGGAATTTCAGTGGCGCCAGAAGAATTCCAACGTCGAATGGACGAGGCAGTTCAGGGTTTGCCCGGAGTTTTTGCCGTACATGATGACATCATTGTCTGGGGCAAGGGTGATACAGATGAAGAGGCCTCAGTTGATCATGATCGAAACGTCCAAAGTCTGTTGCAGCGTTGTCGTGAGAAGAACGTCAAGCTGAACAAGCAGAAGGTTGAATTGAAGAAGACAGAGATATCGTACCTGGGTCACGTGATCTCGAAAGAGGGGTTGAAAGTTGATCCGAAGAAAGTTGATGCAATCAACTCATTTCGACAACCCGAGGACAAGGCTGATGTTCAGCGTCTGTTGGGTATGGTTGGCTATCTGCAAAAGTTTGCGCCGCAGTTGTCTGAGAAAGCCGCGCCATTGCGAGAACTAGTCAAAAAGAACGTCCTGTTCAGATGGAATGAGGACCACACCAAAGCACTTGACGAGATCAAAGCAATGCTGTCTGAACCACCAGTTCTCAGATATTTCAGTTCTGAGGGGAAGACGACTCTTCAGTGTGATGCTTCAGAGTTTGGTCTTGGTGCTTGCCTGATGACCGATGGTCAACCGGTACATTTTGCGTCACGAGCGTTGACTGAAACAGAACGACACTATGCGCAGATTGAAAAGGAGATGTTGGCGATAGTGTTTGGTTTGGAGCGTTTCGAACGCTATTGTTTTGGACGACAGGTGGAGGTCGAGTCAGACCACAAACCATTGATTCCGATACACCAGAAAAGTCTGCTGAGCGCGCCGAAGCGGCTGCAACGCATGCTGATGAGAACTCAAAGGTTTGACTACACGGTAGTCTACAAGAAGGGCTCAGAGATGTGGTTAGCTGATGCTCTCAGTAGGGCGGTTCACAAGTCCAGTGGGGGCAAAGGCAAGGTGGAAAAGGAGGCAATTTTTCAAACAGACCTTGAAAAAGAGGTGGAAGACATTCAGATGGCTTCATACATTTCAGTGTGTGAGTCAACATTGCAGGAACTTCAGAAGATGACAACAGAAGATGAAAATCTGTGTCATCTCAAGAGAGTGATACAAGGGGGATGGCCAGAGGACAAAAGGAGTGTTCCATTGAGGCTACAGGTGTATTTTCCCTTCCGAGAGGAGTTGTCAGTTCAGAACGGCCTCGTATTCAAAGCTGAAAGGATTGTTGTTCCTGAGGGCATGAAGCAGAGAATCATGCAGTTGCTTCATAAGAGTCATACAGGCCTACAAGGTTGTTTGAGGAGAGCTCGAGAGGTGGTGTATTGGGTCAACATGGCGAAGGACATGGAACGGTTTCTCTCACAGTGTGAACCGTGTCAAACGTTCCAAAAGGCGCAGCCCAAGGAACCAAGCATCAGTCATCCCATTCCAGAACGCCCATGGCAATATGTGGCTACTGATCTCATGGAATGCAGGGGAAATGACTATCTTGTGGTAGTAGACTACTACTCTGACTTCTTTGAAGTTGATCGTCTTGACAAGAAGACGGGCAAGGAGGTGATTTACAAGCTGAAAGCACACTTTGCCAGGCATGGCATACCAGAGCGGCTTGTTTCTGACAATGGACCGCCTTTCCAGGGTTCAGAGTTCAGGACATTTGCTAATCAGTGGGGATTTGAACATGTCACGAGTTCTCCAGGTTACCCACAGTCAAACGGTAAAGCTGAAAACACTGTCAAAACAGTCAAAGATCTCATGAAAAAGTGTGCTGAAGATCAGTCAGATGCATACTTAGCACTGCTGGAACTTAGAAACATACCATCAGAGAAAATGCAAACATCTCCATCACAGAGACTATTTGGCCGCAGAACGAGAACGCTGTTGCCGACAGCTAAAACACTGCTGAAGCCAAAAACATGCACAGGGGTGAAACAAAAACTAGAACAGAAAAAGTTCACACAACAACAGTACTACAACAGAAGCTCCACAGAGCTGAGTGATCTAAAGCCAGGCCAGGAAGTTAGGTTCAAAGCTCCAAGAACAAATCGGTGGATAAAAGCAACAGTAGACAGTCAAGTTGATGTCAGATCATACAAAATCAGGACGGCTGATGGCAAAGAATACAGGAGAAACAGAAAAGATCTGAGACAGGCATCACACAAGTTCACAGTACATGTACAACCAAGATGTGTACACACTGATGCTGAATACAGCACAATGGACAGAGACCAAATGGACAGACAATCACAATCTCTGTGCAACAGACATAGACAGTACAGAGAGCAGGAAAAACAAACAGGAAAAACACATGAGTTCAACATTCCTGAAGAAAATACAGACACTCAGGTGCCAACCCATGATATAAACACAAGAGTAGACACTCGGAACACAGAAACTCATGTTCAGTCACCGAAGAAGTCCACATGTATCAAACTTAATATACAGAACAAAGCAGCCACATGTACAAAGACACAAACACCACAGACTGACTGTGCAGCCACCCAAACATGCACATCCAGAGGTAGGGTGATCAAGAAACCAAGCTACCTGCAAGAGTACACCACTTAAAACAGACAAACCATCATAGTCGAGTTTAAGTTTTTATGTTTAAATGTTACTTATTGAAGGATGTATGAAGTAAAAAAAGGATTGAGTGTGAGAATTGTGTTAGTTGAACAATTAAAACAGGAAGTATTAAAGTTAAGCACAGGGAGGTGAACTTTGTTTGTTACATTATGAAATTTGAACAATTGAAGAGATGGAGGGGGTTGTGCCTCTGTGAAGAGACAATGAAGGACAATCGGCACCGAAAGTCTGAATGTAATCAAATGGAGTAAATGTTTATTTCGTAACTGTTAATACTTAAGTAAGAGGTGGATGCCTACTGTTTTAGTCATTTCTTATTCAATTCAGTGTTCAATGTTCTTTCGTTTTGTTTATTCAAATTCGTTGTTTAAGGAAAGGGAGATGATACGATATTGGCTTGGTTTTGGCTAATAAGACGTTGTGTGACCGTCATGCATAGGGGGCGCATGCGAGGAGCATGGCGACGCTGTGTCATGGAATAAACCAGAGTCAAGAGAAACTCCAATACCGTCTTTGTTGACATTATCCAGTGTGAGAGGTTTGTTACAGACATGCACTAACGTTACAACTGTAAGAGAGAGAGAGAGAGAGAGAGAGAGAGAGAGAGAGAGAGAGAGGGGGAGAGAGAGAGCAATAGAGAGAAAGAGAGAGAGAGGAGAGAAAAAGAGAGATGAAGAGAGCGAAAAAGAGAGAGAGATGGCGAGAGAGAGATGGGGAGAGAGAGAAGGGGAGAGAGAAAGAGAGATGAAGAGAGCGAAAAAGAGAGAGAGATGGCGAGAGAGAGATGGGGAGAGAGAGAAGGGGAGAGAGAGAGAGAGAGAGAGAGAGAGAGAGAGAGAGAGAGAGAGAGAGAGAGAGACAGACAGACAAACAAACAAACAGACAGACAGACACACAGACACGCAGACAGACACCAAAGGTTGAGAATAGAGAGAAAACAAGAAAAGTGTGAAGCAGCCGTGCATATTTCTTTTTTGCATAATCCGTGAAAGTAACCTAAGAGAGAGAGAAGAACAGGCAGACAGGCAGGAATGTGTGTGTGTGTGTGTGTGTGTGTGTGTGTGTGTGTCTGTGTGTGTGTGTGTAGAGTGATTCAGACTAAACTACTGTACCGATCTTTGTGAAATTTGACAGGAGAGTTCCTGGGTATGATATCCCCGAACGTTTTTTTTCATTTTTTGATAAATGTCTTTGATGACGTCATATCCGGTTTTTCGTGAAAGTTGAGGCGGCACTGTCACGCCCTCATTTTTCAACCAAATTGGTTGAAATTTTGGTCAAGTAATGTTCGACAAAGCCCGGACTTCGGTATTACATTTCAGCTTGGTGGCTTAATTAAATTAAAAATTAATTAATGACTTTGGTCATTAAAAATCAGAAAAATGTAAAAAAAAAAAATAAAAAAATTATAAAACGATCCACATTTACGTTCATCTTATTCTCCATTATTTGCTGATTCCAAAAACATATCAATATGTTATATTTGGATTAAAAACAAGCTCTGAAAATTAAAAATATAAAAATTAGTATCAAAATTAAATTTTCCAAATCAATTTAAAAACACTTTCATCTTATTCCTTATCGGTTCTTGATTCCAAAAACGTATAGATATGATATGTTTGGATTAAAAACACGCTCAGAAAGTTAAAACGAATAGAGGTACAGAAAAGCGTGCTATCCTTCTCAGCGCAACTACTACCCCGCTCTTCTTGTCAATTTCACTGCCTTTGCCGTGAGCGGTGGCTGGCGATGCTACGAGTATACGGTCTTGCTGCGTTGCATTGCGTTCAGTTTCATTCTGTGAGTTCGACAGCTACTTGACTAAATGTTGTATTTTCGCCTTACGCGACTTGTTGACTCACATGCGAAGCAAAAGTGAGTCTATGTACTCACCCGAGTCGTCCGTCCGTCCGTCCGTCCGGCCGTCCGGAAAACTTTAACGTTGGATATTTCTTGGACACTATTCAGTCTATCAGTACCAAATTTGGCAAGATGGTGTATGATGACAAGGCCCCAAAAAACATACATAGCATCTTGACCTTGCTTCAAGGTCAAGGTCGCAGGGGCCATAAATGTTGCCTAAAAAACAGCTATTGTTCTCATTTTCCCCATTTTCTCTGAAGTTTTTGAGATTGAATACCTCACCTATATATGATATATAGAGCAAAGTAAGCCCCATCTTTTGATACCAGTTTGGTTTACCTTGCTTCAAGGTCAAGGTCACAGGAGCTCTTCAAAGTTGGATTGTATACATATTTTGAAGTGACCTTGACCCTGAACTATGGAAGATAACTGTTTGAAACTTAAAAATTATGTGGGGCACATGTTATGCTTTCATCATGAGACACATTTGGTCACATATGATCAAGGTCAAGGTCACTTTGACCCTTATGAAATGTGACCAAAATAAGGTAGTGAACCACTAAAAGTGACCATATCTCATGGTAGAAAGAGCCAATAAGCACCATTGTACTTCCTATGTCTTGAATGAACAGCTTTGTGTTGCATGACCTTGGATGACCTTCACCTTGGGTCAAGGTCACATTGTATTTTGGTAGGAAAAATGTCTAAAGCAGTTCTTAGTGTATGATGTCATTACTAGGTTTAGTTATTTGACCTTGACCCTGAAGGTCAAGGTCGTGTAAAGGTCAAGGTCAAGCATGTGAGTCGTATGGGCTTTGCCCTTCTTGTTTTTGTTTTGTTTTAATAAACTGATAGAGTAAGAAAAAGATAAAAAGAGAGACAGAGCTAGAAATACAGAGAGACAGACAGAGAGACGGACCGACCGACAGAATTAGTGCGAGATAGAGATAGAGAGACACACAAACAGGGACAGACAGACAGAGACCGACATTTTGAGAAGAATGAAGAGAAAACCAGCAGTATTATATGCATAGTCTTAAGCTGTGTTTCCATATCGCGACGCGATGGCAGCACGATAGTTGCGGCGAGGTGGCGGCAGCGTCAAAACCGATCGCAACAGTAATATCAAAGAACGCATGTTTCCATATGTGCGACGCGACGGATGCTTCATCTGGGGATTTAATCAAGTTTGAGTGAATCTTTCTTGAAGGTTTTTCTTTGTATTCATAAATTATGAGTAATCTAAGCTTAATTAGTTTGGACAACATTTGGATGAAATTATTGCTGCTGCAGGAACATTGAATTGGCAAGTCTGTAACAGTAATCGTCTCTCTGACCCCCCCCCCCCCCCCCCCCCCTTGCTTGCTGAAAAATAAAATTAACTCTCTTCCCGTCCTCTGTCACAT
>NC_090259.1:30555135-30569978 GCF_037325665.1 Littorina saxatilis | reverse complement strand
AGAGAGAGAGACAGAGAGACAGACAGACAGACAGACAGGACAGACAGAAGACAGACAGGGACAGACAGGACAGACAGACAGAGAGAGACAGAGAGAGACAGAATCAAATGTAAAGCGAACTGTTTAAACCTGTTGCGATAATTAATGTACAGTTCTGTAAAAATAAACTGTACTCTTAGTGCCCGACCGACCCGACTCCCAAACCTACGTCGCGGTTATCTGACGCTCTCTCTACGTCGTGCCTCTGCGTGCCTCCATTACAGAGAAATGGAAGGTGAAAATCTTTGTGTCAGTTTGACTCTTGATTTTAAACAAGTCGCGTAAGGCGAAAAATACAACATTTAGTCAAGCTGTCGAACTCACAGAATGAAACTGAACGCAATGCAATTTTTCAGCAAGACCGTATACTCGTAGCATCGTCAGTCCACCGCTCATGGCAAAGGCACTGAAATTGACAAGAAGAGCGGGGTAGTTGTTGCGCTGAGAAGGATAGCACGCTTTTCTGTACCTCTCTTCGTTTTAACTTTCTGAGCGTGTTTTTAATCCAAACATATCATATCTATATGTTTTTGGAATCAGGAACCGACAAGGAATAAGATGAAAGTGTTTTTAAATTGATTTCGAAAATTTAATTTTGATCATAATTTTGTAATTTTAATTTTCAGAGCTTGTTTTTAATCCAAATATAACATATTTATATGTTTTTTTAATCAGAAAATGATGAAGAATCAGATGAACGTAAATTGAATCGTTTTATAAAAAAAAAATAGGCCTATTTTTTTTACAATTTTCAGATTTTTAATGACCAAAGTCATTAATTAATTTTTAAGCCACAAAGCTGAAATGCAATACCGAAGTCCGGGCTGTAAAAGTTGTTTCAATTTGTTTCCATTTAAAACGTCCGCTCTGGCACCTCAGTCGGACCATACATAACACTCTGAGAAGTAACCAAAGTGTTTTCTTTTAAAGTAATTTGTAACTCTCCGCTCCGCACGCCAACCAAAACAATTCCTGGGAGACGCCTACATCGTTGGAAAAAAAAACCCCACAAAAAACTGTTCCGAGCCAGGACTGAACTAGAAAGGGTTTCCATGACCACGGACGTAGCTTTGTGCCGAGGCTGATCACGTGGTCAGGTTGACCAATGGCACGCGACCCTTTTACGGCCTCTCTATTGTCCAATGTGTGTACTCTATGACCCCTTGAAAACTTCAGCGATTGGTGTGAAGTGTACTCTTTAGAGAGGATGAGTTCAGCGGTTAATTGCTTTTAACATACTTACCTGAACAGGTTTATAGGCCATTATCTCGAGATGCCTTGCTTTCGGCAACAGTTCTTTGAATCCCTCCCTCCCTCTCTCCATCTTCTCTCTACCAGTCTGGTTCTCTCTTTTGTTTCTCTCTCTCTTTTTCACACTTTTCAACCATTAAACTATTCATATTCATTTGCATAATGTAGAAGCAGTCCCTAATTGGGCGACAGTTGGCTGTTAAAAGGAAAACACATAAAACAAACCAAAAAAAGAACACATTTTGTAAGCTTACTACATTACTTTTGAAAAAAACCATCATTGGGTTCATTTCGCGTCATTTTGCTTTCGTCAACAGGAAAGTTTTTGTAATGCCTCTCTCCACCTCCCCATATGCTCCCATCCCCCATTTCTGTCTCTGTTTTTTTACATTTAGTCAAGTTTTGACTAAATGTTTTAACGTAGAGGGGGAATCGAGACGAGGGTCGGGGTGTAGTGCGTGCGTGCGTCTGTGTGCGTGTGTGTGTGTGTCTGTGTGTGTGTGTAGAGCGATTCAGACTAAACTACTGGACCGATCTTTATGAAATTTGGACATGAGAGTTCCTGGGTAGGAAATCCCCAGACCTTTTTTTCATTTTTTTATAAATGTCTTTTATGACGTCATATCCGGCTTTTCGTGAAAAGTTGAGGCGGCACTGTTCACGCTCTCATTTTTCAACCAAATTGGTTGAAATTTTGGTCAAGTAATCTTTGACAAAGCCCGGACTTCGGTATTGCATTTCAGCTTGGTGGCTTAAAAATTAATTGATGACTTTGGTCATTAAAAATCTGAAAATTGTAAAAAAAAATAAAAATTTATAAAACGATCCACATTTACGTTCATCTTATTCTCCATCACTTTCTGATTCCAAAAACATATAAATATGTTATATTTGGATTAAAAAAAAGCTCTGAAAATTAAATATATAAAAATTATTATCAAAATTAAGTTGTCCAAATCAATGTAAAAACACTTTCATCTTATTCCTTGTCGGTTCCTGATTCCAAAAACATATAGATATGATATGTTTGGATTAAAAACACGCTCAGAAAGTTAAAACAAAGAGAGGTACAGAAAAGCGTGCTATCCTTCTTAGCGCAACTACTACCCCGCTCTTCTTGTCAATTTCACTGCCTTTGCCATGAGCGGTGGACTGACGATGCTACGAGTATACGGTCTTGCTGAAAAATGGCATTGCGTTCAGTTTCATTCTGTGAGTTCGACAGCTACTTGACTAAATGTTGTATTTTCGCCTTACGCGACTTGTTTACATTTAGTCAAGTTTTGACTAAATGTTTTAACGTAGAGGGGGTAATCGAGACGAGGGTCGTGGTGTGTGTGTGTGTGTGTGTGTGTGTGTGTCTGTGTCTGAGTCTGTATGTGCGTGTGTGTGTGTAGAGCGATTCAGACCAAACTACTGGACCGATCTTTATGAAATTTGACATGAGAGTTCCTGGGTAGGAAATCCCTGGACATTTTTTGTTCATTTTTTTGATAAATGTCTTTGATGACGTCATATCCGGCTTTTCCTGAAAGTTGAGGCGGCACTGTCACGCCCTCAGTTTTGGTTGAAATTTTGGTCAAGTAATGTTCGACAAAGCCCGGACTTCGGTATTGCATTTCAGCTTGGTGGCTAAAAAATTAATTAATGACTTTGGTCATTAAAAATCTGAAAATTGTAAACAAAATATTTTTTTTTATAAAACGATCCAAATTTACGTTCATCTTATTCTCCATCATGTTCTGATTCCAAAAACATATAAATATGTTATATTCGGATTAAATACAAGCTCTGAAAATTAAATATATAAAATTTATTATCAAAATTATATTTTCGAAATCAATTTAAAACACTTTCATCTTATTCCTTGTCGGTTCCTCATTCCAAAAACATATAGATATGATATGTTTGGATTAAAAACACGCTCAGAAAGTTAAAACGAAGAGAGGTACAGAAAAGCGTGCTATCCTTCTCAGCACAACTACTACCCCGCTCTTCTTGTCAATTTCACTGCCTTTGCCGTGAGCGGTGGACTGACGATGCTACGAGTATACGGTCTTGCTGCGTTGCATTGCGTTCAGTTTCATTCTGTGAGTTCGACAGCTACTTGACTAAATATTGTATTTTCGCCTTACGCGACTTGTTTTTCTTCTCGTGTCCCTTTGCTTGTTTGTAAGTTAGTTTGTTGATTTTCTGTTTGTTTTAATTACTGTTGATGAATTGTACGCTCTTAATATATGTTTTACGCGCAAAGTAAACATTTATTGCCGGCGTAAAATTGAAAATATTGATTACGCCTTCCTAGGCAAACCTGAGGTGGTGATCCAAATCATTGATACGTATTGGAAGGACTTCATTTACAAATAAAGAAATAAATAAGCCGTTTTAGTGATTTTTTCCCCGGCGACATCCACCTTTCGAAGCCCAAGAGACATTCGCAGTGATGTAATTTGGAAACATCTGAAATAACTAACTGTAAAATGCTCCGTTACCGTTGCCGATTATTTCTTTTCATACAAACAGGATTTCACCTTCTGGCGATAATCTCTTTTGCGTTTGATTCTTGATTCTTTAAATTAATTTTTTCAGTGCTATTTAGTTGTAATCCATTACCCAAGCAGATGAAACCCGTGTGAATAACTGAACACTTAGACACTGATGTTCAGATGGTACGTGTGTGGTTACATAATTACAATAACCAAAATTGCAACCCGAACTGTCCAGTGAAGTGCTTTTCCAAGTTGCATGTGAGTGTGTGATTGTGTCTGTTCGGAGCGCTTCTAAGAAATTGTAAAAGTTTATGCGTAAGCATTTGCGATTTTCCGGTCTTGTACTTTTTCGTCAGTTTTCAGCAAACTCAGTTATATCATGTCACATTAGTGTGTGTTTCTCTTTTCTTTTATTTTTTCGTGTGTGTGTGTTCGGTGTGTGTGTGTGTGTGTAGTTAGTTGTGTTTTTTTTCAAAGATTTGTTTTTAGCCAAGTTGATAGAGCGCTTGGGCGACTTACTTAAAAAACAAAAACAAAACTTCCCTTTTTTTTCCAACTAAGATCCTTTATACTCGTTTTAGGAATGGGTATGCTAAGTACATTTTTCTTGGCGAATTGTTGTGTTAGCTAAGCAACATTACGTGAATCGTTAAAACATGTGGGTTTTGTTTTTTAAAGTATTCCCCGCTTAACGAATTAAGATTTCTATGCAAAACAACGTGTGTTAACCCCATGTACAAAAACAGTACATGTAGTACATGCTTGAAAGTGCAGAGTGCTGTTGCGTCCAAAGAATTGAGTATTTCAGTAATTATGTCGACTGGTGATAAACACACATACAAACACGCGCACGCATTAACAAATCATAGAGAAACAAGCAAACAATTCGCAGAACAAACGTATATTAATGTGTGTGCATGCGTGAACGCGTGCATTCGTTTGCTTGACTAACTGACAATGTCAATCACGCTTTTAGAAGAGAACCGCTGATTTCAACGTGGTATGGCTTTTACGCGGTCTTATGAGCCTTCTGTAAGACGGGCAGCGTTCGGCCTGTAACAAAACAGACCATCCAATAAACACCAGCGAAGATTTCATTGACGCGGCGGTCAAGTGTTTTGAGTGGAGTGGGCGGAGCGTTGGGTTTATCACATGACCATTTGGGCCAATGGATGAATGTATTTAGTATGTGCGCTACTTTACTGGCGGACCACGAAGCTCGAAGAAGGTGTCAACTTGATTTCTTCATGCAATAAATCGTTGGCAGAAAAAAATGTTGCCCTTGGTGGAACGGGAGCCGCTCAGAAGAGGCGTGATAGAACTTGTGCGCGGTTCATGCATACACAACAATCATTTTTCTTTCAAGGTTTTATTTAACACTATGTGTTCGTAAAAACCGTTGCTCAACAACAAAAATAAATTAATTAATATTTTTCATCCTATACATGCCGCTACAGAAGCACACAGGGAGAGGTAGACGCGGCGAGTCGTGTCGTCTGTGAGGTAACGATCGTGTCAAATCATAGTATCTGTTAACGACGCGCCGAACCAAGGTCAGGGGGTGGAGACAGGGGTAAAGAAGAAAAAATATGTGTATTCAGATTCATTCTTCTTTCAGTTGATCAGCTTACTTGACTTCTATTTCCCGAAAGTTTTTTTTGTTTTGTGCGCAAAATTATCGATTGTTGTCGTTGTGGTATAGTTGGTTGTCGATATTTTTTCTTCTCAACATCACTGGCTTGATTTGTTTAATGATATATGTAGCAGGCAGCACACGTCTGTTTCAGAAATCGTTTGAACGTCTGAATTCTGTTATGATACAACAATATAGATGATATACAACTTTTACATGAGAGAAGAAAGTCAAACATTATCTACCTAGAACATGTTGTCTTGTTAAGTTAGCATGCGTATTTTGTGTTCTATGCTATTCCTACTCATGCAGATGTCGAGTGCATTTGAGGTAGAAAAATAACAACAACCGGCAGTTTTGTCGCGACATTTCTCGCAATAATGTTTTGGTAAAGTTTACTTCCTCGTCCGGATTTTCATATGTAATTTTCCATGATGTTCGACCTGCAGCCGACTGCGAATTACTCTTAAATGTTTTGAAAGTTGCAACGCAAGTAAGCGTTTCTATCTTTCCATGAACTTTTGTTGTTGTAGTATATCATTATGACATATCTGGGCCCCGGCCGAGATTCGAACCCGCGACCCTAGGATCACAAGTCCACAACCTGAGCTACCCGGGCTCCCTTGAAGCCAATCGGTGTGTTTGAATCTTTAGTCCGATCGTGCAATCAAACCTGTCCAATGAAAGCTTGTCCACCACTTTGTCTATAACGACCACACGAAATATATATATATATATTTTTTTAACATATTGTAAAGTTTTGACTAAATGTTTTAACTTAGATGGGGAATCGTGACTAGGGTTGTGGTGTAGGGCCTACGTAGTACGTGTCTGTGGGTCTGTGGGTCTGTGTGTATGTATGTGTAGAGCCATTCAGAGAAAACTACTGGACTACTGGAGGATACGTTTCTTTGATGACGTAATATCTGGCATTTTGTACAAGTTTTGGTGGCACTGTCACACCCTCATTTTTGGATTCATTTGATTAAAATTCTGTAAAAGTAACTTTCGACAAAATCCGGACAACAGGATTGCATTTCAGGATTAAAGCTTGCAAATTATTTTTTGAGTTTGGCCATTAAAAGTCAGAAAATTGTATTTAAAAATAAAATGTGATGAATCGATCCAAAAAGATGTAATCTTATTCTTGATCATTTTCTGATTCCATAAACAAATCTATGTGTATCGATTGAACACTGGATTTCCCTTCTTTGAGCTATGTGACGTCAGAGGCCGACAAAACGTCTGTTTAGGCGGCCAGCCGAGACTACAAAATAGTGCATGTTTGTGTGCGTTCAATCATAAAAACTACAAGAAATTCTACCCAGATACATACATTTTATTTGTATTTTTTTACCAAAATATGACAATTTACACATATCTCGACAGTCGTTCACCTCGACCGCTAGCGCGGTCTCGGAGGAACACTGACTGTTTCGATCTGTGTAAAATGTCCTATTTTGGTCAAAAATACATACAACGTTTAATGTCCTGTTTGGATTAAAACAAGCTCGAACAAAAATTAATATACAATAGAAAACGCACAATTTCATAAGAAGCGCTTTACACTACTGCGCTATACTGGCTTTCTGTGGCGTGAACGCGATAGCGGTCGCCGTCAGGTATGAAATCGACACAGGTATTGAGTTTTGTCTTCGTATTGTCTTTCATAATGTGAGTTCGAAGGGTTGACTGAATGTATTAATTTCGTCTACGCGACATGTTTTAAGATATTGCTTACTTGTCAACTGCGATCACATGTCTAAACGGACTGCGGCTGCCAGTTTCGGCCCAAACTAACGTTCACAACCTGTCTTTCACAACCTTTAAAATCATGTTTGTTTTAAAAAAAATTTTTTTAATTACATTGTACTATCTCTACATCACCAATACATAAAATTCATACACTACCATCTCGCTATACCGACTGCTAAACGTATCAGACGGACGGGACGGCTCTCAGTTAGCCGAATGCAATCACGTTGTCTTCTGCGCTTGAGTGCACCCCATACACACCTCTTGACATACTCTTGACATACTCTTGAAAGCGATAAGACACCACCCGAGTAGCCAACGGCGGCTTTCTTTAATTGCGATAACAACTCGGGTAGACAGTTTCAAACTGTCGTTAAAGACAGGTCCAACTACACTTACTTTTAAGATGTTACATTATGGAGGTCAAAATGGCCAATTTTCTGTAGTTTTTTTTGGAACAATCTATCCTGTTATTGTATTAAAAAAAGAAGCTTTAATTTTTCGGCACTATATTTGATTATGATGGACTCAGTGGAACTCATTCTGATAAGCATCGCTCCACGGCTATTGCCAGTTGTCTCTCTGACCGGACGCTACAGTCCTACGCGAATCTATATAAAAAAAAAAGAATACAGAGTTATCTCCCATATGTTTTTCGCGAGCACTGATCTAAATTTGAGATCAGTGTTCGCGAGACGAAAATGATTGCAGATTGGCCGACTTCGACAGTGATCTCCGTTCTGTTCTTCACAGTTATGATAAAGACATCGTTCTAAGGTCAAAACAAGTCGAAATTTTGGGACTGCTGCCGGAAGGAGACCGTAATATATGGTTTCATCTCTGTCAACTGGTTACAGAAAAAATCGTCTGCTCCGGTGAGCGCCGAAACCAAACGGTTGATTATCACGTGACACTTTTGTCATATTTAGAATTGTTTGCACAGTAAATACAGCCGCGAAAAATAGCTCGCTTGAAACTGTCTTACATTTCAATTCCTTCGTAATTTTAAAATGACAAAACACCATGAAAAATCATTATCGACGATCGCGAATCTGCTTATATCAATAATACATTACAAAAAACTCTAAATATGCACACACACACACACACAAATCGGTTTCCTTGCCAGACAAGGAATCTCAAGGCATCCTGTCAGGGAGAGAATGACCTGAACTCCTTTTGACCTGAGTTCAAGATGAGTGGAACTGTCCTAACATTCTCAGAGAATTATTTTCAAAGTTTATGTTTGTTTTAAACATTAATATGTGAAAACAGAATTAAGGTAGGTGATCAGCGATGCTGTCAAAACTACTCACATTACGTCATATATGGCTGGTTTTTAGTGTTGATATTTTTGTTTCGAGCGACAGATTGACTGATTTGTTTCATATCGCTTAACCGGTATTTATTGTGGGTTTTTTTAAACATTTTTTATTAGGTGTTTTTTGTGTTTGTTGTTGTTGTTGTTGTAAGCACGCTGCTGGATTACACACACACACACATACACACACGGCTGAGTCTGCAGGTGACCCGTCTGCAGTTTTACTAGATATTGCTCGTCGTCGGCGTGTGCTCTTTCAGTAGATATTTTTGTCTTTCTTTGCATCCACATTGTGACACAGTGAAGCCGTCCACGCTGGGTGGTGGGGGTGGTTTGGACTCGATAGATAAAATATTACGATTTTTAGCATAAAGAAAACAAATCCGAATTTTTGAGCGATGGGACAATAAAATAATGAAAAGAATTAAATAAATCTAATTGATCCCTTGACTTTGGGGTAGCGCAACTCTGTTGCTACTAGCTTTCTTCTGGGAGAATGCGACCCGAATTTCCCAGCGACGGGAAAATACATTAATGACAAAAACATCTTATAGATCCCTTGACTTCGGGGTATCGCGACTTTGTTGCTGCTAGCTTTTCTCTGCGAGGAAGCGCCCGAATTTCCCAGCGATGGGACAATAAAGTAATGAGAGAAAAAAAATCTAATATATCCCTTGACTTTGGGGTAGTGCGACTCGGTTGCTGATAGCTTTTCACTGGGAGGAAGCGACCCGAATTTCCCAGCGAATAGACAATAAAGTAATGAAAAACAACAATCTAATATATCCCTTGACTTTGAGGTAGCGTGTCTCTGTTGCTGCTAGCTTTCCACAGGGAGGAAACGCCCCGAATTTCCCAGTGATTGGACAATGAAGTAAAGAAGAAACAAGTCGCGTAAGGCGAATATACAATATTTAGTCAAGTAGCTGTCGAACTCACAGAATGAAACTGAACGCAATGCCATTTTTCAGCAAGACCGTATACTCGTAGCATCGTCAGTCCGCCGCTCATGGCAAAGGCAGTGAAATTGACAAGAAGAGCGGGGTAGTAGTTGCGCTAAGAAGGATAGCACGCTTTTCTGTACCTCTCTTTGTTTTAACTTTCTGAGCGTGTTTTTAATCCAAACATATCATATCTATATGTTTTTGGAATCAGGAACCGACAAGGAATAAGATGAAAGTGTTTTTAAATTGATTTGGACAATTTAATTTTGATAATAATTTTTATATATTTAATTTTCAGAGCTTGTTTTTAATCCGAATATAACATATTTATATGTTTTTGGAATCAGCAAATGATGGAGAATAAGATAAACGTAAATTTGGATCGTTTTATAAATTTTTATTTTTTTTTTACAATTTTCCGATTTTTAATGACCAAAGTCATTAATTAATTTTTAAGCCACCAAGCTGAAATGCAATACCGAACCCCGGGCTTTGTCGAAGATTACTTGACCAAAATTTGAACCAATTTGGTTGAAAAATGAGGGCGTGACAGTGCCGCCTCAACTTTCACGAAAAGCCGGATATGACGTCATCAAAGACATTTATCAAAAAAATGAAAAAAACGTTCGGGGATTTCATACCCAGGAACTCTCATGTCAAATTTCATAAAGATCGGTCCAGTAGTTTAGTCTGAATCGCTCTACACACACACACACACACACACACACGCACGCACGCACATACACCACGACCCTCGTTTCGATTCCAAAACTTGACTAAATATAAAAACATCTGATAGATCCCCTGATTTGGAGGAAGCGCGACTTTGTTCCTGCTAGCCTTCCATTGGGGGGAATTGACCCGAATATCCCAGCGATGGGACAAAAAAGTAATGAAATAAGAATCAAAACATTTAATAGATCCCTTGACTTAATTTGGAGATGACAAGAAAATATCGGGCGTATTTACGTGATTTGTAAACCGCGGGGCGATTGTTTTACATTTTTACGAATCACGGGTTAACACGCTCGCATATTACGTCTTCTATGCTATTCCTTCTGATTCTTTCTTTATTTGGTGTTTAACGTCGTTTTCAACCACGAAGGTTATATCGCGACGGGATTCCTTCTGATGCAGGTGTCGATCGCATTTACGATCAAAAACAGGAGTTTTTGCGTCAATTACTAAGGGCATTATGCCAAAAAGCGCTGTATGTCAGCAAGGACTTGTTAGTTTGCTTTGAAACTTTCCGAATATTTTGCCTACATACTACATGTAAGCTACTACGGGTAGTACATAGACAAATTGAACGAAATGACATAGGAATTAATGCCTTAATTTGGGTGCGTAATTTGTCGCAATAATTTGTTGCCGAAGGATTTTAATAGATATGCGCGGAGCGGAATGTATATGGCCTTTCTGATTCCTTATTGAAAACATTTGATAGATCCCTTGACTTTGGAGATGACAAGAAAATATCCGGCGCATTTACGTGATTTGTAAATCGCGGGGCGATTGTTTTACATTTTTACAAATCACGGATTCACACGCTCGCATATTTTGTGTTCTATGCTATTCCTTCTGATGCAGGTGTCGATCGTATGTGCGGTCAAAAACGGGAGTTTTTTGCGTTAATTACGAGGGGCATTATGCGAAAAAGCGCTGTATGTCAGCAAGGACTTGTTAGTTTGCTTTGAAACTTTCCGACTATTTTGACTACATACTACATGTACTACGGGTAGTAGCATAGACAAATTGAACAAAATGACATGGGAATTAATGCCTTAATTCGGGTGCGTAATTTGTCGCAATACTTTGTTGGTGAAGTTTGTTTAATTCAACTGGTAAAAGTAGCACAAATGGTAAACATTATTTAGTGTGTGTTATTCATGTGTTATTTTTGTAAAAGAGTAATTCATTCAGTGTTCACAACAGGTGTTTTAAAAATGTGTTTAAAAGTGGAATGTTTACAGTATATACAACAACTTATTCGGAACGATAACCTCGATAAGATCAAACGAATTATGTATTGTTTGCTTGTCATGTGGGTAATCCTTACACGTAACAAACAACAAACAAACCACAAGGTAGTCCACATCGTATGGCCCAGAGAGGTAATAAAAGCTCGGAAAAAATCAGACACTCAGCGAGCTACTTCTGTTCTCCGACAGGGCCTATTTCTCCCACATGAAAGTTAGCTGCAACAGAGTCGCGCTACCCCAAAGTCAAGGAATATATTAGATTTTTCTCTCTCATTACTTTATTGTCCCATCCCAAGGTAGTCCACATCTTATGGCCCAGAGAGGTAATAAAATCTCGGGAAAAAAATCAGACAGTCAGCGAGCTACTTCTGTTCCCTGACATATGGCCCATCATGGCCTATTGCCTATTTTCGCGGATAGGTGTGATATTGTGAGAGACGGACTGAATGACACTTGACTTAAAGTGTGAAGCGACTAGAACACCAAAAGCGTTTCTGCTTCAAGACAGGCCTTCGCACTTAGGCTGTGTCTGTGACGAGCTGGAAACATAAGTTAAATCAAAGCGTGAAATGTGTTCGATGTATTTTTGATTTCTTCAACATTAATTTTGTTTAAATTGCAGTTTCGGTATAACCGTGGTCCCTCTTATATACTGATAATGGTAATAGTAATCATAAACAAGTCGCGTAAGGCGAAAATACAATATTTAGTCAAGTAGCTGTCGAACTCACAGAATGAAACTAAACGCAATGCCATTTTTCAGCAAGACCGTATACTCGTAGCATCGTCAGTCCACCGCTCATGGCAAAGGCAGTGAAATTGACAAGAAGAGCGGGGTAGTAGTTGCGCTAAGAAAGATAGCACGCTTTTCTGTACCTCTCTTTGTTTTAACTTTCTGAGCGTGTTTTTAATCCAAACATATCATATCTATATGTTTTTGGAATCAGGAACCGACAAGGAATAAGATGAAAGTATTTTTAATTTGATTTGGACAATTTAATTTTGATAATAATTTTTATATATTTATTTTTCAGAGCTTGTTTTTAATCTGAATATAACATATTTATATGTTTTTGGAATCAGCAAATGATGGAGAATAAGATGAACGTTAATTTGGATCGTTTTATACATTTTTATTTTTTTTTACAATTTTCCGATTTTTAATGACCAAAGTCATTAATTAATTTTTAAGCCACCAAGCTGAAATGCAATACCAAAGTCCGGGCTTCGTCGAAGATTACTTGACCAAAATTTGAACCAATTTAGTTGAAAAATGAGGGCGTGACAGTGCCGCCTAAACTTTCACAAAAAGCCGGATATGACGTCATCAAAGACATTTATCAAAAAAATGAAAAAAACGTTCGGGGATTTCATACCCAGGAACTCTCATGTCAAATTTCATAAAGATCGGTCCAGTAGTTTAGTCTGAATCGCTCTACACACATACACACATGCACACACGCACATACACCACGACCCTCGTTTCGATTCCCCCTCGATGTTAAAATATTTAGTCAAAACTTGACTAAATATAAAAAGATAAAACAATAATAAAGTTTTGTTATGTATTGCAAATCCTGACATGGTTCTGGGCGTTTCACAAAATTAATGTGTTAACAAAATTACAAAGCAATGTACATAATGAACATTTTAAAACAAAACCATTTTCTCCCTATAAAAATCAACTAGTACTGTGGCATCAGCATTAACAGGGAAAACAAATCTGAAAATTATTAAAAGCACAATCACCTACAAGATGCACATTATAATACATTATTTATCCAGAATCTATCATAATATTGATTGTTTGTTATTATGTGTTTGCGGCTGCCAGTTTCGGTCAAACTAACGTTCACAACCTGTCTTTCACAACCTTTAAACTCATGTTTGTTTTGAATTTTTTTTTTTAATGACATTGTACTATCTCTACATCACCAATAAATAAAATTCATACACTACCATCTCGTTATACCGACTGCTAAACGTACCAGCCGGGCGGGACGGCTCTGAGTTAGCCGAATGCAATCACGTTGTCTTCTGCGCTTGAGCGCACCCCATACACACCTCTTGACATACTCTTGAAAGCGATAAGACACCACCCGAGTAGCCAACGGCGGCTTTCTTTAATTGCGATAACAACTCGTTTCAAACTGTCGTTAAAGACAGGTCCAACTACACTTACTTGTAAGATGTTACATTATGGAGGTCAAAATGGCCAATTTTCTGTAGTTTTCGGGGGAGAAATCTATCCTGTTACTGTATTAAAAAAGAAGCTTAAATTTGTCAGCACATTATTTTATTTTAGTACCAGTTCAGTGCCTCATATGGCTTTTTGACCAATCAGGACGGATTCTAGGTGACCCTCTAAATGTTATAACGTTCAAGCAGGGACCCTTTTTGTTTATCAAGCAAAACATTGACAAGACAAAGTACAAATTTAAATCAACAATACCAACGTGATTTATTCTAAAGAATGACACTTCAAATGCTGCGAGATAATACTCTCTTTATCTAAAAAAAAAAGTACAGAAAAGCTAGTTTTGTCGGTGGGTGCTTCACGGAATAGCAAAGCACCGCCCATCCTCTGAGTGTGCAATGCCGACCCGCTCACTTGGAATCTAAATGATCAAAGTTCGAAAAAATCTAGTGAAATTGCGTCACTCGCTTTACGTCAAATGTATCTTTACAGCATTTCCCATCGTCTGGAGTCGGTTCTAAATATCTCTCTCTCTCTCTCTCTCTCTCTCTCTCTCTCTCTCTCTCTCTCTCTCTCTCTCTCTCTCTCTCTTTCTCTCCTCTCTCTCTCTCTCTCTCTCTCCTCTCTCTCTCTCTCTCCCCCTCTCTCTCTCTCCCTCTCTCCCTCTCTCTCCCCCTCTCTCTTTTTCTCTCTCTCCCCTCTCTCTCACTATTCTCTTTCTTTCTCTCTTTCTATCATCATCATCATCATCATCATCATCATCATCATCATCATCATCATCATCATCATCATCATCATCATCATCATCATCATCATCATCATTTTTCTTTTCTTTTCTTGCTCCTCTTACAGTATCACGGTAAATGTTCCCAAATAGATCCTAGTTACCTCAGAGGACGTTAATCCCCAAAGTCAGCCAGTCAGTCAGTCATTAAAGGCAAAAGCGAGGTAACGCACAACTGGGTCCGACCAGTAAAGCCGTCGCTGCCTGTGTGACAACCACCATAAAAATCTACCACAGCGGGAAACTTTCAAGTTAAGTATTTTCAACCATCATGTGCCCGCATTCAACTTTACAATCAAAGGATGTCTGTTGAGATAATCGAATGGATCAAAACTTTGAAACCTGCGCGCATATTCTAAGCCGACTAACACATAATTGTTAAGGACATCATAAAATGGTTCTCGGTGAAAACTTGACCGAGGGCCATTTTACGACGTCCTTGACTCGA
>NC_090259.1:30547635-30550135 GCF_037325665.1 Littorina saxatilis | reverse complement strand
CGGATGACTCTTCTGTTCACACCAGTCAAAAATCTTTGGAATCCGTCAACTCTTCTCTTCAAACAAGTGTGGATGAAATCACTGAGTGGTGCGTTTCCAATGCAATGATCATTCATCCGATTAAAACAAAGAGTATGGTGATAACCACGAGACAAAAACATCAATTAAGTCCTTTACAATTACAACTGTCAGTTGGTTCAACTCAAGTGCACCGGCACGGTTGACCTAGTGGTAAGGCGTCCGCCCCGTGATCAACCACGGTGGTCGTGGGTTCGAACCCCGGCCGGGTCATACCTAAGACTTTAAAATTGGCAATCTAGTGGCTGCTCCGCCTGGCGTCTGGCATTATGGGGTTAGTGCTAGGACTGGTTGGTCCGGTGTCAGAATAATGTGACTGGGTGAGACATGAAGCCTGTGCTTCGACTTCTGTCTTGTGGGGGGGCGCACGTTATATGTCAAAGCAGCACCGCCCTGATATGGCCCTTCGTGGTCGGCTGGGCGTTAAGCAAACAAACAAACAAAACTCAAGTGCAGCAAGTTAGGGAACATAGATTATTGGATGTTACCATTGATCAAGAGTTGACATGGCAAACTCCTTTGAGTAATATTTGCAAACTAGTATCAAAACATGTGTACCTGTTATCAAAATTAAGGCATTACGCAGATTCTGCAGCACTCAAAATGTTCTATTACGACCACATAATGCCTCATATAAACTTTGCATCGACACTTTGGGATAACTGCAGTGATGTTCATTTAAAAAGACTCAATTCCCTGCATCGCCGAGCTGCAAAACTTATTCTGCATGATTTGAATAGGTCCACGGATGATAAACTAAAGCTCTTGAATTTCCTCCCCTTGAAAGATCAGTTGACGTTAAGTATAACATTCTAAATGACGACTGTCCTAAATATTTGCAATCACATTTCAAACATGCCACAAAAAGATATGGGTCCCAAAAAATCATCCCTCCTATACTTCGCATAGACCTCTACAAATCGAGCTTAGCCTTCTCGGGAGCGTTTCTCTGGAACTCCTTCCCCCAACAGATAAGAAATGCAACTTCAGTGAAAATGTTTAAGAGACAGTCACGTTCACACATCATTCGTGAATGAAATGTCTTGTTCGATTGTTATTTTGCTAAACATTGTGTACTTGTGTTAACGGATGTGTAGCTGATCGGAGCAACTTTATTCCCAAATGAAAGGTATAACTATGTCAATGTAATTTTGTAATTTTTGAGTTCTCCTTATGTAATTCCTTAAATGCACATTGTGTTGCATTCCATACAATGTATTTCTGTATTTTATATGATTGAATTTATATTTTTAATGTGCGTCTGTCTTTATGTGTTGTATAAAGGACAGGTTGGAAGAATAGGCTTTGCCAAAAATCTTTATCCTTTTGTAATAAAGTTCTGAGTCTGAGTCTGAGTCTGAGTCTGAGTCTTAGTCTCTCTCTCTCTCTCTCTCTCTCTCTCTCTCTCTCTCTCTCTCTCTCTCTCTCTCTCTCTCTCTCTCTCTCTCTCTCTCTCTCTCTCTCTCTCTCTCTCTCTCTCTCTCTCTCTCCTCTTTTCGGGGACTAATCTTTGGAATTCACTTCCAAGCGGTCTCAAACATTCTGTCAATGCCAAGACTTTTAAAGACAGATATTTCTCATTCCTTATACATGGCACATTTCGTTCTCACTTAGCCTGAACATGTTTATATTGTTGATGCCTTATTTGTACCTTTTACACGTTTCAGTAGATAAGTGTACCTAATTAATTTCATAACATGACTTTTGTAACGATGCTACATTGCTATTACTTGCAACGTAGTTGCTTCATTGACTCCTCAGTTTCACGGATTTTTTCTTCCCTCGAAGTTTCACACGTTTTTTGTTGCTTGAAACAGTTTTCATTATACCTTTGACAATAATATGTCATGTTCGTTTGTCTGTATATTTTGTTTGTTTGTTTAGTCTGTTACACACACACACACACACACACACACACACACACACACACATACACACACACACACACACACACACACACACACACACACACACACACACACACACACACATACTGAGGACACAGTCGATCCCGGGGTGATTGTGTTGTAAAGGTTTTTGCTATTAATTATCACCTCAGGGAACATTTCTGACATATCTGACATTTGAGTTATTGTTGATTTGGTGACCTTGCCGCACTGTTTAGTAACTTGTTTTATCGTGAGTGTGTGTGTGTGTGTGTGTGTGTGTGTGTGTGTGTGTGTGTGTGTGTGTGTGTGTGCGTGCGTGTGTGTGTGTGAGTGTGTGTGTCTCTGTGTGTGTGAGTGTGTGTGTCTGTGTGTGTGTGTGTGTGTGTGTGTGTGAGAGAGAAGGTGTGGTGGAGGGGGGGGGGAGGGTGTCTCCACAGTAGCTCTCAGGCCGCATGGTAAAGGTTTTTCCTGTTAATTATCACCTCAGGGAAAATTGTTGACATATCTGACATTTGACTTATTGTTGATTTGGT
>NC_090259.1:30537635-30542635 GCF_037325665.1 Littorina saxatilis | reverse complement strand
ACAACAAACGAACATGAACCGGCCAATCAGAACGCGCACAGGATTCATTCCGGACAAACCGAACACATAACGGACATCAACGGGCGCGTGCAGGAAACAACAACGTGTTTGTCCGTTAGGTGTTCGTTTAAGGTCCGGTTAATGCGTGGCGTATGCGTTCAAGTTCCATCTACGGACTGGATAACGTATCCCCCCCGTACACCTACAGCATATAAACGAAGGAATTACGAACACTGACAGGAGATATACAGGACCGAACGGACATGCACAGGACAGCCAACGAATATTCTTGTTCGTCATCACTGTCCGTTTCAAGTTGTGTGCATGCACAACACTTTCTAACGGATGCAGGCGGACACACCGCACATCACCTGACATGAAACGAATGTTCCCAACATAAAACGAACATAAAACGAACATTGACGAACATCACCGGATAAACAAATATGTCATCCGTTACACGTTCGGAGGCTCTATCCGGTCAAGTGTGACAGGGCCTTAAGAGAGGTTTTCTGGGTTCCGGAAGCCACCACCCCACCCCCCCTCTCCATTCTCCTTAGATTCCGTCTTAGTTTATGCTTCGTCCTATTACAGTTCGCCCAGACAGAAAGAAAGTGGGCTCCCTTTTGCTAAATTACAAATTTGAATTTCTGAATCTAAGACTAAGAGGTTTTGTCTGCCCAAACAAATGCGCACCCACCCACCAGCAATGGATGAAATACGGCAAGGACGATGGGGACTCTCACGCAAACAACAAGCTATTCCTGTATTCGCATTTATTTCAATAATTAGCAAAGACAGGGAGTATTTATAACTAATAATTACTAAATTATTGTTGCAGGTGTGTTCCTACAGCGAATGTTCTTTCTTTCTTTATTTGGTGTTTAACGTCGTTTTCAACCACGAAGGTTATATCGCGACGGGGAAAGGGGGGAGATGGGATAGAGCCACTTGTTAATTGTTTCTTGTTCACAAAAGCACTAATCAAAAATTTGCTCCAGGGGCTTGCAACGTAGTACAATATATTACCTTACTGGGAGAATGCAAGTTTCCAGTACAAAGGACTTAACATTTCTTACACACTGCTTGACCAAAATCTTTACAAAAATTGACTATATTCTATACAAGAAACACTTAACAAGGGTAAAAAGAGAAACAGAATCCGTTAGTCGCCTCTTACGACATGCTGGGGAGCATCGGGTAAATTCTTCCCCCTAACCCGCGGGGGGTACAGCGAATGTACCTTCGACAACATGAGGTTTGATTTATCACATGTTTTTTTTTAGTGCGGCTTCTTTGATTGATCTTTAACCCTTAGGCTGGTTGTCGCGACATATGTCGCGCTACTTTACGTATACTGTCACCTGGTTGTCACGACATCTGTCGCGCTACTGGCTAGGTCTGTTTGGTCGGTTCCGATTACCTCCCATGGATGCGAAAACCTATATGACCGTTTTTCTGTATTTTTCACTCTGTTAATTCACTCCCTTCAGGTCTAGTATTTCATTCAGTGTGCGTAGCTTTTGGGAATGTGAAAGTATGATAGTCAGATTGGGTTACAGATCAGTCGTTGCTGTTAGTTGTGGATGACTATTGACAACAGAATTGTTTTGTTTATTTAATTTCCCCGTTGAGAAAATTGTTCAAGTTAGACTGACTGTTTTTGCCGCCGATTTGGTACTAAATGTGTAAGTTTATACCGACGTTCACGAGATAAATGCATTTACGGGGCATAAACAGGTAATGAGGTAAAACAAGAACAACAACAAAACAGAAAGTTAAAGAAACAAAAAGGGAATGTTTTGTTGAATGGACGGAACCTCCGTTGTGCCTCAGGCATGGGATATGTAGTGTTAATGCGTTACCCCCTTTTTATTTAAATTATACCTTGTATTAATTATCTTGTAAATACGCAGACAACAAACAGATGAGAAGAGCAACATCAGCAGAAACCTATTGTTACTGTTGCATTCAAAACAGAGAGACAGAAATAAAACAGGACGAAGAGAAAAACAGTCGGCAGTTTGAAAAAACTTCAGTCCCGATTTAAGTCGTCAGCGTGGGAGGTTAAATAAAAATAAGTGGAGGAGGACGAATCCTGAAGAATAGTGTGATGTTACTTTTCTTACCATTGTCCTCCGCGATATACTGGTCTACTTCCAGTTGTTGAACAAAGTCATGCAATGTTGTGGAGTTTCCTGGGGCGCTGAAAATTGGTTGTTATTTATACATTTAGATTGCACGCGCATCTATTTTCAGTTTACGCTTGTTATCGACCGACCGCCCTTGTATTAGTTCAACGAATGTGGGATGGTGGACTTCGGAACACTTGTGTCTAAAGTTGACGAAACTGTTAATAGCAGACAGACACACACACAGACACACACACATACAGACACACACACGCACGCGCGTACGCACGCACGCACGCACATACACACACACACGCACGCACGCACGCATGTACACGCACACACACACACACACACACACACACACACACACACACACACACACACACACACACACACACACACACACACATACGTATACACACACACCCACAGTAAAACGTGGGAGTAGGTCGCCAAATGCGTTTGTCTTGGCGCTTTTTTGCCATGTTGTTTATTTCATTCTGAAACTGCGACCTCCGTCTGAGAGTCACGCCAAGCCACATACGTAAAAAGCAAAATGCCAGGGGCGAGTTTTACATCTGAATCAAACATAGAAAGGTCAAAAGTTTTCATAACTTTTCGATCATACACTCATGCTGCAAATTTTGTCAGAGATGTATGTCTCGACATCTGCAACATTTTTAAATTTTTTTTATTTATTTATTTTTTATATTTTTATATATAAAGCGTATTGTGTTCTGTATTTCTTCTCCCTTCTTTGTATTTTTTAACGTAGCAGCACCGCCCTGATATGGCCCTTCGTGGTCGGCTGGGCGTTAAGCAAACAAAACAAACAAAAACTGACACGATGATTTTACTAAATGAGTTGTCAACGTCATGCACTACAAAACAGGGTGCTCAACGGTATACTGAAACCAGTGTCACTCTATATTTCGTATTTAAACAATTCTGGATGCGCAAGGAAGATTATAACTAAGACATTTATACACATTTACAAAAATAGTGCGCAGAGAGACGGGGATGTATGAAACAAATTACCTTTTTAGTTTTGTATTTGAATGTTGCTAACATTACTTGTTTTTTGCATTGATTAGACCCTGTACAGTCAAAAAAACTCGAACTGTTAAAATCAGTAAATGTGCATCTGCCTATGCTTTAAGCTTGTAACTCAAAAGTGTGCCTTGCGTCTTTTAATGTTCTTAGAAACATAATCCTACTTGTGGCGATCATCCTTTTTTTGGAGGATAACGTTTTTTTTCATTTCAACACTACTTATTCTCTTAGGTGCCAGGTGTCAGTTTATGCAGAACTCTCACTTACTCTTGGTGCACCGTTCGTAAACATTGAGAACGCTTACGTTCCTTTGTTTCTGAGACCTTAAGAAAGGGGTTCCCAAACGCTTTCACAATTAAGTTCTAGCAATTGCCATCATTATGTACTGCGCATCACACTGTGCGTAGCCTGCATGCAAGGGATGTTTTTCTTTCCAACTGTAACTCACGCTGACACATGCAGAACATTACAATCAATCACGTGACGTAGTCCCCGGATGGAGAGAGGCCATATTTATCGGCTGGGTTTGTCAGTGCCAGGATGGTTACACGAGGAAATAATCCCATGTTTCTCCCTCTTGCCTGTACGACAAACTATTCAAGTCTTACGAGTGGTTGTAAAGATTTCTGTGACAATTTCCTCTTTCCCTTGACCTGTTTGTGTGTGTCATTGCCTCACGGTGCGCAAACATGGTGTCTGGGTTCAGATTCTATGAAGCATTGTTTCCGTTTTTAACCTTCACCGTACTTCGTGGGTCGTGGACGACCCAGAGCCTCACAAAATCGACTTTATCTCTGAAAGTCTTTGGAGTTTTTAATTGAGACTTCATGTAATCTCTAATCACCATACGACCTTTCTATCGCCCATTTTTTGAAAGATTATCTTTGTAAACAAACAAATAAACGATGACGTAATTTGAACTACACAGTCCGGATAATGTGGGTCGTGGACGACGCATATGGAATTACGTAAGGAATGTTACGTTGTTTATCCTTATTCGGATGGCGTGGGTCGTGTACGACCCATACTCTGCAAAGAGGCGGCAACATGTTTATCCCTTTTCGGATGGCGTGGGTCGTGTACGACCAATACTTTTTACGTTGAATCCTTCTGTGGAAAGTGTGGGTCGTACATACGACCCACATCATCCGGACTGTGTAGTCCAACGCGTGATCCGGTGAAGGTTTAAAGGGTGGTGTTTGTTTGCATATCTGTTCAAGAACGGGTAATTTAATCATTGTGCGTGTGTATTAGTGTGTGCGTGTGTGTGTGAGAGAGAAAAGCTATATTTATCGGGTGTCAGGGTTCAGATTTTATGAAGCGTTGTTTCCGTTTTTAAAAGGGTAGTGTTTGCTTGTATATCTTTTCAAGAACGGGTAGTACAATCATTGTGCGCTTGTATTAGTGTGTGTATATGTGTGTGTGTGTGTGTGTGTGTGTGTGTGTGTGTGTGTGTGTGTGTGTGTGTGATAAAAGTTATATTTATCGGGTGGTTTTGTCAAGATGAGGATCGTTACAGGAGAAAATAATGACACCTTCCCACCTCTCGCCTTTACGATAAACTGACCAATCAGTGCAGGTGGTTGCACAGATTTCTGTGACAATTTCCTCCTTTCCGGGGTCTGCTTTGTGTATGTCATGACCTAGATGTGTGCGAGAAATTGAAGTGTCTTCACGGCAAAGCGAGATAAAAAAAAAAAAAGTAAAAAAAAGTTTAAAAAAAAAAAGTGTGTTTAGGTTAAGAGTCTTCCAGGCATGCTTATTGCTTGCTGGTCATGTGACACGTACGCCAGGACAGTAGGAGCACTACGA
>NC_090259.1:30522635-30535135 GCF_037325665.1 Littorina saxatilis | reverse complement strand
GACAAAGTTTGGCCTCAGATGACATTACTTTTTTTTTAGGAGGGCCTAAACGGTATAGTTTTGTTTAGTTTGCCACGTCTACACTCAGTCAGGTCGTTTGATGGATGATATGTGCACTAGGAACTCAATTTAAGGTCCACTTGCCAACATAGAAGAATATTATTTAAAAAAAAACCACGTCTAATTGTTTCTACAAATTATTGTATGGGATGTAGAGTTAAATACATTGGAAAAGACCATGTTAAAAACAAGTCAAATGATTTGTATCTCTTCTGCCTTTACTCAAGCAGCAGGTAAACCTCTGTCACACTGTATCGCGTTTCCACGGAGTTAGCACGGCGTTGTATCAGAGCACCGTGGGATCGCAGGAAGATCAGAACGCCGAGCGACGGCGCGTACTTTGTGCATGCTCAAAGTGCGCGCCGTTGCATGGCGTTTTTGGCAACCCCACCACGTCATATGGAGATGCCACCACGTTGCTCCGACGCTTTAGGAGACCCTACTGCGCGCACCTCGGCGTTCTTCATTTTTCTTGGACGCCCCGGGAACGCCGTGAGGACGCAGCACTAGTGTGACAGGGGTTTTAACACGCCGTAGATCCGGCTGCACTAGGAACAATCCAGTGTCCCGGCTGCGAACCAGTGAGAGCCCCAAAACAAGGTGAGTTTCTCCTCAAAATCACATCCAGCGTCGTTCACCGTCCTTATTTTCCAAAAAAAGTTGTTTGAGGCAAAGCGTAGGTATTCATTTTAACTTACTTCTACCCAATTCTTTACTTTGGGAGTCCTCCGCGCGTTCTGGGTTGTTTCTTTCAAATTTGTTGCGCATTCAGTGCAAATTGTCAAGGGTTTGTTTTGTTTGTTTGTTTGCTTAACGCCCAGCCGACCACGAAGGGCCATATCAGGGCGGTGCTGCTTTGACATATAACGTGCGCCACACACAAGACAGAAGTCGCAGCACAGGCTTCATGTCTCACCCAGTCACATTATTCTGACACCGGACCAACCAGTCCTAGCACTAACCCCATAATGCCAGACGCCAGGCGGAGCAGCCACTAGATTGCCAATGTTAAAGTCTTAGGTATGACCCGGCCGGGGTTCGAACCCACGACCTCCCGATCACGGGGCGGACGCCTTACCACTAGGCCAACCGTGCCGGTTGTCAAGGGTTGAAATGTTCTCTTTGGTACAGTTGATGATCGTTGGGATTCAACAAGGAAGATGTATGTAGAAGATTAAGTTTGTGGTCGTCCCATTGCATTTTGAAGGTATCCATACAGCAATTATTTTGCGATATGGACGTGTCGTTGGGGGGATCTTTCTCTGTTCGACAAGTCATTTAAAGGCGAGTCAAAGCAACCTTTATTAATTTGATGACAGTTGTCTGACGTCCCTGCTTTACAAAAAACTATTACATTCTACAATCTTAATTGACTTGTTTACTGGCGTAAAATCTTAACTGTATCAACAACCATGATGTCAGTGCGTAAAGAACACATACGACGCAACATACACTGCAGACATGTCCGCAAATATATGTTATTCTTTCAAATGTTGCAGAATGCAGGTCACCGGGTTAGTAGTGTACAAGGTCCTGGCTTACTAATCGACACACACCATCTGAGAGCGATACTTGCTTTCAAATCTCGGCACGCGTCCGACTAAAAGTGCCCCAGTCTGCCATTAGGGATCCATCGAAGCTAGTTTCCGTAACAATAAATCCCAACTTCTCTGCTAGTAAGCCTAGTAGCACCGCCTCAAGTGGCAGGCAAGACCAGCAATTTAAAACAACACCTGAAAGGGTCTCCTTTGTACAACTTGGAATACGGTCTAGTCTAACTCTGAATTAGTTTAAGGTTTATTCCTAGCTTAAATAAACCCTGCGGCGGTGACGTAGCTCAGTCTGTAGCGCGCTGGGCCAGTTCGAAAATTAAAATACAACAACAACAACCGAGCTTTCAAAATGCAGCTATCCCGAAAGACAACTATCCCCTAGGTCAATAAGATGAGACAAATGTCTGTAACAAGTAAGCTCGGTTTTCTTGTAATGAATCCTAGTATATTTCGGTCTGACGCGGCAGCTAGTCGAGACCAGCATTTTAAGAACATCTGAAAGGGTTTCCTTTGTTTCGCTTCGAACACTGCGTTGTCTTGATGTTTACAAGGTGTGTCTAAACGAATCTGTCTTGAGATCTCTCGTGATTGTGAGACTGCTTCTAATTAACATCGTTACTGAAACTTGTACGCAGAAATGGTCTTCTTTGTTCTTCATCTAACACCGTCTGGTTTTGAATTTCGCAAAGTGTGCCTAATTGAATTTGTCGGAGATCCCGTGTGAGTGTGAGGTGGGTTCTGTGGGGCGTCTTTCATAGACCCGGAATGTATGTAAATATATCCCCCTGAGAACTTTGAAAATGTTGACTGTTGTCGTCTACTCCAGTCCTAGCTCGCCCTTGGGTTTGAGGAGGTCAATTACTCTGCTGTCTGCAAAAAGACACTACATTTCAGGCAATAGTATGTTGTTACTTCTCAGAAGAACTTTACATTACGATTGAAAGGTTTGGTTCGGCGTGCCACAGCAGTTCTGCTAGGTGGAGTAGCTGGAAAAAAATGGACAATTGTGGATAGGAAATTCATTGTACTCTTTGCTGACATTCAAACGTTAGATTTTGCAGTTTTGGTTTTATGGTGTGTTGAGTTTTATCTAACAAGCAGAGCTGTACAAAATGTGATAGTAACGTGCTCATCAGCACTATGGTTAGCAAGTGCTTTGACAAGCAGCTGACATCTGTTGCTCCGGGTTTTTTTTTTTAATGAAGAGAAATGTCGATGACGTGGTCACAACAATGACTGGTACTGGTAGTTATTGTTGCGACACAGATCCCTTTCGGTAAACCCCGTCGTTAATTGAGCACGAAGTCGACTTGGCGAAGCTTCGCGAAGTCTTTATACCGAAAACCCGCAGCTACGGCGATCGCAAGTGTTTACATGTGAAGCTACGCTGTTGCTCTGCTACGAAGTTATTCTTTTTGCCAGAAGATTGCTTTTTGATTGAAGATGGACGTAAAAATCACTTTCGAACCCGAAGAGTGCATTCCCTTTGACTTCGCGAAGCTATGCTGAAAGTAGTTCAATTAAGGGACGAATTCTCGTTCTGGAAGCTCCGTATGATGAAGACAGGTTCCTGTTACCGCAGGCACTAAAATACTCTGTTGCTATGCTATGCTAACTTGGTGTTTCTGTCCCCAGAACTAGTGTCTATTTGGGACATGACGTGGTTATATGCTAGGATGAATACAAATACTCTGTATTCTGTACTGGTAGTTTTATACCTACGACAGCGAACGCTTCGGCAGGGGAAAGTAAGCAAGTGTAGTAAGAAGGTCGATTGGAACTATATTTTACGAGCGCTAAGGTCGGTACTGTTCTCTGCTGCATCGTCTTCGTATAAAAACCAGGCACAAAATAAAAATCATCCAAAACTCTCGTAACAAAAACAAGTCGCGTAAGGCGAAATTACTGTGACATTTAGTCAAGCTGTGGAACTCACAGAATGAAACTGAACGTAGTCCGCCGCTAGTGCAAAAGGCAGTGAAAGCGACGAGCCTGTTTGGCGCGGTAGCGGTTGCGCTGTGCTTCATAGCACGCTTTACTGTACCTCTCTTCGTTTTAACTTTCTGAGCGTGTTTATAATCCAAACATATCATATCTATATGTTTTTGGAATCAGGAACCGACAAGGAATAAGATGAAATAGTTTTTAAAACTATTTCGGAAATTTAATTTTGATCATAATTTTTATATTTTTAATTTTCAGAGCTTGTTTTTAATCCAAATATAACATATTTATATGTTTTTGGAATCAGCAAATGATGAAAAATAAGATGAACGTAAATTTGGATCGTTTTATAAAAAAATTTTTTTTTTTTACAATTTTCAGATTTTTAATGACCAAAGTCATTAATTCACTTTTAAGCCACCAAACTGAAATGCAATACCTAAGTCCGGCCTTTGTCGAAGATTGCTTGGCCAACATTTCAATCAATTTGATTGAAAAATGAGGGTGTGACAGTGCCGCCTCAACTTTTACAAAAAGCCGGATATGACGTCATCAAAGACATTTATCGAAAAAAAGAAAAAAAACATCCGGGGATATTATTCACAGGAACTCTCATGTCAAATTTCATAAAGATCGGTCCGGTAGTTTAGTCTGAATCGCTCTACACACACACACAGACAGACACAGACAGACACACACAGACACACACACACACACACACACACACACACACACACACACACACGCACGCACATACACCACGACCCTCGTCTCGATTCCCCCCTCTATGTTAAGACATTTAGTCAAAACTTGACTAAATGTAATGACTGGTAGCACATAAGCCTATCAATGAGGCGAAAATGACTTCGCGAAGTCTATTTGATGAACGTTGCTGCACGAAGCTTTGACACTGAGTTTTCGATGAAATGACTTCGCAACTTCGGGCTTTTACGCTTACGACAGCGACCCCTTTAGGCAAGGGGAAGTAAGGCAGTGGAGTGAGAGGGGAGATCATTCTGCCTGGCTGGCGCGAGGAAATGGACTCGGGAGTGGACGGTGGCCTCACTCAAAACTCTCCTGCGATTAACGGAGGAGAAGCTGGATTGCAGACAAGACGTGATTTGTTTTGTCAAACCGCTTTGCTCAGCTTCTGCCGACAGAACACGCCTGGAGAGATATTTGGGGGTTGTTTTGGTCCTTTTGTGTATGTGTGTGTTGGTTTAAACAAGATTTTATTACAGAAATACAGGGTGGCATGTATATGCAATACAGACATTTGTGACCACACAACAAGCTAAGCTTATATTAAGTGTGGTTATAAATATGTACATCTAGATAGGAAATATTATTTCACGTGATGTCAAGGTCAGAGAATTCCTCATATCCTTATTAGAAATGTAAAACAGACAAGATACATACATGTACATATGTGTGTGTTCCCTTTGGGACAGTTAAACATTGTGTCAGTAGAGGTCCTGAGCCGGGTACAGCTGGCTGGTAAGTGCCGATTTTAAGGTGACTTATGACAGGGTGAAATCAAAAGACTTCAGTCTTCAGCTACTTGTCTCACGTGCTCGCTATAGCGGACAGTGGCAGCGAGTGCACGAGCCGCTCATCCAAAGCACGCTGCCCGCTAGCCTGTTATTGGCGATAACGCATAAATCGGGTCACACAACTGGTTACACTTTGCCTACAGTATAGATTTTTTTTCTCTCCACCGCATGCTATTTCTCGCGCGCGAAAGTCTAGCTCCTATCCTGAGTTTTCCCAAAAGAGCTCTACTCTTCTCTGGCTGTGTCTGTTTGGCGACGATTCTGGGAGTACTGATTGCTTTTGTTCGCGCCTGTCTTGGGTTATTTTAAAGTCTGGTGGCACCGTCTACACAACAGAAAGGGTACTTTACTTGTGAAGTTTGTCATTCCTTGACGAAAGGTGTCGACTGAACTTACGTCTGCAACTTTGCTGTGAAGTTTCTAGCACAGACTATATTTCCGGAGGTCGGGTTTGGATCTTCAGATGTTTTGTGCACGACTAACTTCAACAAATCTTGTGTCGTGAGTGTTTGAAGGGAAATTTTGAATCGGTCTTCTGTGATAGTGTGAACAGTTGTGTGCCCAGCTCGTTTGTGAGAAACTTGCAGATGCGTCACATCTAGCATGATGATTAAAGTGTAAGCTTATTTTGTGGTGGATGATTTCGCAGCTGTGACGTCATCGGAGGTAAACCTTTTTTAATGTCTGGAGTATAATTATACTGTCAGAAGTACAAACACTTTTAAAAAAGATCATAGTGAGATCATTGATAAAGTTCAAAGCATGTCACATTGTAATTGAACATTCGTTATGCAAGTTTGTTCTCCGAGTATATCATTTTTTTCACCATTATACATAATTATGTAGTAAGAAGAGGTCATGAATGGGTCCATGGTAGGTACTGAAACGCTACGTGCAATGTGAGCGATCACGAGATGGGACGTGCGCCATATGCACAGTGTTAAAATAAGTATGTCCAATAGCTGCAAATTGCTACAGAGAGTCGTGGAATCAAATGTGTGAATTAATCTATTACCAGTTAAAAGAAGGGGGGGTCACTCGAGCTTTATCTCCTTCAGATACCAAGAGAAGTGCCGGTTGTACACACACACACACACAACACACACACACCGCATCCTGCTTACTACAGAAAATACCACACCAGTTCTTCAACAATCAACACACCAGCAAGCCCCCTAGATACATGTAACATACACTCACCCTGCTTTGCTGTACGTGACGAGAGAGAGAGAGAGGGAGAGAGAGAGAGAGAGGGAGAGAGAGAGGGAGGGAGGTAGATAGAGAGAGAGAGAGGGAGAGAGAGAGAGAGAGAGGGAGAGAGAGAGGGAGGGAGATAGAGAGAGAGATAGAGAGAGAGAGGGAGAGAGAGAGAGAAAGAGAGAGAGAGATAGAGGGGGGGGAGAGAGAGAGAGAGGGAGAGAGTAGGAAGGGAGAGAGAGAGGGAGGGAGATAGAGAGAGAGAGATAGAGAGAGAGGGAGAGAGAGAGAGAGGGGGAGAGAGAGAGAGAGAGGGAGAGAGAGAGAGAGGGGGAGAGAGATTGATTGATTGATTGATTAAACTTTATTACAGAAGGATGGAGAGAGGGAGAGAGAGAGAGAGGGAGGGAGATAGAGACTCAGACTCAGACTCAGACTCAGACTCAGAACTTTATTACAAAAGGATAAAGGTTTTAGGCAAAGCCTATTCTTCCAACCTGTCCTTTATACAACACATAAAGACAGACGCACATTACAAATATAAATTCAATCATATAAAATACAGAAATACATTGTACAGAATGCAACACAATGTGCATTTAAGAAATTACATAAGGAGAACTCAAACAAGAAGGGCAAAGCCCATACGACTCACATGCTTGACCTAAACCTAGCAATGACATCATACACTAAGAACTGCTTTACACATTTTTCCTACCAAAATACATGTGACCTTGACCCAAGGTCAAGGTCATCCAAGGTCATGCAACACAAAGCTGTTAATTCAAGACATAGGAAGTATACTGTTCAAAAAAAGAAACGCATAGTTGCTACTTGCCAAATTTGTTTTATTTTTCGAAAAAATTAACAGAAAATCCAATATTTAGATTATTTGGTTGAAATTTGGTATGGACACAGTTGAATGCACACACAGTTCATTTGCATCTTCAAATCAATCAGTCAATCAATACGATTGGGTGCCGAGGCTGTCAAGTCAGTAGGGGGTGTGACTGCCTTGAGCAGCAACAACTGCCCGGCACCTTCTGGGCATGGACTGGATCAGATGCCGAATATCTTGCTGTGGGATGGTGTCCCACTCCTCCTGAAGTGCCTGCAATAGATCGCGGTGATTTGCCGGCGCTTCTTCTCGCCTGCGCACACGTCTGTCCAATTCATCCCAGAGGTGTTCTATCGGGTTCATGTCTGGCGACATGGATGGCCAGGGAAGCACCTGGACATGGTGGTCGGTGAGGAACTGGGTGGTGAGTCGTGCTGTGTGCGGGCGAGCGTTGTCCTGCTGGAATATGGCATCCTGGTCAGCCAGAAGAGGAAGGGCGTGTGGGCGCAGAATTTCCTCCACGTATCGCTGGGCAGTTATGCGCCCTTGGACGTGCACCAGGGTGCTCCTTCCAGCGGTATTGATCGCCCCCCACACCATGACGCCTCCACCACCATGAACGGGTGCCTCATCCACACAGTTGGGCGCGTAACGTTCGTTTACTCTCCGGTAGACCCTCCTCCGACCATCATGTCGCTGGAGCAGGAAGTAGGACTCGTCGCTGAACCACACGTGTCTCCAGTGATTCCGGACGGTCCAGCGAAGGTGCTGGTTGCCCCACTGCACTCGGTTCTGGCGATGGCGGCGGGTGAGGACAGCTCCTCTGTGAGGTCTGCGAGCTCTCAAACCAGCTTCATGCAGGCGGTTCCGCACGGTCTGGTCCGATAATCGGTGTGGCCCGGGGAGAGCCTGGACAGAAGATGAGGCCGACAGGAAACGATTCCGGAGGTGGCGGAGCCGTATGAAGCGGTCGTGAGCAGCAGTTGTCGCCCTTGGTCTTCCCGCTCGTGGCAAGTCAGCAACGGAGCCAGTGGCTTGAAACCTGACCCACAGTCTACTGATGGTGCTCTGGGACACGTGGAAGTGCCTGGCGATTGCACTTTGACTTTGGCCTGCTTGTAAACGACCCAATGCAATTTGGCGGTCTTCTCTGCTCAATCGGGCCATCTTTCGTCGCTGAATTGTCGTCTGATTTCTTTGTGGCGAACAATCCGCTTTTATGGGTTTTGGAAGACATGGTGAGAGCTCAATATTCCCCGAGTTTCACGAGATTACACTGAAGCATGACGAGTGGTCATGCCAAATGAGCAATTTTGACATTGTAGCCACTGATAACGCATGCGTCACGTGCAGAGCTCACTTGTGGCAATGGACGAAAGGTCGACGACCAGATAAACATTTTCTGCAGTTTGGTGGATATCCTTGTAGCCATATAACTAAATTAACCAAATATTACAAGCTATGCGTTTCTTTTTTTGAACAGTATACAATGGTGCTTTTTGGCTCTTTCTACCATGAGATATGGTCACTTTTAGTGGTTCACTACCTTATTTTGGTCACATTTCATAAGGGTCAAAGTGACCTTGACCTTGATCATATGTGACCAAATGTGTCTCATGATGAAAGCATAACATGTGCCCCACATAATTTTTAAGTTTGAAACAGTTATCTTCCATAGTTCAGGGTCAAGGTCACTTCAAAATATGTATACAATCCAACTTTGAAGAGCTCCTGTGACCTTGACCTTGAAGCAAGGTAAACCAAACTGGTATCAAAAGATGGGGCTTACTTTGCCCTATATATCATATATAGGTGAGGTATTCAATCTCAAAAACTTCAGAGAAAATGGGAAAAATGTGAAAAATAGCTGTTTTTTAGACAACATTTATGGCCCCTGCGACCTTGACCTTGAAGCAAGGTCAAGATGCTATGTATGTTTTTTGGGGCCTTGTCATCATACACCATCTTGCCAAATTTGGTACTGATAGACTGAATAGTGTCCAAGAAATATCCAACGTTAAAGTTTTCCGGACGGACGGACGGACGGACGGACGACTCGGGTGAGTACATAGACTCACTTTTGCTTCGCATGTGAGTCAAAAATTACAAAATTACATTGACATAGTTATACCTTTCATTTGGGAATAAGTTGCTCCGACCAGCTACACATCCGTTAACATTAGTACAAAATGTTTAACAAAATAACAATCGAACAAGACATTTCATTCACGAATGATGTGTGAACGTGACTGTCTCTTAAACATTTTCACTGAAGTTGCATTTTTTATCTGTTGGGGTAAGGAGTTCCAGAGAAACGCTCCCGAGAAGGCTAAACTCGATTTGTAGAGGTCTATGCGAGGTATGGGAGGGATGATTTTTTGGGACCCATATCTTTGTGTGGCATGTTTGAAATGTGATTGCAAATATTTAGGACAGTCGTCATTTAGAATTTTATACATGAACACAGCCTTGTTTAACGTCAACTGATCTTTCAAGGGGAGGAAATTCAAGAGCTTTAGTTTATCATTCGTGGACCTATTCAAATCATGCAGAATAAGTTTTGCAGCTCGGCGATGCAGGGAATTGAGTCTTTTTAAATGAACATCACTGCAGTTATCCCAAAGTGTCGATGCGAAGTTTATATGAGGCATTATGTGGGCGTAATAGAACATTTTGAGTGCTGCAGAATCAGCGTAATGCCTTAATTTTGATAACAGGTACAAATTTTTTGATACTAGTTTGCAAATATTACTCAAATGAGTTTGACATTTCAACTCTTGATCAATGGTAACACCCAATAATCTATGTTCCCTAACTTGCTGCACTTGAGTTGAACCAACTGACAGTTGTAATTGTAAAGGACTTAATTGGTGTTTTTGTCTCGTGGTTAGTACCATACTCTTTGTTTTAATCGGATGAATGATCATTGCATTAGAAACGCACCACTCAGTGATTTCATCCACACTTGTTTGAAGAGAAGAGTTGACGGATTCCAAAGATTTTTGACTGGTGTGAACAGAAGAGTCATCGGCGAAGAACTCACATCTAACTTTTTCATCGGACACATGAAGGGGTAAATCATTTATATAAATACAGAACAAGATAGGTCCTAATACAGACCCTTGAGGGACACCACTTCTGACAAACTCATTTGACGAAGTTTTACAGTTAATGGATACATACTGTTTCCGTTTTGAAAGATACGATTCAAAAAAGGCACAGGCTGAGTCGTCTTTTAAATAGCACTTTAATTTCTTTAGTAGAAGTGAGTGATCTACTAGGTCAAAGGCTTTCTTAAAGTCCAAACACAACGCTCCCGTTATGTCTGCTTTGTTTATTGCTGACAGCCAAGTCTCGCATAAGGAGCTTAAGGCGGTGTGGCAAGAATGCTTAGAGCGGAATCCAGACTGAAAAGGATGAAACAGATTCATTTGTTCCATATATGCCAGTAGGTGTTTTTGTATGTGCTTTTCTAAGGGTTTAGATAGAACAGGTAAGAGGGAAATAGGTCTAAAGTTGTTTGGGTCTGTAAGATCCTTATTTTTTGGAAGGGGTAATACTTTTGCACACTTTAAAATAGAAGGGAACACGTTTTGTTGTATGCTTAGGTTATAAACATAAGTTAGGGAATCGACAATGTAAGGTAAAGCAAGTTTTAGCAACTTGACTGGAATCTTGTCTGGACCCATTGACTTCTTATTCGCCATTTGTTCTACCAGTTTTCCTACTTCGTGCACTGAGATTGGAGGAATAGAAAACGTGTCAGTTTGAGTCAACTTTTGTCCACAGAATGTTTTTAATTTTTCAAAACAATCATCCGTATCAAGGGAATCATTGTGATTGAGACAAGATTTTAGGTTGTCTGCTAGCGAAATGAAGTGTTTGTTAAAATCATTTGGAGATATTTGTGAATGAGTATTGGTTGATCCCTTCCTAGATTTATCAAGAATTTCATTCACTGCTCGCCAGATTGTAGCTGTATCCCTTTTTTCAGAAATCAGTTTATTAAAATATTCTGCCTTTGCTTGTCTCACTGTGTCTAAAACTTTATTTTTTTGCAGTTTATACTCTGTTTTCATGTTGCGCTCTTTAAAATAATCACGCATCGCCATAGCCTCGATAATGTCTGAGGTTAACCAAGGGGGGAGCTGGGGATGTTTCACTCTATGCTGACGTAGTGGTGCGTGTTTATCAATTATTGAACACAAAATATGGTGAAAAATATTGCAAGCGCCCTCTGCGTCACTGCAATTGAATACGCTATAAAATGGGGCTTGGTTAAGGTCAAAGAAAAAGGCAGATTCATCAAAATACTTGAAACTTCTGTATTCGATTGTTGTGTGGCCTTTATGACATGATTTTGGCAATCTAAGAGAAATCGAGCAAAAAACAGAATGATGGTCACTAAAACTGGAATGCACTACTTGCGCATTTGCAACGATATTCTTACTATCAGTGTAAATATGATCAATCAGGGTTGATGAAGTATTTGTTTCTCTTGTAGGGGTTTTAACCAGCTGATGAAGACCAAACAGAGCAGTGGTTGAGCACCACGTTGTTTGAGGCCTGAGTAGGTTAATGTTAAAATCGCCAAGCAATACAACATTCTCGTCACGAGCCTTCACTCTGTCCATCATAGAAACAAAATCATCAATCCACCTTGACGTTTCAGCAGGGTTACGATACACATAGCCAATAAGCAAGGGAGAGAGGATTTGTCATGTTTTAGTTCCAACCACATACATTCAACATTTTCATCTTCAAGATCAGTTCTACGTTTGACAATCCCAGCAATGGACTGATGAACATAAACAGCGATGCCTGTTTGGCCTACTCGTGCATTGTCCCGTCGTAAAACCGAATAATTCGGAATAATAACAAAGCTGTCTGAGATACGCGAATCTAGACGCGTTTCACTTACATCGAAGAGCTGTACCAGCTCTGGTTGCTGGTTTAGCAATACACAGACATCGTGTACTTTGTTGACTAAATGATAAATATTTACATGCCCTATACGGAGAACAGTGTTTGATGTTGTTGACATTAGGACGAAGTGCAATATTGTAACAAACAGCAGTAGATAATAAAGCAAGGAAAATCCAGAAATATGAGTATCCGGAGCAGTCAAAACAACAGTTCTAGTATATCATAAACGCACAAGGATTTCTCCAAGTAAATGTCAAGATTCCCACAACACGAATTATAGTTGCTATTTAGAACAGGATGATACATGATGAGATAGCAGCACACAAAGGTATGCAATCAAAAATAAAGAAACAAATTGAAGGGTGACCGAACAAAAGGTAAAGCAAATCCCACAACAAACAATGGGATACTAGATAATATAAGCTTAAA
>NC_090259.1:30492635-30520135 GCF_037325665.1 Littorina saxatilis | reverse complement strand
TGTTTGTTCTTACCCATTTTGTACAATTGTGACCCTCCACCACGAAATGAGTCGCATGTCACCTCACGCGGTTCTGCGCTAGGCATAATATAAGTCCGGGGGGTGTCTAGTAACAGTGTGAGGGTCACCATAGTCACAGGCTTATAACTCCAAAAGTGTTCACTCTTTTCTAAAACGGTTTTCACCACTGGATAGAGAATTAAAGAAACTCTTTAAGAAAATGTAAAAATATGAAAATCATGAAAAGGTGACATGCGGCTCATGCCGTGGTGGATGGTCACATTATCAATATTAGTTCTGCAACTTAGACACTTTGGAATTTGGTTATAGTAATAACGAAACACGAACACTTCACATTCTATATTTCTTTTGTTGCCAAAAACACAGAACTATATTTCACGAAGAACGTTCGTGACGATGGTGAACACTAACCAGTACTATGTTAAAGCTTTATCCTTGATAGCAGTGTTTGAACATGTTCTATATTCAAATATTCGGTATTGTCCGGCTGAAATTTTCCGTGACGGTTTTAATTTAATAAAGCTTTAAGCTTTCGGGTGGTGGTGACTTCATCAGCAAGACTGCTGTGTATTGGCAGAAGGCAGTAAGTCCAAATTTGGTAAAAATGAGATTTTCATATCATATCGCAGAAGGGAAAAAGCGCATCTTGTGTCAAAATTTCTAAGATGTGCGATCAATATTTATGGACTTTTTGAAGAAATAAGTCCACTAAACAAATTTAATCGAAGGATAAAAATCGGCAAATGGAAGCAAGTCCAGGGGCTTTTGGTTTTCAGGTTTGCACTGGACTTACTTCCTTGCAAGCCTCAAAACGAGTTTGCATGGTTTAGCGCTCTATGTCCATTAGCCAATCGCGTTCACCCTTTTGTAATCCTGACTGTGGTTACCCAATCAGAACTAAGCTTTTTGTATCATTATTTCCCTGGCCTTTGTCGGGGAAAATGGCGATGAGCAGAGCTGCGGACCTGTTCAACTATTCGAAGCAACAGTAAGATGGTTTGTTTGTTTCATTTTTGTTGTTGGCAGTTTTGCGTTCCGGTCTGAAATGACTCTCTCTCAATAGGTGGGAATTTACAACGACAACACTGATTTTCTGACTGATTTGGGTATTCCAATGTGCACTAGTCTTGCATTACGGAGCTAGCAAGTAAAATGCCATAGTTCAAATGCCCATTTATTATAGTTTTGTTGTTGTACGCTACTTCCACCGTGACTTCTTGACTATTCACTTCTTCTATTTTCATCATGATATTTATGGATGCATTTACACACTGTAGACTCCTTCGCAGCGGTGTGTTGCGTGCTGCACAGGTATTTGCACCCCGCACGCTGGAGCGGTAAGTTGAGTGGGGCTTGTGTCTCGATAAAACAGCTTCTTGTATATATAAACATTTCGTAACTTTGCACATTAAGATATGTCTTGTTAGATCTGTTAGTGTTTCTTCTACACGCCGATGTACTTTTTGGGTGCATATTTTGTATATTATAGCCGTGATTCTGTAAAATATCACGCCTGTAACTGCACAGAAGCAAATTGTGTAGCATTCGCAACAAATTACTGGTGTAAACTTTAATGTGAAGAACTGCCATCAGTTCCACAAAAACCTGAACCTTTCTGCAGTACTGAGGCCGAGTTTCAAGCTTCTAGGACCTTGTAGACAGCGAAAAGCATTCGGAGAATGAGAATTATCCTACAACTTCTTTGCTTGCCCCCCGAAGCTGCTGTGTTTCTCCCCCGCAGCTGCCGTGTTTGCCCACCGTTTGTGTTTGACCACCGACCCTGCACAATCATGTTTATGTCCTCTAATTGGCTTGGAGCTATTTTGCAGGAACCATGGAGAGTTACTATGGGGCAGTATCTCTACCTACTGAACCAAAAAACAGAAACTGGTGATCTTTTCTTCTTCTTCTTCTTCTTCTTCTTCTTCTTCTTCTTCTTCTTCTTCTTCTTCTTCTTCTTAGCTTGGTCTTCTTCTTCGCCGGGTAGCGCAGTCGGTAGCACGTTGGACTTGTAACCTAAAGGTCTCGGGTTCGATACCCCGGTCGGGCGACCCCATATGAATGAATGAATGAAAATGTATTCTGCGCATTAAGGCGATTGTAAAGTGATGAAAGATTTAGATCTAGATCTAAAAATCAAACGTGAATTTCTCCAAAATTTGAGCACCAATCGCCTTCAAACTGTTCATTTTTATTGAGTCACTTGAGAAAAAGTGACTCTATGTAATCGGTCAGTGTTAGTCTGTAGACACCACCTTAACGTTGGACTTTTCTCGGAAACTATCAAAGCGATCGGGCTCATATTTTGTTTAGTCGTGACCTCCAATGACCTCTACACTTTAACGATGGTTTCGTTGACCTTTGACCTTTTTCAAGGTCACAGGTCAGCGTCAAAGGAAAAATTAGACATTTTATATCTTTGACAAAGTTCATCGGATGTGATTGAAACTTTGTAGGATTATTCTTTACATCAAAGTATTTACATCTGTAGCCTTTTACGAACGTTATCAGAAAAACAAGGGAGATAACTAGCCTTTTCTGTTCGGCAACACACAACTTAACGTTGGGCTTTTCTCGGAAACTATAAAAGTGACCGGGCTCAAATTTTATGTGAACGTGACTCATTGTGTTGTGAATAGCAATTTCTTCCTGTCCATCTGATGCCTCATATAATATTCAGAACTGCGAAAGTGACTCGATCGAGCGTTTGCTCTTCTTGTTAAAAGCTGAATGACGATCTGAGAGGCATGAGCTAGAGATTGAACAAATCTCGCACTTACCCGTTATTTTAACTTTAACAGTCAAAGAACACAGTGCGTTACGCAGGTACATAACAACTGAAAACGGCTGCTTGTTTTGAAATTTTACCGATGCACCCGAGTACCGGGACCTTTAGTCCACATCACTAGGTATGTGAATGTTTCTAGATCTAAACAGATCAAAATTTCTAGATCAAAATGTTTCTACATCTAAAATGTTCAACACATTGAATTAATTTACAGCCTGTATGCATAAGATCTAGAAAAAGGTCACATAGCTAGTGATGTGCATAAAAGGTCGCGCTACTGGGATGCATCGGTAAAATTTCAAATTTGCAGGAAAATCAATGGCGATTCTGACATCGGTGTTGCGGGTACTAGTCTACGTAAACTCATTAAAATAGAAAGCACACAAATCAAGGACTCTTGTTGGAAAATACAATTGTTTTTGATTCCGATCCTTATTTTGTAGTCGAAATATTTTGTGTGTGCAGAAATACAAATTTAGATCGATTGCAAGCGTTTTAGATTTCATTGTCAGTGTACGTGTGGCACTGAGTCGGAACTGTGCCTCTCGAAACATTGAGTTAGTGTTAGACCTATGCTTTTGCTTTATTTTTATGATGACTCCTTAATTCCTGAACCGAATCATTAAGCAGAGCCTCTTTGTAAACCGGCATCAAACATAAAGTACCGTAATGTGCAATGCTGTAAGCGTAAAACTGACTTTTGAGAGGTTCCCTGAAATGCGTCAACTCGGCTAAGATTTGATATCTACGAATGACGAACACAGTACGTGAACAGAGCAAACACATTGCTTGAAACTGTTTTGTTGCATTATGAAGCCTTGTTTGCAGCCACTTAAAAGTCTTATACGCTAGGAATTCTGGGTGGTTAAGCACTTTGAAAACTTCCGGTTTACATTATGTTCCAAATAAGGATATCCTACTACGATTATTTTCCAAATAAGGATATCCTACTACGATGGAATACATCAATGAATTTTCAAACGGCTACACTTGCTCCGTCCTTTCTGATCGGAGGGGATTGTTTTTTTGAAAGTGTTAGTGAATGGATTAAACATTTTAGCGGTCAAATCTCAATTTCTGCGAGAAAATGTAGACGAGGACCTTTAAACGATATCAATGACACAAGACCAATGAACAAAAAGTTAATCATGAGTGAGCGACCACAGAATGATAAGCAAAACAAGGAACCAAGACAAAGACTAACTTAAGCATGTGTTGAAATTTAAGAAAACGGGAACATTTGTCTCAGTTAATCACAAAGGAAAAAACAAATTGTTCACCAAGGAAGATGTTTGTGCATTCAGAAATTCACGAAATCACTCGACGTAAAGTCACATTTGAAAAAAAAGTTCCAAAAGCAGTGTTGTGTGTATTTACTTTTACTTTCAATTTTCTGATATAATAAATTAGCAGAAAGCAGTAAGTCCACTTGCTGCTCTATGCCCTTTTCTCAGCCAGATATATCGACCAGGATATAATATGGCAAAAAGCAGTAAGTCCAATGCTGCTTTTTTATATTTAGTCAAGTTTTGACTAAATATTTTAACGTAGAGGGGGGAATCGAGACGAGGGTCGTGGTGTATGTGTGTGTGTGTGTGTGTGTGTGTGTGTGTGTGTGTGTGTCTGTGTGTGTGTGTAGAGCGATTCAGACTAAACTACTGGACCGATCTTTATGAAATTTGACATGAGAGTTCCTGGGTATGAAATCCCCATACGTTTTTTTCATTTTTTTGATAAATGTCTTTGATGACGTCATATCCGGCTTTTCGTGAAAGTTGAGGCGGCACTGTCACGCCCTCATTTTTCAACCAAATTGGTTGAAATTTTGGTCAAGTAATCTTCGACGAAGCCCGGGGTTCGGTATTGCATTTCAGCTTGGTGGCTTAAAAATTAATTAATGACTTTGGTCATTAAAAATCTGAAAATTGTAAAAAAAAATAAAAATTTATAAAACGATCCAAATTTACGTTTATCTTATTCTCCATCATTTGCTGATTCCAAAAACATATAAATATGTTATATTCGGATTAAAAACAAGCTCTGAAAATTAAATATATAAAAATTATTATCAAAATTAAATTGTCGAAATCAATTTAAAAACACTTTCATCTTATTCCTTGTCGGTTCCTGATTCCAAAAACATATAGATATGATATGTTTGGATTAAAAACACGCTCAGAAAGTTAAAACAAAGAGAGGTACAGAAAAGCGTGCTATCCTTCTTAGCGCAACTACTACCCCGCTCTTCTTGTCAATTTCACTGCCTTTGCCATGAGCGGTGGACTGACGATGCTACGAGTATACGGTCTTGCTGAAAAATGGCAGCTACTTGACTAAATATTGTATTTTCGCCTTACGCGACTTGTTTCCATTTAAAAAAAACAAGTCGCGTAAGGCGAAAATACAACATTTAGTCAAGTAGCTGTCGAACTCACAGAATGAAACTGAACGCAATGCCATTTTTCAGCAAGACCGTATACTCGTAGCATCGTCAGTCCACCGCTCATGGCAAAGGCAGTGAAATTGACAAGAAGAGCGGGGTAGTAGTTGCGCTAAGAAGGATAGCACGCTTTTCTGTACCTCTCTTCGTTTTAACTTTCTGAGCGTGTTTTTAATCCAAACATATCATATCTATATGTTTTTGGAATAAGGAACCGACAAGGAATAAGATGAAAGTGTTTTTAAATTGATTTCGACAATTTAATTTTGATAATAATTTTTATATATTTAATTTTCAGAGCTTGTTTTTAATCCAAATATAACATATTTATATGTTTTTGGAATCAGAAAATGATGGAGAATAAGATGAACGTAAATTTGGATCGTTTTATAAATTTTTATTTGTTTTTACAATTTTCAGATTTTTAATGACCAAAGTCATTAATTAATTTTTAAGCCACCAAGCTGAAATGCAATACCGAAGTCCGGGCTTCGTCGGAGATTACTTGACCAAAATTTCAACCAATTTGGTTGAAAAATGAGGGCGTGACAGTGCCGCCTCAACTTTCACGAAAAGCCGGAAATGACGTCATCAAAGACATTTATCAAAAAAATGAAAAAAACGTTCGGGGATTTCATACCCAGGAACTCTCATGTCAAATTTCATAAAGATCGGTCCAGTAGTTTAGTCTGAATCGCTCTACACACACACAGACAGACACACAGACAGACACACAGACACAGACACACACACACACGCACACACACACGCACGCACATACACCACGACCCTCGTCTCGATTCCACCCTCTACGTTAAAACATTTAGTCAAAACTTGACTAAATGTAAAAAGATTTAAGTCGGGATATAATTTGGCAGAAAGCAGTATGTCCTCTTACTGCCTTTTTCTATTATTTTTGAGTGAATGAGTTTAGGGAATTAATACGGCAAAAGGCAGCAAGTCCACACAAATCATTATTTCTAAGTGATGAATCAAATGAGGATTTTAATATTCATAGCAGAAACGCACAATAATGCCCTACATGTTATCAGCAAACAAAAAAATCATTTAAAGCTTTTCATTCCAAAACAGTGATGCTGTTAGGAAACGCTACCGTTGCTGAGCTTTGGTTCAGTTTTGTGTGTTGCATGTAGTTGACTTATTTGTACTTTGTGGGAAAGTACCAATATTATATTTTGTAAACACAATATTTATGCTTGGACGAGAATGCAGGTGAACTTTCTAGTCCTGTCAAAACAAGTTATTTACCATGCTGTTTTAGTCGTGAGTTCGTGGCGTTCGTTCGGATTAAGTGCGTCGGCGCTTTTGATGTACGTCATAGAGAATGTCGCTAGTTTAGTCCATGCACGGCTCGTATAATGTAGTTGTATCATGTTCGGTCTGGAATATTCTCGAGATTGAGTATTTACTATATATGCCAGCGCGATTTGTATGTAAAAAAGCTTCTATTTGAGTTCTGCTACGTTGTGCAGTTGTATGTATTGAATGCTGAATAAATCCTCGAACTCAATTTGACGAGTTGTTTTCTGTTGCTGCGAAGACGGGCGACGTAGAATAAAAGAACACAACTATACGACATTTGAGAACTTGTGGCAATCTCAAGTGTCGTGTAACAATTGGGGGCCAAGCCAAGGATCTACGTTTAACGCCAAGGGTTTTCCAGTAACAAGGACTAGTGTCATGACAGTCACAGGAGGTAGCCATCAATCGGGTGTATCCTGAGGGATCAGTATTGAGACTACGGAACCGTGGATTCGGTGTGACTGGTGAAGAGTTTGGTAATCGCCGCAGCTCGGTACGGTGAGCGACGCCGGAGTGTATCGGGATTACAGAGGGTAGCTGCTGTTTGGACGAGACGGACTTCGTCGCGGAGCTAGTGCATTAATACTACGAAATACGACTGAGGTACGTCGTGTACGTATCGTGAGCAGAGTGCGCCGTCACGTTAGACGAGGAGGGTGGCAGCCTGCGTCTACGAAGGTGACCAGCGACGAGAGAAGCATCGGAGGTGCAGTAGAGACTGTGTTCGTTTAGAAGACTACATTCGTCTACGTTCGGGGCTGTGAAAGAATACAGACGAACGCACCGGAAAAGACCAGAATGGCTGAGTTCTGGGGAAAAGGAATTGAATTGGGACTAAAAGGCAAGCAGTTGACGGAGTTCGTCGAGTCCCAGACACGACTGCTGGCGCAGCGTGAAGAAAGAGAAGCGCAGCGTGAGCGAGAAGAAAAAGAAAGACAAGCGCAGCGTGAAGAAAGACAAGTGCAGCGTGAAGAAAGACAAGCGCAGCGTGAGCGTGAAGAACGACAAGCGCAGCGTGAAGAAAGGCAAATGCAGCTGAAACGCTTAGAGCTCCAAATAAAAATGGAGATGAAGCGCTTAGAGCTTCAGACAGAAATGGTGTGTGTTCAAAATCAGCACGAGGCACCACGCCAAAGAGATAACCAGCAGCAAATGCTACACAGGGCATCGAAACTTCCAGCATTCAGTGAAGGAAAAGACCAGATCGATACTCCATACTTCACCGGAGAAGTTGAGGCCGTCTGCCTGAAGAAGCCCTTGTACGATCTACTAATTGGGAATATTGGGGGTGCGAGACGTCCTGATGACCCTGATTTCGAATGGAGAATGGGCTCAGCTCAGCCGGCTGCTGAGGAGGAAGACCCACTGCCATTCGCGAATGAAGATATCAGCGAACTGTTACGAGATGACAGAGCAACTGTGCATCGCCGCGACCAGCCGCAGGTTGTAAGCGCTGTGACGACCAGAGCCCAGGCGAAGAAGGACAAAACAACTACGCCACTCAGGGTCACCAACAGTTCTGCAACTGCTGTCGTGGACAGGGATCGGCTGATTCAGCTACAGGAAGCTGATTCGACTTTAACAAAGTACAGGAGTCGTCCTGTCAAGGAGATGACTAAGGGCGAAGGCACTGTGCACTTTGAAGTGAAGGCCAAGATCCTGTACAGAGTGTTCCAGCACGCGAGAGTCAACGGTGGGAAGCCATTACGTCAAGTTCTGGTGCCTCAACCACTTAGGCGCCAGGTGATGGAGGTGGCCCACGACTCTATTATGGGAAGTCACCTGGGTGTCAAGAAGACATCGGACAGAATCCAGGCTGCGTTTTACTGGCCAGGACTGCATGCAGATGTGACTCGATTCTGCCGATCGTGCGATATTTGCCAGAAAACCATACCTCGAGGAAGGGTCCCGAAAGTGCCGTTGCAGAAGATGCCTTTGATCGACCGACCTTTCAAGAGGGTGGCCATTGACCTCATCGGCGAGATCAAACCGCCAAGTGAAGAGGGTCATCGTTGGGTACTGACCCTGGTAGACTATGCAACCAGGTACCCAGAAGCCGTGCCTATGAAGAAAATTGACACCGAGACTGTTGCCGAGGCACTTGTGGACATTTTCAGCAGAATTGGGGTTCCTGAAGAGATCCTCACAGACCTGGGGACACAGTTTGTCTCTGAATGCATGGAAGAGGTCAACAGGCTGCTGAGCATTCGTCACTTGACTACGACACCTTATCACCCGATGTGCAATGGGCTGGTCGAAAAATTCAATGCGACGCTGAAGTCCACGCTGAAGAAACTATGCAGTGAGCAGCCAAGGCAGTGGCATCGCTACATCAATGCCTTGCTGTTTGCATACAGGGAGGTGCCACAAGAGTCCACTGGATTCTCCCCGTTCGAGCTGATGTACGGGCGGACCGTGAGAGGCCCGATGCAGATACTAAAGGAATTGTGGACGAAAGATGTGGACACACCTGAAGTGAAGAACAGTTACCAGTACGTGTTCGAGTTGCAAGAGAAACTGGAGGAGACTCTCGAGATTGCGAGAGAAAACTTGAGAAAGTCTCAGGATAGTGGAAAGCACTACTACGACCGCAAAGCCGTAAACAGGAAGTTTACACCAGGTAACAAAGTGCTGATACTGCTTCCCACTGATCACAACAAACTACTGATGCAGTGGAAAGGCCCATACGAGGTTGAGGCCGTGGTAGGGATCAACGACTACAAGGTGAATGTCGGCAAGAAGTCCAAGATCTACCACGCTAACCTCCTGAAACTGTATGTGGAGAGACCTCCGGAAGCAGTACAGGTCGCAGCAATGGTGGAAGAACCAGCCGAACTAGACGAGTTCGACGGTGAGGAACTACTGGAGTTGGGAGACCTCCACAAGAAAGAGGGAGTGGATGACGTCAAGCTAGGACCTGACCTGACAGAAGATCAGCAGAAGGAGCTGCATGATTTTATGGGCGACTTCACCCATAGGTTCTCTGATGTTCCAGGCTCTACGTCCTTGGTCGAACATGAAGTCCACCTCACATCTGACGTTCCTGTTCGCTCAAAACCATACCCTATCCCGTTTCAGGCTCGGAAATCCTTGAAGAAGGACATCGACAACATGTTGAAGATGGGGGTCATCCGTGAATCATCATCCCCTTACTCATCTCCCGTTGTTGTTGTCAAGAAGAAAGACGGCACAAACAGGGTATGCATTGACTTCAGGAAAGTCAATAAGATCACCGTGTTTGACCCTGAACCAATGCCGACGGCAACTGATCTATTCCGACAGTTAACCGGCAGTAAGATCTTCTCGAAGATCGATCTCAGCAAGGGATATTGGCAGATTCCTGTGCGCGAAGAGGACATACCAAAGACCGCCTTTGCAACTCCAGACGGAACGTATGAGTGCCTGCGGATGCCTTTTGGCATGGTGAACAGTGGTGCTACCCTTAAGAGGGGAATGCGAAAAATGCTCAAAGGAATGAAGAATGTTGTGTACTACTGGGATGATCTGCTAGTCCACACGGAGACCTTTGCGGAGCATCTGGAGACTTTGAGGGAACTGTTTTCCCGCCTGACAAAAGCTAATCTGACCGTGAGACCCAGCAAGTGCATTTTGGGGACCGACAACGTTGACTTCATAGGTCATTCACTGAAGGAAGGTCAAAAGGGGCTTTTGTTGGAAAACGTCACCAAGATCCTCAATGCGCCACGTCCTGAAACCAAGAAGCAGGTGCGATCCTTCCTTGGATTGGCTGGGTACTACAGAGAGTTCATTCCAAACTTCGCCGCCATAACGGCGCCTTTGTCGGACATGACCCGGAAAAGATGCTCCAACCGAATACTCTGGGGACCAGCTCAGGAGAAGGCATACCAGACCGTGCGCGACCTGATGTCACGAGACCCGGTGCTACGCCTTCCTGATACTGCCAAAGAGTTCATCTTGCGTACAGACGCATCGGACGAAGGGATCGGCGCCATGCTGATGCAAGAGCATGGAGGTAAACCGTTTCCGGTCAGCAATGCCAGCAAGAAGCTGTCAGGAGCCGAGAAGAACTACTCGACCATGGAGAAAGAGTGTTTAGCCATCGTGTGGGGAATCAAGAAATTTGAACTTTACCTCCAAGGGGTGAAATTCGTGCTTCAGACTGATCACAAATCCCTCACATACCTGAACTCTGCAAAGTTTATGAATAATCGTATCATGAGGTGGGTGATGTACTTGCAGAACTTTGATATGCGAGTGGAATCGATTAAGGGTTCAGACAATGTTGGAGCAGATTTTCTCAGCCGAGTATGTGAGTAAAACTGTGTACATACCTGGATTTCAATCTGTTATGTATACATAATATGTGTACAGGTAGCGTTTCAATGATTGAAAGAAATTAGGTAAATTTCTTCTGGTGTTGGGGGTAATGTTAGGAAACGCTACCGTTGCTGAGCTTTGGTTCAGTTTTGTGTGTTGCATGTAGTTGACTTATTTGTACTTTGTGGGAAAGTACCGATATTAATATATTTTGTAAACACAATATTTATGCTTGGACGAGAATGCAGGTGAACTTTCTAGTCCTGTCAAAACAAGTTATTTACCATGCTGTTTTAGTCGTGAGTTCGTGGCGTTCGTTCGGATTAAGTGCGTCGGCGCTTTTGATGTACGTCATAGAGAATGTCGCTAGTTTAGTCCATGCACGGCTCGTATAATGTAGTTGTATCATGTTCGGTCTGGAATATTCTCGAGATTGAGTATTTACGATATATGCCAGCGCGATTTTGTATGTAAAAAAAGCTTCTATTTGAGTTCTGCTACGTTGTGCAGTTGTATGTATTGAATGCTGAATAAATCCTCGAACTCAATTTGACGAGTTGTTTTCTGTTGCTGCGAAGACGGGCGACGTAGAATAAAAGAACACAACTATACGACATTTGAGAACTTGTGGCAATCTCAAGTGTCGTGTAACAGATGCAAACAGAAAATGTCGATTTTCTCGAAACTATGTTTCATGGACTTGCTTTCTTCTGCCTTTACACGGCAGAAGAAGTAGACATATTTTCGCTGTAAGTGTAATTCTCATAAAGAGGAGCATCATTGTCACTGAGGGCTGCTTGCGAAGACTCTGTTGTCTCTGTTGTCTCTGTTGTCTCGTTGGACACAATACTGCTAGTGTCTTGAAAATCAAGAACTTCATCAGGCACCATAGCACCCAACATCATGCCGACGTTCCTTTGTTCTTGACTCTCCGCACGCCGTCTACGGCTGGCAAGAAAACAAAGTATAAGGCAGCATGCACTTAGGAGAGCAAAGAATAATAGCGAGCCGGCGATCACCCATGCAATCCTTGAGGCGAGGCTGGTAGGTGTGTCTGCGTTGGATGTTTTCACTGTTGTCGTGGAGTGTGTGTTATCTCCACCTCCATCCCCACCACCTCCATTCCTACCACCTCCATCCCCGCCACCTCCATCCCCGCCACCATTCGAACTTGTTCCATTCGCTTCAGCAACTATTGTAGTGTCACACTCTTCTGCCTCTTCTCCGTTGACGGTGACCGCCATGACGGCTTCTTTCTGTTCCTTAACATTATTCAATTTATTGACAACGACGTTTCTGGCCTCGCACATCAGGCAAAATGGCGGCTTCAGAACTGGGCTAAAGGTGCTGCTGACTGAATGCAAAGGCGTGTAGAAACTGCTCCCGCTGTCCCTACTTGTGAGCTTAGTGTTGACTAGGTTGTTAACTTGCAGGTGGCCGTTGACGTACCAGTTCAAGACGAAGTCTCCCTCCTGGTGAAAGGAAACGTTGGCGACAGAGCATGTCCATGTCTTGTTGTCGCCCACATCCACATCGCCGGGGCCTGTCAGCACGGGCTCGCTAAGGTAGAAGATGAAGACGGGCATGAAGTCTGAATCCTTGTTGGTATATGGCCGACCAAGTGTAGCCCGGCACGCGATAGACAAGGATGCATACAAGCCGGTGATGAGCATAGAACCGTTGGTCACTACTCTCTTTACTGTAATGTTGGTTCCGGGCAGGTTTAGGTCTGTGACACTCTCCTCAATGTTTTGCCATTGCGACGATTCGTTCACGACCATGAATACTAGATCCAGCGTAGAATTCTTGACGTTGATGTGAGGCAGGACGCAAGACCAGTTGACCCGCGACCCGACAATCACAGCTCGTGGGCCCGACAGGCGGGGGGTCGGGAACAGATCGAGGCTTATTGCGAAGCTTTGGATTATGTAGGCAAATCCGTCCGAATGCCGGTTCTTGTAACAATGCATCGTCACGCCAATGTCCTCCTCTTCTACCCGGAGGGAATACAAGGCAGTGTAAGCGGTTTGGTCGTCGGGAAGGCGGTCCACTTTCTGTTCCAGCAGCTTCCACCTGTCCTCGTCGTTTCGCACATCGATGAATCCGCACCTTCTTTCGAATCGAGCCGGGAATTTTCTATTGGGAAAACTGCCGTCCAGAGTGACGGGGTTTTTCAGAGTTACACCGCAGCTGAAATTATAGGTTTTGCCTAACTCTACAACGTTTTCATTTATTGCTGAGACGATGTGAAAACTCACTGTTACGATTGTGAACAAAAGAGTTTTATTGAGTCCAAATGGAAACCGGCATTGTATCCTCGGATCAAACCTTGGTCGACAAGTGTCTCTCTGTTGCTGGCCAAGTCTTGAAATGTGGGCTCTCGAGTTTGAATACTTTTCCGAACAGGGCTGTCTTTCTTCGGAAGATATCATTGTGTTGTTACTGTCTTCAAATCGGTGTCGGATGCTTTTTAATGGTTGTTGGACAAGTCAAAGAGAAAGTTACACGCACAAAATCTTCTGTCAGCTGTTTAGCCAAATCTAAGATAAAAAAAAAATAAGCACACGTGATATTGCAACTTCTGCTCTTTTGTAGAAAAAGCTTACTTTGATATCTGTTTTCTTTTTCTTTTGGGTAAGAGGTGACTGGATACCAAACCACAGTCAAAGGGTAAAGTTTTTTTAGCTGCACACTTCAGTTGTTAGAAATGACAGTGTGGTTTCTTCAAAACTATTCCCCCATCATAAAGGAAGAAGAAATCCGACTTGAATCTGGCCCGTAGTTGAGCAACGTATTACCCCTACAACGCAAAGTGTCTTGCCAATGCACACACTGAGCAAAAAAAGACAATACTCCACTGGTGTCCTGCACCGATGTGTTTTTGGCAATACAAGTAACAAGGGTTGGCCAGAGGGTCACAAGAGTAGTGGAAGGTCTGCCAATCGCTACATTGGTCCCCCATCATGCCTTGACGTATGTATAAACAATGACGTAAGCTTACACTGAAACGTGACGTCAAGTCAAGCATTTACTGTCAATAAGAAGTCATCGTCTCGGCTACGCAAAGTTCACTTGGCGACGTCTAGTAAGAAATTACCAAGACAACCAGAACGTGCTGTGGTCTTTCCAGAATCTTAACAAGTCGCAGGAAACGGCTGCGGCTGTGAGTTGCAAAACTTAAAGTTCAAGTGTTGCAATCATTCTCCACTGTCATTTAAACAGTGTACAAAGGAGTCATTTGAACACACCCAATGTCGATTCAGTCAGTCGGAATCAAATCCGGTATGAGTATTGCAAAAAATGTAAACTCTGACTGTACAGTCTATAGGCAGGTGCAATGTTACTCATTTTGATCAGCTCGTGTACGTATATTTTGTGCATTCAGATCAATTACAATGATTGGAATCAAAGCAGGAATAACTTCGGCATGCAAATGCATTTATTTGGCGAAATCAGTACAGCAGTAAGCTACATTCTTTCCCTTCAGTTTGTTTGCGTGACTGAATTTTGTCTTCAAGAATGTACCACTTGCTTGATTTTGATTGTTTGTTCAGCTCATTGTCACGAAATGCATCTTGCAAAATATCAATTTGTTGAATGAAAACGGAATAAGTGAAGTTCAAACATGTATCTGCTTGCAAAAACAATCGCAAGGATAGATCTATCTGCTTCATTGACAGACAGATTTTCATTGAATTTCAAAAGCATGACTCGGTTTGCAGGCTCTCCTATTAGATCTATCTAGTGTTTGTGTTCTTAGATTAATTGCCCATGTGGGCTGTTTACGATCATAACACTGTGTTGGTTTGTGCTGGTGCAATCTGCAGATCAAAGGGGATTGACCACATGGTGATGCAGTGATCAATGCAACTTGTGTTCACCACTCAACATTGCCTTCTACCAATCTCAATGGCAAAACGAAAGGTACAGTAACATGCTTGTGATTTCACATTATGTAATGTCTGTGGCGATCAACATAGTTTTTAACTCTAGTCTAACTGATTATGCTATTCAATTACATACGATATATTCTCCGCCCCAGCTCCACCCTCACCCCATAGCACTGCCAATCAGCCTCTACACTACAGTCCAACAACTACACCTCTAAAAGCCCCCCCGCCCCCTCAGTGCAACATATGTTGCCGTATGCACATGTGTGTGGTCATAGGGAGTGCTCTAATAGTTCCAGAACATACCCGACCACACTCATACACAGGGTACTGACAAAGGAACTTTTTTTTCAGTCTCCATCAGGGCTGTCACCTAATATATGCAGACAGGTGTAACGGACGTTTTAGCAGCCACTGTACCATACATGTCATAAGGTAAATATAGGTATATTAGTATATTTACAAACTGTTCACTCTGTTGGTTTTTCTTGCAGCATTTATTCAGAAACTCTGTAAATTGTGGCAATTACATATGAAGACGTTCAACTTATTATTGAAGAAATAGAATCAAAATTTGTTTATTCTGTATTTGAATTTTGATCATGTGATCAGAGGAACAGTTTCTTGAACAGCTAAAGTCTAAGCTACAAGTACAAGGTCAACAACATAAACAGGTGACTGGAGACTCAGGCATTGATTTTTTGTTTTTAAATATGCACAGCAATGTTTACTGTACTGGGTGGGGGGGCCCAGTATTGGGGGGATTTAAAGTGTTCTTTTGGCTTCCAGAGAGGTGCTACGCCTGTTAAGATGGAAATGAAATAGAATAGTTGATGGTAAGGGTTATCACAAAACAGCAAGGATAATGTTGCATGCCTGTATTTTCAGTTTTAGTTGATTATTTAATTAAATACTAGTTTTCTGATTAGCTATAATTCACGTGAGAATATTAGAAGATGTTACCTTTTTTATAATTTTTTTTATAAGATTAGCTCATTGAGTCTGACAGGAACATAATTGAGGAATGCTTATAATTTCTTGGCCAGTTAAAAACAAAATTGAAATGAAGTTTACGCAGGTTAGATATGAGGATATCCTAATTGGGATAATGCATTTACCAGTAATTACAACGAGAGATTTACTTAGAAAAACTGAAGTCATTCATAAACAATAATTATGATTACAATCACAGAGTAAGGGGAAACATGGCCTTTGGTCTGGAACAGCAGCTGTAATGGTCTACTTGTCAAACTTGTCTGAATGTGCTTTTTTATTTTTGTATACCTAGTGTGAACGACGTTTAGGTATTTGCATACTAATTAATGTATTGCTGTTGTTTGTTTCTGAGTTATGTTATGGTGTGACCTAAATTGTTCGGAATTTGTTGTGTAACAGTATGTTCTAATTTGTAATTTGTTTCTCCATGACCCCAGAGGAACAGACTTCATATTAAAACCTTGAGACCCTGAAAATACTTGCATACTAAATGTTTTTTTAAATTTTTTAATTTTTTATTGGGGATAGGCAAGCTCTTGAATTGTGCAAGCCTTGAGAAACTTTCCAGTCTGATATACTAGAAAAAAGCGTGATCCTAACAATAACATGTTAATAAGATGAATACTTGATTAAATATGTGCAGGAGCTACTTTGGCAGACCCATACGGCTAGTATCACAATGCAGGGAAGGTGAGTTCATTGATTTATGTTTTTCCCACCTTTTCTGTGTTTGATGTCAGCCGTGATTACCCAATGAGAACTTCAAAACATGTTGCTGACTTGCGAAAACCCAACCATGAAATCTGATGTAGTTGTGTAGCCCATCTAGAGGATAGAACATCTAATTTCGTGATAGCATAGCAATTTTGTGTACCTGACTAAATCTCTGCACATCACAGTGAAGTCTTACTTTATGATCAGATGATTCAATACACACCCCCCCTCCCCCCGACTAAACAACGAAGAGCAGGCACTACACACTCACATAACTACCAACTCCACAATGTCATTACAGAATCAAGCAATCAGGAGAATGAAAGGATTCACCAGTGCTGCTCCGCCATTCGGTTGGATAGCCATCACTAGGCACAACAAAATCCATTATTGAGGGTTTCTTGGACGTTTCTGAAGCTAGGGCTTGGAAGCTTCACATACAAATATTCCCAAGATATATCCTTGTCCTTGAGTAAGATTCCCAGTGAATTGGGCCAAAAACGACAAAAATGAATTATTTTTTTTAAATCAAAACATTGTTAAATTTTTTGTCTTACTTAATGTGAAAGTCTGACCAAATCTGCGACATTGAGGCAAACAAGTTGGGGTGGGCATTTAAATACTCTGAAACCAGCAGCTACTTTAAGTAATTGTATTTGTGTTGTCATTATGTACTGCTTGCACTAAATGCATTTTCTTTATCTCCTCAGAATCGAGTCACCCAGAGAAAGACCATTGACATGCAGGGCGCATAGTAAAACATATATAATTATGGCGTGCAAGTCGGTCGACAGGTGCCAGCCATTATCATCATAACAAGAGATGCAGATCATAGTTTCTTATGTTTTATGTTGGGTGCGACTTTCGTGCATGTGCACAAGTCCCTAGATCTGCTTTAATTTTAATGTAGAATTTCATTTTCAGATAATTTGAAACATTTTGCTTAATTAAATTGTATACTGTTCAAAAAAAGAAACGCATAGTTGCTACTTGCCAAATTTGTTTTATTTTTCGAAAAAATTAACAGAAAATCCAATATTTAGATTATTTGTTTGAAATTTGGTATGGACACAATTGAATGTACACACAGTTCATTTGCATCTTCAAATCAATCAGTCAATCAATACGATTGGGTGCGGAGGCTGTCAAGTCAGTAGGGGGTGTGACTGCCTTGAGCAGCAACAACTGCCCGGCACCTTCTGGGCATGGACTGGATCAGATGCCGGATATCTTGCTGTGGGATGGTGTCCCACTCCTCCTGAAGTGCCTGCAATAGATCGCGGTGATTTGCCGGCGCTTCTTCTCGCCTGCGCACACGTCTGTCCAATTCATCCCAGAGGTGTTCTATCGGGTTCATGTCTGGCGACATGGATGGCCAGGGAAGCACCTGGACATGGTGGTCGGTGAGGAACTGGGTGGTGAGTCGTGCTGTGTGCGGGCGAGCGTTGTCCTGCTGGAATATGGCATCCTGGTCAGCCAGAAGAGGAAGGGCGTGTGGGCGCAGAATTTCCTCCACGTATCGCTGGGCAGTTATGCGCCCTTGGACGTGCACCAGGGTGCTCCTTCCAGCGGTATTGATCGCCCCCCACACCATGACGCCTCCACCACCATGAACGGGTGCCTCATCCACACAGTTGGGCGCGTAACGTTCGTTTACTCTCCGGTAGACCCTCCTCCGACCATCATGTCGCTGGAGCAGGAAGTAGGACTCGTCGCTGAACCACACGTGTCTCCAGTGATTCCGGACGGTCCAGCGAAGGTGCTGGTTGCCCCACTGCACTCGGTTCTGGCGATGGCGGCGGGTGAGGACAGCTCCTCTGTGAGGTCTGCGAGCTCTCAAACCAGCTTCATGCAGGCGGTTCCGCACGGTCTGGTCCGATAATCGGTGTGGCCCGGGGAGAGCCTGGACAGAAGATGAGGCCGACAGGAAACGATTCCGGAGGTGGCGGAGCCGTATGAAGCGGTCGTGAGCAGCAGTTGTCGCCCTTGGTCTTCCCGCTCGTGGCAAGTCAGCAACGGAGCTAGTGGCTTGAAACCTGACCCACAGTCTACTGATGGTGCTCTGGGACACGTGGAAGTGCCTGGCGATTGCACTTTGACTTTGGCCTGCTTGTAAACGACCCAATGCAATTTGGCGGTCTTCTCTGCTCAATCGGGCCATCTTTCGTCGCTGAATTGTCGTCTGATTTCTTTGTGGCGAACAATCCGCTTTTATGGGTTTTGGAAGACATGGTGAGAGCTCAATATTCCCCGAGTTTCACGAGATTACACTGAAGCATGACGAGTGGTCATGCCAAATGAGCAATTTTGACATTGTAGCCACTGATAACGCATGCGTCACGTGCAGAGCTCACTTGTGGCAATGGACGAAAGGTCGACGACCAGATACACATTTTCTGCAGTTTGGTGGATATCCTTGTAGCCATATAACTAAATTAACCAAATATTACAAGCTATGCGTTTCTTTTTTTGAACAGTATAAATACGTCCAAGTCAATTTGCAGCATTTTTTCTTTATTGTTCTTCTATATACCCTTAAAACTAACACATAGTAAAAACAAATTGTAACAAGAAGTGTTTGTTCAAGGGAGATCATCTGAAGCTTTTTTTTTTAAATCTGTAAAATTGCATCGTGACATCCTCCAAAAATAAAATGTCTTAAGAATAAAGGTATCTACACGGGTTGTCTACCTATTTCTTGATAGCATTGCTTTTAAGTATAACTTTTTTTTCAGAATATTTTTTTAAATAAATTTTATTCAAGGGAGGCAATACAAAATGTTTACAAAAATGTGCCCAATTGTGTGCTTAAAAATATTAACATTTCTTGTAGCCCCAAGAAGTGTGTTTTGTCTTGTAACTATTGTGATTTGAGAGCTTTAGCACTGAATGCCTTGCATCCTGGTGTGAATAGCATTGTAAAGCTTGCCTCTTGCTAATTTAGAGCAGTAGAATAGAAAGCAGCCTACTCCACAATCTTCTTTCATATTCTGTGCATACTCCTTGACAAGAGAACCACGAGATTTGTTTTTATTCCGATGTTGCCTTTTCTATTCAATTAAATACTTAAATCCTACGTGCAACACAAACCTTTTTTGTGTTGGTTTGTTTGTTTATTTTTATATTTTGTATGTATAGACCGTACTAGAGACCAGTCTTTCACCGCCGTATAATTGATCTGGAAATCTCCGCTAAGCAGTTCAATAACATAATGTGCACAAGGCTAAAGCATTTTTGCTACTCCACTCAAAATATGTCTAACTACGCACTCGTACTCTCTCCCTAACATAACATTTGTTCATGCAAAATTGTTTGCGGATTAGTAAAATTTGCGTGAAATATTGAATTGCGATTTTGTGTGTGTGTGTGTGTGAAAATTACGTAATCTTCAAAATAGATGAGTGTTTACTGAAGCGATAAACTATTTATACAAGTTAATAAGAATGGTTTGTAAGATCAAATACAACCAGCAGTACAACTGCTGTCGATAGATTACCCCCCTTGACTTCTCAGTCTGTTGGGTCAAACTACGCCAGACATTTCTCTTCTAGTGGCTCCATAGCATGAGATACAGGCTCTGAGGCAGAAACTGCTTCGTTCTGAACTTGAATACATCGGTTCCTCTCAGTTACATATGGTCTTTTAATTCCTTCTGTCGTTTTAATGCAACAGGTAATCAAGCCTTTGAGTGTTGCATACTGTATCAAGTTCTGGTGTATTAGCGATCAAGAAGTTTACGAGGTAGTTGCAGAATCGATGTTTGTACCTTTCTGGTCAGTTATCAGGAGATAACAAAAAAAATGACATGTATGCAACATAAGAGGCTAAAAGGCTAAGACACTTGATGCCTCATCTGTCTCGGTTGCTAGTCTTCATCGTTCATAGCAGATAGCAATACCATTTGTTGTGTAGAATCAATGTTATTTTTTCTGAAATAAAATATTCCTGAAGAGGGTTCGATTCTGATCGAGTGAATATATATGTGTCGAAAGCTGAATAAAGCAATGCGTTTGTCTTTGACTGGTGAAGTAGAGCTAAAGGCCGCTATTGCGCGGGGCCGCTATTGCGCGGGTCTAACCCTAACCCTAACCCTAACCCTAACCCTTGCAATAGCAGATTCGCGCAATAGCGGACCCGCGCAATAGCGGTCCGACCCCCACACGCACACACACAACCCTGATGTTTGTCAAAAATGTTGCATGTGCCGGCCTGCACCACGTTCTCTTTTTCCGCGCAAACTGTTTTGCGTTCCGGACCGGAACACACTTCGGAGATGATCATAGACTATTTCTGATTGGACAATGATGCCAACGCCCACATGACCCTAGCTTCAATGTCAAGGTCGGAAAGTCGTGAATAGCGTTCGTGGGATACCTCCAGCTTCGCTGGGATAAAACTCTAAACTGACAGTTTTTTTTCTATAGTTATTCGAGGAAGGTGTGTCAAGTGAGATAAACATTCCTTTCTTATATTAACTGGTGCTTTCTTATGACGGAGTTTCTCCTTTCCTGATATTGTAAGTGGAAGATGGAAGGCATTTCGCAAGAAAAAACGTCCTTTCTAGTAAGCGATGTTTTTATGTTTTTGTTTTGTTCTTTATAAGCGATGAGTTTATCGGTGGGTTCAACTGATAACTGAAGTGTTTCACTTTTGAACACACTTCTTGTAACCAGTTATGAACACTTTGTGACGAACTATATATTTCTTCTTGAATATGTAGCACACATTGTGAAAACTATTTTTAGTGTGTACGATGTGTGTTTAGGTTGCCAATATAATCATAATTATAGTATTTCACAGAGTGTTCACAACTGCTTACAAAATAGCGTGTTTAAAAGTGGAAGAGTTTCGTTCCAAAGGAACTGACGGTATATTTTCTCACCAGTCAGTCGATGCTCCTGTTTCTATAGCCAGACGAAACTATCAATTTCAAATTTGAATTCGATACGTATATGAGTTTAAACAAAGACGTCATCATCAGGGAATTGGGGTTAGAGGTTTCCGACATACGGGCGTTCAAGCTTCAAGCTATAGTAACATGCTAGTGGCCCGGCCCCTTGTGCAACACAAACCCCAAAAAACTATTGACAGAGAAATCGACAGTTTTTATATTTAGTCAAGTTTTGACTAAATATATTATTTTAACATCGAGGGGGAATCGAAACGAGGGTCGTGGTGTATGTGCGTGTGTGTGTGTGTGCGTGTGTGTGTGCGTGTGTGTGTGTGTGTGTGTGTAGAGCGATTCAGACTAAGCTACTGGACCGATCTTTATGAAATTTGACATGAGAGTTCCTGGGTATGAAATCCCCGAACGTTTTTTTCATTTTTTTGATAAATGTCTTTGATGACGTCATATCCGGCTTTTCGTGAAAGTTGAGGCGGCACTGTCACGCCCTCATTTTTCAACCAAATTGGTTGAAATTTTGGTCAAGTACTCTTCGACGAAGCCCGGGGTTCGGTATTGCATTTCAGCTTGGTGGCTTAAAAATTAATTAATGACTTTGGTCATTAAAAATCTGAAAATTGTAAAAAAAAATAAAAATGTATAAAACGATCCAAATTTACGTTTATCTTATTCTCCATCATTTGCTGATTCCAAAAACATATAAATATGTTATATTCGGATTAAAAACAAGCTCTGAAAATTAAATATATAAAAATTATTATCAAATTTTTTTTTTCGAAATCAATTTAAAAACACTTTCATCTTATTCCTTGTCGGTTCCTGATTCCAAAAATATATAGATATGATATGTTTGGATTAAAAACACGCTCAGAAAGTTAAAACGAAGAGAGGTACAGAAAAGCGTGCTATGCAGCATAGCGTAACCACTACCCCGCTCTTCTTGTCAATTCCACTGCCTATGCTGTGAGCGGTGGACCGCGAGTATACGGTCTTGCTGCGTTGCATTGCGTTCAGTTTCATTCTGTGAGTTCGACAGCTACTTGACTAAATATTGTATTTTCGCCTTACGCGACTTGTTTTTCTCTTTACGCATCTGAGTCATATGTACATTTCTTCATCATACAGTAATTCGGACAATTGACTGACTTGCCAGAAACCCTACCGCCGATGCCTGAGAAACTGATCCGGTTGCTGCGGTATTTGGGCTCTAGCAAAAGTCCATCAGTGGGTCCATCAGTGGCTCCATCGGCTTTGAATGCCAGACCTTGCAAGCAATTTCAAACTGCATATAAACGGTTATGTTTGATACGTATCTTTGTACACATTTCCGTAGCCAAGTTATCTGGCATTTAGCTAGTCATCCAATGACTCTGCTTAAAGCTAAATTAATTGAGGTTGTTAACGTACATACAGCCCCCATAAAACCCCACTACTGCATCTTTGCACGCATTTGGGTAAACGTAAGAACCTTCATCGTCATGCTATTGGAGGGATCAGTTTCTCAGGCATCGGCGGTAGGGTTTCTGGCAAGTCAGTCAATTGTCCGGTTTCTGGTGCCAGACTAAACTAGCAATTTCAGATGGCAATTGTAGGAAGCTTTTCTTGTTCGCATCTGGGATAAAACATACCTATTTCCGTCACGATGAGAAAGATCAGTTTGCGAGGAATTGGAGCTCACCCTTTTAGCCCGTCAGTCTGTGGCTTGGCTTTCAGTGACTAACAAAAGGAACAATGTTACATTTCAGCTAATATGTTCTGGTTGGTATACGTATCTATGTACAACTTACAAACCTGTGGTATCAAGAAGTTTTGATGGCAAGTTTCTGACTGAGGTACTGCGGCTCAAGCTTCTATCTTTTCTCAGCAAATGCCTAGAGAAACCAGCAAATTAAGACGGGATCGTGGTTTTAACTGGTCGACAACGTGTTTCCGGTTTGTATGAGGTAAACGGGGCGCAACTCTTCCACAACGCTTGCATATCCTGACAGAATTATTTTCCAAAATCGTCTTTTACTCTGCTTTCTGCAAAAAGACACTACACTGCTCGCAAGAGTTCACGTTCCTTTTCAGAACAGATGTACATTACGATGGTTTGGATCGGCATACCACAGCATTTTTGCTAGGCGGGATAGCTAAATGAACACAATGGACCATTGTGGATATCAAATTAATTCTACTTTTTACTGACGTTTAAAAGTTGTTCGATTTAGCTGTTCTGCTTTTGTGTTGTTGATTAAAAAATAACGAGCGGAGCTTTTTAAAATGTAATAGCAATGTGATAATTAGGTTAATGTTTAGCAATTTCTTCGACTGACAGTTCGCATCTATTGCTCCGATTCTTTTCAATGAAGACGAATGTCACAACTATGACTGGTACTGGTAGCTATGGTTACGATACAGATTCCTTTAGGGTAAGGGGGGGGGGAGGGTAAGGCAGTGGACAGAGAGGGGCGATTTGAGACACATTCAGTGAGTTCTAAGATCTGCACTGCTCTTTGCCTTGCCCTTTTCCTAAAACGCCATGTGTTTTGGAATCGGGCACATGAATGAATAGTCTGTCTTTATTAATGTAGAATTGTTACTCATTCCGATCGCTTTGTTATTTCAGGCTTTACGTTGTAACATGTATATGTTGGTTTATTACACCCCCGGTATAGGGGTGTGTATAGGATTCGGTCGATGTGTTTGTTTGTTTGTGTGTTTGTGTTCGCATATAGATCTCAAGAATGAACGGACCGATCGTCACCAAACTTGGTGAACAGGTTCTATACATTCCTGAGACGGTCCTTACAAAAATTGGGACCAGTCAAACACACGGTTAGGGAGTTATTGGTGGATTAAGATTCTACAAGGACTTATAGAAGGACATATTAATGGTCAAAGGGAAATAACCTTCTCAGTTGGTGGCAGTGAGAATGGTAAGGACGGGGGTGTTTTTCCTACCTCGGAGGAATTTCTTGTTTATGTTGACTCTTTGTTGTAGCATGTGCGTGTTTCAGAGTTAATGGCGTACGTAGGCCTTGGTGTTTCACCGCAACATGAAGACAGATCCCTGATACTATGGGCACTAACATACTGTATTCTGTACTGGTAGTTCATATACCTACGACAGCGAACCCTTTCGGGTAAGGGGAAGTAAGCAAGTCAAGTTAGAGGCTCTATTGGAACTATATAATTATTGTGAGCGCTTTCTGTTGCATCGTCTTCGTATAAGTAACAGGAGGGGGAAAATCATCTAAAACTCTCGTTACACAATTAAATGACTGTTAACACTCAAGCCTGATAATAATTGGACGAAGTCGTCTACGCGAGGTTTATTTCACAAAGCTCGCTGTACGAAGCTTCGGCATTGAATTATTGGCAAAAGGACTTCTCAAAGTTAACTTCGGGCCTTTAACTACGACAGCGACCCCTTTAGGCAAGGGGAAGTAAGGCAGTGGAGTGAGAGGGGAGATCATTCTGCTTGGTTGGCGCGAGGAAATGGACTCGGGAAGGGACGGTGTCCTCGCCCAAGACGCTCCTGCGATTAACGGAGGAGAAGCTGGATTGCAGACAAGACGTGATTTGTTTTGTCAAACCGGTTTCCTCAGCTTCTGCCGACAGAACACGCCTAGAGAGATTTTTGAGGTTTGTTTTGGTTCTTTGTGTATGTGTGTGTTCTTTTCGGGACAGAGAAGCTAGAATGTGTCAGTAGAGGTCGTGGGGACAGCTGATTGGTAAGTGCCGATTTTGTGGTGACTTATGACATGGTGGCGATTTTGTGGTGACTTATGACACGGTGGCGATTTTGTGGTGACTTATGACACGGTGGCGATTTTGTGGTGACTTATGACACGGTGGCGATTTTGTGGTGACTTATGACACGGTGGCGATTTTGTGGTGACTTATGACACGGTGGCGATTTTGTGGTGACTTATGACACGGTGGCGATTTTGTGGTGACTTATGACACGGTGGCGATTTTGCTTTTTTTGCCTGTTTCTTGTTTTGTTTTTGTAAATGAGAAAGCTTCAGTCTCCCGTACAGCTAGAAATAGTAGGAACAAAATAAGTAACAAGCTGCCGAACTTTCTCAAGGTATAGGGGGAAAGTTGACGTCAACGTCTGAACGTACCTTCCTTTTTGTGTACACGAAAATGTTCAACGCCACAGATCTTGCAGGCTTAGTTTCGTATGAAATTAGGAGCATCCGCTCACTTGCACTCATAGCAACAATCAATACAGTGGCTAGATCCTGAGCAGAGTAGGCTTCTTTATTTTTATCTATTTTTATCTTTTTTATTTTTTGCTGAATACATTGAGATTGATACAGCTGGTGTCATTTTTTTTGAAAATAATTCGCTGAAATATTCACACTCTGCAAGAAGGCAGCGAGACTGGTGATGATTGACTTTGAGTTGAAGGGGAAGCATTTGTCCGGTGTCAAAACCCTGAAATGAAATGTTCAATTGTGAACATGGTCGCTAACACGAATTTTCGGAAGAAACTAAGTCTTGGCAACATCCCTGGACCGGTGACTCTGACCACTGCATGTGTCCAGCTATTTGCTCACTTAAAACAAAACTACAGTTCCTTACTGCATTGATACGAAACAGATAAATATATCAATCAATCAATCAATATGAGGCTTATATCGCGCGTATTCCGTGGGTACAGTTCTAAGCGCAGGGATTTATTTTTTTATTTTATTTTATTTTAATTTTATGCAATTTATATCGCGCACATATTCAAGGCGCAGGGATTTATTTATGCCGTGTGAGATGGAATTTTTTTTACACAATACATCACGCATTCACATCGCCCAGCAGATCGCAGCCATTTCGGCGCATATCCTACTTTTCACGGCCTATTATTCCAAGTCACACGGGTATTTTGGTGGACATTTTTTTTTATCTATGTCTATACAATTTTGCCAGGAAAGACCCTTTTGTCAATCGTGGGATCTTTAACGTGCACACCCCAATGTAGTGTACACGAAGGGACCTCGGTTTTTCGTCTCATCCGAAAGACTAGCACTTGAACCCACCACCTAGGTTAGGAAAGGGGGGGGGGGGAGAAAATTGCTAACGCCCTGACCCAGGGTCGAACTCGCAACCTCTCGCTTCCGAGCGCAAGTGCGTTACCACTCGGCCACCCAGTCCTCTAGATAAATCTAATCCCGCATGAATAGGTAACTTTGTGCTCTGTAAGGACATTCCCTTTGCAAGAACACGCATGGCCTGTGCTCTTTCTTTTACCGGGATCTGCGCTGCTAGCTTGATTAGGCTTTCTTTGAGGGAGAAATGGAGTCTCCTGTTTGTTCAGGCGATGAGTTAAGAGCTGTATTACATCTTCTGTTATTTAACTCTTGGAAACCGTTGACCTTGTTTCTGGTGTGTGCGTGTGTGTGTATGTGTGTGCGCGTATGCCTGCAACGCAGACGAAAACTAGTTCTTGTTTTTTCACCAACCACATTTGGCGGAAGCGTATGTTTCTTTGATCCCTGTAGCTATAAACTGTGTGTGTGTGTGTGTGTGTGTGTGTGTGTGTGTGTGTGTGTGTGTGTGTGCGTCGGCGTGCGTTTGCGTACGTGCCTGCGTCCTTGCGTAAGTGCGTGTGTGCGTGCGAAGCGCGAAACCATGCGTGCACCACACAACACGCTTGCGTGCATGTATGCATTCGATCATAGGATCGAACTCGGCGGAGATGATTAATCACTTCACGCGCCTCGCCAAGCAGAGGTCTATGGGCATTTATATTGTAGTTGCTTTTTGAGTGCAGTCGAGTCATTTCTGCGAGAGAGCTTTTCGGCAGAGTTTCTGGCGGAAAATTATTGATTAGAATGTCAGCGTGTGCGTGAATCTCAATTCAAAGCAGTTGACCGGCTTTAACCGATGTGCATTTTTGAGTAAGTCTCCACACCGTCCAGTTGAGTGTGTGGTGTGCCATTTCTACTGCGCGTGCTCATGATAATGCTGGAAAGATTTGCATTGCACAGTTTCGTTCTTTCTTTTGTTGCACATGCATACTCGCCCTCGGTGTATCCTTTCCGTTCTGCAGTGGCCCTCTTTGTCTGTCACTTCGTTTGGCCTGTCTATGTCTCTCTCTGTGTCTGTGTTTGCGTGCGTGCGTGCCTGTCCCTCTGT
>NC_090259.1:30482635-30490135 GCF_037325665.1 Littorina saxatilis | reverse complement strand
ATTTGGAAAGTGTCCAGGTATAATTCTGTTTCTGTCTGAGGGAGGAAGAAGCCTGTACGGTTCTCTCGTGATTTACAAGACGATTTACACATGAAGAATGATATATTTTACGTTTTGGTTCAGTCAGTTGTCCTGCTGCACGTGTTGTCTCTCGTTATTTGTGAATAAAGGGAGGTATCGAGCCTTCGGAAAGCCCAACTTAGCCGACTTCTTTATGCAAGCTACACCTTTCAGCACTTATAGCCTTTGTGCCACCCCTGGGCTCAGTGCATTGAGGTAGTTAATTCTCCTATATATCAGCAGGTACATGCATATGTGACAACAGCTTAAAGGCACAGTAAGCCTCCTGTAAACCATCACAGATACTGTCAGGCTTTTACACACAGTACAAGCACCCTTTCGTTTAAACACTCACTGCTTGAGAACATCCTAGGTGCCCTCCGTAAAGAGCTAGCAATTTTCAAAGAAATCATTTTTGCGTGGCTTATCTTACCCCTGAGCCATCGTGAACCCTTGTGGTCCAGTTTCCTTTTTTTCACAATGTAGTCGTCAGTTTGTAATTTGAATGCGACTCGCTGTAAGCTTATCTGCAATAGCACGTTATTATGTACGTACCTCTGAATCTTTGCGAAACAAACGGCTGTGATTCACAGGAACTCTAGCGATGGTTTTTGACTGTTCAGAGGAACTGGCGATAGGCTTAAACCGTCGTCTGCTACGAGAACCACGACCTTGCGTGACCCTGCTTCCGGGCTTTTCATTTTTCAAACTTTCAAAACTTCGAATTGTACTGATCTTGTAATGATGAAAAAAAAATGATTTAAGAATGTTTGTGTAACAAGCTGTTAATTTATTATTTAGATTTTAAAAGTTAGGTCTAGCGCCCAAACGCACCACGGTCCGATTTTGAGAGGAGACAATCCGCAAAATTAATTATTTGAAAATTGCTCGCTCTTTACGTAGGGCACCTAGGATGTTCCCGTTCGGTGAGCGTCCAAATGGAAGGGTGTTTGTACTGTGTGTAAAAGCCTGACAGTATCTGTGATGGTTTACGGGAGGCGTACTGTGCCTTTAAAGTGAGAGCTCTGTTCTGTCTCTATTTACATGAGTGGACAGACAATTTCCTCCACTCAATGGCCAAGGGCATTGGGCATTAACTGTGGTCCTGTTACATAAGGCGCATTAATAGGATTTTAACGACAGCTACGTGTGACTGCTGCTTACAGTTAGAGGCATGAACTGCATTTTATTGACTGGCGTGGCACACTGTTTGCGCACCCTATGTCCAAAAGCTCATCACAACACACGCAATCCATGCAGCATGGCCCTTGGGAAGCTTTAGACTCAACGTATTTACCAAAAGGACATTATCAATAAAAGGTATTTTATTCTTGTAATTGATTACGTGTTTATTTAAGGCTGGAACACACCATCAAGACACATGATTACGATCCTAACGAGCGAGTTCCCTTGATGCCCAGGTTTTATGGTGGCATTGTTTGTAATGGCTAAAGTGGGATGTGCAAAAATAAAGCCCGTTTGGTTCTGTGTTTGAATAGAAATGTGGTGTGCCAATTTGCCTATTTTCACGTGCAATGCACTAGTTTGGTACCCGCTGTACAAAACAAATTGTGGTGAGTAAGGATGCAAGGGCTCCATCAATAAGTTGGAGGCAAGATGACACATGGAATGTATACAGTATGCACATATTTGCTCTCTGCGCTAGGCTCTGCCAAAGCATGTTCAGACCTGACACGACGGAAGGGACGGTTCATTTTAGATGAGCGATGGGGAAGCCATCTACTGATATGTTAGAGACAAGAAGATGTTACATACAAGGTATCAAATTTAGTGTTTGTGCTTATTTCATAGTCCCATAATATAGACCGGCAAGAACAGAATGAAGAGTTTATTGTAGATGAGTGCAGCGGGAAAAAATGTCATCGATAAGTTGAAGACCCAACGAAAACTAAACTGTATGTGAACATATCAGTTGTAAGACTTGTGCTAATTTTACAGCCAAGAAAACTGCTTGGAAACGGCAGACTGGAAATGTATAATTAACAAAGAGCGGTGGGGAAGTCTTTATCGACAAGTCAGAGGCGTGCGAATATGTTGTCTTTGCTAGTTCTACCGCGATACATATAAATAAACAACGGGATTGGCCTTTGCCGTAAGGATGGATGCAATATAAGAAAGATGGAAGAAACTTTTAAATCTGCCCTAGTGTTGCACTCGAATTCAGGTACCTAAAATGGCTGAACAGAAAGCCCACTCACTGTAAGGCCAAATACAAATATATGCTGTTTCAGGGTAACCACCTTTAAAATCGACTAAATTTTAAAATTTAAAATTAAAAATAAAATTAAAAATGCCGACCTACCCACCCATCTTTTTTGGTCACGTTACCCTAAACCAACATATTGGTTTTTTGGGGGGCCTAGGAGATGACCATTGAAAAAAGCACATTCTCATGTTAGAAGCAATATTAAGGTGACATGCATGCACTGTGCGCACAATGTTTATGAGCGTTCCATAATTATACAAACCAGGGTCTGTGCCCCGTCTCACACGACCTCGATGCATGGCCTTGCCATTAGGGTATCAAACTGACATATTATGTGCAGTTATTTCGTTGCGCAATTCTACATCGGATCAGGAATGACTGAAGACAAAAGCCCACTGGCGGAGATGCTTTGAGGAAAACAGAGCCTTTCTGAGAAAGATGATCAACGTAAGTGTGCTCTGATTCTGAAGTCTCACAGAGCAAGAACGACTGGTTGAAAAAACACCACATAATTGACTGAGATTATTTAAAGAAAAACACGCCTTCATTGTTAATTCGAAGGTAAGGTAAACAAAATTCATATATGGGCAGTTTGTATTCGCACTAATTCCGTACTAGTAATTACAGACAGAGAACGCGAAACAAAACTCCCACTTAATGAAGGTGATTTGAAGACACACACCTCGTTAGTTTGGAGGCAAGATGACATACATTAATGAGGATGCATACGCTATACGCTATAGTTCTGCAGTGTACAGTCGAACCTGACTATAATGACCATCCAAGAGACCGGTCGTTACAGAGAGGGATAGTCGCTGTGAATTATATCAAAAACGAGCTTGTCGGGTTCGTTCGAGGCGGTCGTTGTTATGCAGGTGGTCGTTATCGAGAAGTGGTCGCCAGAGCAGGTTCGACTGTATGATAAGGATCAAAGCCGGAAGATTACAGATAACGTATTGTCAGCGAATCGAGTAAAACAAAAGGATAAGTATCATTGATGTGCGATCACTGTCAAGTAACAGCCACGCAAGCTGTCGTAGACCATCAAGCCACCTTCCAACTCACGCAATCACGTAGTCCACTACTACCTCAGATTTTCCAGTCTGACGCGTTTGATGATAGCCTACTTGCACGTGTGAATAAATGTACAGCCAAGCTTATGTATGTGCACAGTGTGTGTGTGTGTGTGTGTGTGTGTGTGTGTGTGTGTGTGTGTGTGTGTGTGTGTGTGCGTGCGTGTGTGTGTGTGTGTGCGAGTCGAGCGCGCGCGCACGTGTGTGTGTATATATATATATATATATGTGTGTGTGTGTGTGTGTGTGTGTGTGTGTGTGTGTGTAGCTCAGTTGGTGGAGCACTGAAATTATGATCCACGGGTCACAGGTTCAAATCCGGGCCGGGACAGACACGAGTTAACATTTTGTTCAGACGCAGAGACAATATCCATCCCCCACCCCGTGTAACACATAAAAGACCTAGGTTATTTTGTCAGAAGTGCAGGTGGCTGACTGCACCTAAACACGCACGCATGTCGGTAGCGCCACTCTTGTTGCTGCTAGCTTTTCACTGGGAGGAAGCGACCTGTATTTCCCAGCGATGGCTTATTAAAGTAATGAAAATAAACAAAATGGAAAATATTGGTTGAGGAGGAAAGGAGGGTGTCTTTTTAAATGCCAGATATGCGTAAATTCACCATTATGTTTGAGGAGACATGACAAATGCATATACGTGCATATTTTGTTGTCTGTGTTAGCTCTACAATAACTATTATGTGAACAGTTAGGTCATTGTCAGCAACCAAAATTAAACCAAAAAATGCGTTTTGATGAACACGCAATGTCATGTTTTATAATGTTCAAGCTGTTGCACCATATGAATCAACAAGTCGCGTAAGGCGAAATTACTACATTTAGTCAAGCTGTGGAACGCACAGAATGAAACTGAATGCACTGCATTTTTTCACAATGACCGTAGTCCGCCGCTCGTGCAAAACGCAGTGAAATCGACGAGCCTGTTTAGCGCGGTAGTGGTTGCGCTTTACTGCACCTCTCTTCGTTTTAACTTTCTGAGCGTGGTTTTAATCCAAACATATCGTATCGATATGTTTTTGGAATCGGGAATCGACACGGAATAAGATGACATTATTTTTAAATCGATTTCGGAAATTTTATTTTTATCATAATTTTTATATTTTAAATTTTCAGAGCTTGTTTTTAATCCAAATATAACATATTTATATGTTTTTGGATGCAGAAAATGATGAGAAATAAGATGAACATAATTTTGAATCGTTTAATAAAAAAATAATTGTAATTACAATTTTCAGATTTTTAATGACCAAAGTCATTAATTAATTTTTACGCCTCCAATCTGAAATGCAATACCAAAGTCCGGCCTTCATCGAAGATTGCTTGGCCAAAATTTCAATCAATTTGATTGAAAAATGAGGGTGTGACAGTGCCGCCCCAACTTTTACAAAAAGCCGGATATGACGTCATCAAAGACATTTATCGAAAAAATGAAAAAATGTCTGGGGATATCATACCCAGGAACTCTCATGTAAAATTTCATAAAGATCGGTCCAGTAGTTTAGTCTGAATCGCTCTACACACACACACGCACAGACAGACAGACAGACACACACACACACACACACACACACACACACACACACACACACACACACACACACACACACACATACACCACGACCCTCGTCTCGATTCCCCCTCTATGTTAAAACATTCAGTCAAAACTTGACTAAATGTAAAAATACTCTGACAGTGAGCTTTGTGTCAGCTGGTAAGAGATATATATCTATGCTGTTCACAAATTCGTGCTGTACAGGGCTCCCCACGGACGCCCCTCCTAGTGCGTCCCGCGACCCCCACTTTTAAATTTTAGAGGGTCCATGGACCCCCACTGCAGTATTTTAGAGGGTTCCAAGGGTCCAAAAGCCGAAAAGTCCCAGTGTGCTTATAAAACATTGTGATCACGTATAGTGTACTGCGAAGTGTCGATTGCAGTCTGAAAATGGTATCTTACGGTACGCACGATAAAGGAAATTTAGTGCGTCCTAGGACCCGCTCTTTTAAAATCTAGTGCGTCCAGGGACCCTGAGTCAATGTTCTAGAATAGCCATATTAATGCACACGCTTGCATCATTTTCGCGCAACATTACACAATTTAGAAATAGCTGTTTGAATGCAATAGAATCGATACAAAGTACGCTTCTTGAGGAAAGCACTGGCCATTATCGCGAGATTACATTTGACGAAAGAACCAAGTCGTGGAAAACCACAATAACAGATAACCAGACGGCTAGTAAATCAAGTACAAGAATCATAACAAACAAAACTCTACAGTCCGCAAAACAGAATCCAAAAAAAGCCCAGACCGAAAAATGCGCGTGCAAGTAAACTTCCCTCTATAACTGAGCCACGACAATAACAAGTTCCATTAAGTCAAGGCCAGAGAGGGGATCCAGCATCCAGTCCACTAACTCCCCTGAGTGTTAAGCTTTCCTTTAGCCCCCAAAGTATACATGTCTCTTCCAGACGTTGCAATAAATAACTGATGTACTAGGTAGCAGCATAACATTTGTATTCCTGATGGTGGTGTTTCATGTCTGAATACAGTAAGAAATATTGTTTTGAATGTCGTGACATAGTTTGCTGATTTATTATATATGTTATCGCATGCACTGTTTCAAGAAATGTAACATTTAATGAAACTTTATTTGCTGACTTAATTAAAAACTTTCTGGCTGGGTTCAGGGCCATAATCACGCCAGGAGTTATCGCACAACACGTCCAAAATGAGTTCAGCCTATTTCCATCTCAACATACAAATAATTCCTGACAGTGACAAATTAGCATGTCAGACACACAGTGATGTGCAATATATTCATTATCTCTCGAGACGCCCTCTGTCGGGCTCCGACTAACCGCTGGTACCACATTCTGTGATTAATCAGCGCCGCGGAAAAGGCCAAAGAGTTGAGATGTTGCCTAACGTGTGATCGACAAGAAGAAGAAGAAGAAGAAGAAGAAGAAGAAGAAGAAGAAGAAGAAGAAGAAGAAGAAGAGATATTGCCTTGAATTGCAAAGAAGTGTGTGTGGGCCGGGGAGTTTCTGCAATTTTCAGATTCATTTTTTTTTTATACTAAGAAATATACTAGTGAACAGACTCTCTCTGTCTGTCTCTCTGTCTCTCTCTATGTCTGAGGGATTCCAAAGGTTTGAAGCTCTTGAGAAAGCCCATTTGTTTGCATGCAAGAAGTTTTTATGTGTAGGACGACAAACACCAAAACTAGATGGTATATGGTGACTTAGGCCGCTACCCACTTTATGTCACTTCGTCGGTTCGCTGTATTAAGTATTGGCTGAGAGTGTTACATTTGCCAAGCGAAAGACTCCCAAGGAAAGCATATGACATGATGAAACATTTTCAGGGTTATGGCAAGAAAACATGGTCTCATTATTTGAAAGAAATGTTATGCATGTACGGCTTTGGAGATGTCTGGCTGCAACAAGGTGTAGGCGATTTGAATCGATTTATAGCAGTATTCAGACAACGATTGTTTGATTGCTTCCAGCAAGACTGGCACGACAGCATCATGAACTCGGAGCGATTTGAATTTTATTCGCTCTTTAAACAAGAAATTCGCGCTGAAGTGTATATAGACCATATTCAGCTCCGCTGTTTTCGAGATGCATACATACAATTTCGATTTGGTATTTCACCCATAAACACTCACAAATGCCGCTATCGAACTGACGTTGTACCGGGCCTTTTGATTTGCCCTGTATGCAGAGAGGACGTGGAAGACGAGAAACATGTATTGTTTGTATGCAAAGGATATTGTGATTATAGACTTGATGTCAAAATATTAAGAGAAAAAAACCAGAGTGAAGATGCGAACAGTATTATACGTGTTATGTCTGTAGATAAAGGGGATTCAGTGGTGCATGTGGCCAGATTCTTATATCGTGTTTTTCAAAAAGAAAAAGTTTTTTTGGACTAGTTACACAATGTGGAACAGGTGAACGAGACGGCGACGTGTTATACATAGTTTGTGCCGTGGAATGTTAGATCTAGAGCAGGTTTGATTGCAAATAATGTATGCTGGTGTAGTACACTTGTGTTGTTGTACCTATTCAAATTGTTGATTTTTGCGCTGGAAATGTTTGTATGTTAGAAAGAGAGCGAGG
>NC_090259.1:30478485-30482435 GCF_037325665.1 Littorina saxatilis | reverse complement strand
GTGTTTAACGTCGTTTTCAACCGTTCAAGGTTATATCGCGACGGGATTAAAGATCCGGAGGTCACTAAACAAGTAACAGTAACTATATAAATGTGGGTATTAAACCACATCATAATACTTGTTGCAAAGGCACAGATATAAATCAGAAAACTATATCAGCGCTCGCGACCAACTGAATACAAATCTGATGGTCACTGAACAAACTTGATTAACTATCAAGTGTCGGGCATCAAACCACGCCATAATACTGATTCCTAAGATACGAAAATTAATCACAAACCATGTCATAATACTGATTCCTAAGCTACGGAATGTATTTACAAACCATGTCATAATACTGATTCCTAAGCTACGGATATGAATCACAAACCATGTCATAATACTGATTCCTAAGCTACGGAATGTATTTACAAACCATGTCATAATACTGATTCCTAAGCTACGGATATGAATCACAAACCATGTCATAATACTGATTCCTAAGCTACGGATATTAATTACAAACCATGTCATAATACTGAATCCTAAGCTACGGATATGAATCACAAACCATGTCATAATACTGATTCCTAAGCTACGGATATGAATCACAAACCATGTCATAATACTGATTCCTAAGCTACGGAATGTATTTACAAACCATGTCATAATACTGATTCCTAAGCTACGGATATGAATCACAAACCATGTCATAATACTGATTCCTAAGCTACGGATATTAATTACAAACCATGTCATAATACTGATTCCTAAGATACGAAAATTAATCACAAACCATGTCATAATACTGATTCCTAAGCTACGGAATGTATTTACAAACCATGTCATAATACTGATTCCTAAGCTACGGATATGAATCACAAACCATGTCATAATACTGATTCCTAAGCTACGGATATGAATCACAAACCATGTCATAATACTGATTCCTAAGCTACGGAATGTATTTACAAACCATGTCATAATACTGATTCCTAAGCTACGGATAATAATCACAGACCATGTCATCATACTGATTCCTAAGCTACGGATAATAATCACAGACCATGTCATCATACTGATTCCTAAGCTACGGATAATAATCACAGACCATGTCATCATACTGATTCCTAAGCTACGGATAATAATCACAGACCATGTCATCATACTGATTCCTAAGCTACGGATAATAATCACAGACCATGTCATCATACTGATTCCTAAGCTACGGATAATAATCACAGACCATGTCATCATACTGATTCCTAAGCTACGGATAATAATCACAGACCATGTCATCATACTGATTCCTAAGCTACGGATAATAATCACAGACCATGTCATCATACTGATTCCTAAGCTACGGATAATAATCACAGACCATGTCATCATACTGATTCCTAAGCTACGGATAATAATCACAGACCATGTCATCATACTGATTCCTAAGCTACGGATAATAATCACAGACCATGTCATCATACTGATTCCTAAGCTACGGATATTAATTACAAACCATGTCATAATACTGAATCCTAATTGTTATAATTCCCCCGTCACACAGCGCTACGTCAGGCCTTACCACGACCATGCCGATCACGCTGATCTGAACAAGTTATCAAATCGGGGCATATGTATTATAGACACCGCTTCTGCTACGACGGAAAAGTGTCCGAGAGCGTGGCCAAACGTGGAAGGATCTCCATGAGCGTGGTTTGGTCGGGGTGGGATCTGCTAGACCGGGAAGCTGCACGCTCTCCCCACGTTTATTTTGAACAATCTCAAAACAAGCGTAGCCGGGTCGTGACGCAGTACAGTCGTGATGTCGAAACTACAAAGGGGGAGTGTTCAGCTTCGCGACCTAGCAGATCCCACCCCGGCCAAACCACGCTCATGGAGATCCTCCCACGTTTGGCCCACGATTGGCCAGGCTCTCGGACACTTTTGCAGCGTTGTAGGAGCGGCGTATGTGTGTGACTGGGGTACAAGCTACGGATATTCATCACAAAACAATGCTAGTGTACGCGTAGATTTGGGTAAAGATCTGGCGGTCACCAAACCAGTGACATTATAACTGACAGCCATTGAAAACCAGTACTGAATTAATCGATCCTCAGCTACGGATATTTGATACCAACCCTTAAGCCTTGTCAATGAACTCGGAGAATAATAAATATGGCTAGAATGCAGAGTGCACGTGTTCTTTGTCAAGAAAAACGACACACCAGTGGGAATTAAAAAGGGGTGAAACACGACAAAGGAAGTTTCAAAATATATCGGCAGATTCCAGCTGCCTACGGAAGCTGTTTTGATTTATCTTTCTCTTTTTTCTTGCTTCTTCGTAACTTATTTCGTTTTAGCTGTCTTTTCTGTTGAGTTTACGTTGTCAATGTATCCGTCAATATGTCGGTTATCATTGTGCAGAGCTTTTCTTCTTCTTTTTTTTCTTCTTTTTTTTATATCTCAAGGGGTCGTTTGGTATGACAGCTCGCTTTCCCTAGAGGAAAAAAAACCCGAATTTCCATGAGTGTACCCTCACACGATTATATACAATCTTATCCTATCCTATCTTATCTTAACCTTATCCCATTCTCCATTTTTTTCGTATGTTCTTCGTATAAATGCACAGACAGAATCGTAAGCTGAACAATCCACACAAAATTGTGATATTGCACTTGAGGAACTCAATCAACATTACTGTGCTGTATAGACTGCATGTCTTTTTTGACAATAATAACAAAATAACACCAAGTACTTGTCTAGAAAGCAAAGAACACACACACACACTCACACACACACACACACACACACACACACACACACACACGCACGCACGCACGCACGCACACACGCACGCACGCACGCACGCGCACACACACACACAACACACACACACACACACACACACAAACACACAACACACACACACACTCACGCACGCACACACACACACACACACACACACACACACACACACGCGCGCTCGTACGCACACACACATACAGTAATGCAATATGAGCAACTTGGTTGAAGGCACATTCAGCCTCCCGTAAACCATCACAGACACTGTCAGGCGTTTGCAAACGGTACAAACACCCTTTCATTTAAACACTCACCGCTTGAGAACATCCTAGGTGCCCTCTGTAAATAGCGAGCATGTGCGTGGTTTATCTTACCCCTGAACCATCGTGAACCCGTGTGATCCAGTTTCCTAATTTTGTTCGCAATTTAGTCGTCAGTTTGTGATTTCAATGCGACTCGCTGTAAGCAGCTTATCTGCAATATAGCACGTTATTGTGTACCTCTGAATCTAAAACGCAACAAATGGCTGCGAGTCACACGAACTGGAGCGGTGGCGGTTGGCCGTTCAGGGGAACTGGCGCCATGCAGAACCGTCGTCTGCTACGAGAAAGACGGGTTTTTTTGTGACACGTTTCCGGGCTTTTCTTTTTTCAAACTTTCAAAACTTCGAATTGTACTGATATTGTCTTGATGAAAAAAGATTTCTTTTATGATTTAAGAATGTTTGTGTAACAAGCTGTCAATTTATTATTTAGATTTTAAAAGTTAGGCCTAGCGCCAAAACGAGGCGCCTGATTGTCCGTTCGGATAGTCCACGAAAATAAATTCTTTGAAAATGTCTCACTCTCGACAGAAATCAGCCAGGATGTTCCCGTTCGGTGAGCGTTCAAATGGAAGTATGCTTGCACTGTATGTAGAGGCTCGGGGAGCTCAGTGATGGTTTACTGTGCAAAACAAAAACCAAGCACACACAAAATCGTCTTCAAGTCATTAAAAAAACCACCCACCTGAAAATTGGAAGATAAAAACAACAAACGAACAAAAAAGAGCCCTGGAAAGTTATGTTTACAAACACGTTATTCATTGATTCCGAAGCAGCACTGCATCGTAACATGAAGACAATGACCTCGTTGTCTTGCTCCAGGAAGAACGGCAGTGTTTGCACGTGC
>NC_090259.1:30460985-30468485 GCF_037325665.1 Littorina saxatilis | reverse complement strand
ATATGCACTCGACTTATGAAATAGAAAGAAATCAAATACGACGAAGAGAAAAAAAAGTTTGAAAGTACCATTGAACTTCCATGTCGGCGTGTGGCTGAGCTTAAAATAGGAATGTTGTTGCAATCTGTTGGGCACTTTCCCTTTTGACAGGTAGTTTTTGCATGTACAGCAAAACACGGCCTTTTTTACAAATCCTAAAGACTGTCGGAAACTTCGCATGCTCTCTTGTGAACGCCATGTGAAACATTGATTCTGAAACAAAAATCTATGGCATGAATGACAATGGAAAGACGGTCTCTCTCTGATTCCAAGTTCATAATGACAGTTATAAAGTGCTGAATTTAAAAAATCTGTAGATGAAGTAAAATCATTTGAATGTTGGCTTGTTGAAACTTCATAACAAACAGCCACCTCGTCTATATCATTATCTGAAAGAATGCCAACTTCCTTTGAAACACCAACATTTGTATGGAAAACTTCTGTTTCTGTCATCTTTGATTTCATTTGACAACTTGGACTGATGGCATCTTCCAGAGATATATCCATTACTTTCAACTTGCGCCTCTTTGTATGCCTGCCACTTATTTATAAAAAGAAACGTTTGATACTTTTACCAAACAGTTAGTATAATGCACGATTTACCTGTATTCGTTTTTAAATTCTGCAAGACTGAAGCGAAAGAGGTCTGTCTCAGTTTTGTCGTCAGTTTGTTGTGTACATTTACACACGCACAACGAACAACACATGCACAGGCCCGGGGGAAGCTCTCCTTTCTTATGTCCGACGATAGACGTATACATGTAGTTTACATGTTTATTAGTCATCTATTTGATAGATTACGTGTATGATATGACGGAGAGTCGCATCGGTTTGATGCCGTGAACCCAACCGTGGCTGTGGCTGTCGTTTGAAGTAGCCTACTTCTTTATAAAGATTCATTTACATTCTACTTCTGACCAAGGCATGTTTGGTACCTACTGAATCCTTGTTGCGTGTAGTTTTACGTGGCACGTTGCCCAAAGTTGTATTCTTGAGGAGCATAAAATAAAACGTGTTACAAAGTTATCTCAAAACTCTGCAGTGACTGCTCGCGCAGCAGGTCAGCTAATTATAGCACGCAGCCTCCACAGACAGCTTTCGAGCCGAGACCATATGAGTCGCCGCTCCTGCGGCTCGTCAAAAACTGCACGCACTGCAGTGTTTTCAGTCACGAGAATAAAATAGCTTCGTCAATCCACGCGGCAAGGAAGTCGCTCGATTTTTGCGTGCAGCACGAAGTAAACAGACATGCAAGAATAGCGACGGGTTCAAGTTTAGGTCGCTCCAGGAGAAAAATTCTTTTGGATGTTGGCCTTAAACTATTTTTTTTTTATGCTGATGCATGCACAACCTGGCTGTGACCTTACACACCATTTTCAGTTGCCAATATGTATGAATTAAATAGGTCATCGATCGAGACAAACTTTATTACTGCAGTTCTCTGCCTTTACCTCGGGGTCAAAAGAAGTGACGGAACGTTTATTCGACGCCATCATTCGCATAGTGACGTATTTGTGTTGCTTTTGACGTCAGAGGCTTCAGTTTGCAAAAGAGGATCAAGAAAATGCGTCCTCTATGTGTTTTTTTCTTTCTATACTAGATGTCGCATCTCGGCGCATATGATTGCAAATGTATCTTGTTTTGCTTCCGTCTGTGAAAATTGCTGTCTGCAGATAATAAAAGCTGCACCCCAAAAACCTGTTCCACAATGTTGCACTCTCAGTCGTTCTATTCACGTGCATGTTTCTTTGAAAACCCCGTCTACTTAAGGGAACAATCCAGTGTTTATCTTTTTTCACCTGGAAACTCAACATTTGACGCCTAAAACGGACTCGTTTCTGTCTACAGCCAAAACTGTTATCACACAACAATTGCTATATATGAAAGTAAGACTGTTTTTGTGTCATGATAGCAGTGCTGACCCCGAGTTTCTACTGCAAACAAAAAATAATAGCACAATCTCAAAGTACGTGTGAGTTGCCTAATATGGAGCACCTTCAACAAATCGAAGAAAATAAAAGCTAAAGGCTATTTTCATTAATTCAGTAAGGAGCTTGCTGAAAATAACCTGTAACTAGCCCTCGAGATTTCAAAAACAAAATCAAATAGTCTTCTTTTCGTGGAAGTTGATACTGTCATTATGTTCACTCTGTTTTTTATAAGCTTCTTTAGTTTCCTGTTGTGCTTCAACTAATGCTCTAATCAACCCGAAACAGATGAATCTAAAGAATATTTGATTTAGTTTGACTTACACTCTAAGTTGTATCATTTTTTTAAGTATAGGGGACTTTTACAGTGTTTCGTGAAGGCCTCTTCACTGGTCCATATTAGGCGCCTATGCGCCTAATATGGACCCGTTGTGAATGTTTCTTTCTTTATTTTTTGCTGAATGGCTATCAAAGCTAATTCACTCTAATTAGGCCCAACGGTTAACCTAAGAGAGACGGACCACCAAACACAAAAGGAAACTTCTCCGCAAGGAAACAAGCTAGTTATCACCAAGAAACAAAAAAGTAGTCCATATTATGCAACCTTCCCCTACTCTTCTTCAGTCCAACAATCACAATTCCTTTTAACAGGTCAACGTAAAGCTTCAACCCTTACGCTAAACGATGCGTTTGTTTCTGTGAAACCCCGCTAGCTACAGAGAACTGCCCAGCAGCCTCAACCCTTACACTAATCGATGCGTTTTTGTTTTTGTTAATCCCCGCTAGCTACAATGAAAATATTAGTTCAAGATCTCTTTTGGACCAGCAAAACCTTTACGCTAATCGATGATTTTTGTTTCTGTTAATCCCCGCTAGCTACAATGAAAATATTAGTTCAAGATCTCTTTTATACCAGCAGAACCTTTACGATAATAGATGAGTTTTGTTCCTGCAAACCCTGCTAGCTACAATGAAAATATTACTTCAAGATCTCTTTTATACCAGCAGAACCTTTGCGCTAAACGATGCAGTCTGGCTTTTGTAGAAACCTTGCCAAATCCGGAGAACAAATTAAGTACAACGGAAACTCTTGAACACTCAAAGAGCATCAACCTTTCTTTTTAAAGCAAGCTGACTGACGCTAACTGATGCGGTTTGGCTACTGTTTGGCAAAACTCGGAGGAGAATAAAAGGAGAATATATCCAAAACTACGAAATCTCTTCCACAGGAACTTGAGCATTTCTTTTCACACGCAGACTTATGTATGCTTAACAATGCGCTTTGTTTCTGTGAAACCCCGCTAGATACAAGAAAAATCACTTTCACAAAATCTTCCAAACCAGTAAGTAGCCTTATTACGCTAAATTTGTGCGGTTTTGTTTCTATTAAAATGTACCAAATACGGACAAACTACAGTAATTGGAACATTATTCTACAATAGCCTTTTTTTCTTATTCGGTCGCTGGCTGGTGTATTATAAACGATGTGTTTTGCTTCCATTGAACTAGCCAAATAAAACGGAGAAAAATCCACTTCACACACACACACACACACACACACACACACACACAAACACAAAACACTCTCTCTCTCTCTCTCTCTCTCTCTCTCTCTGTCTCTCTGTCTCTGTCTCTCTCTCTCTCTCTCTCTCTCTCTCTCTCTCTCTCTCTCTCTCTCTCTCTCTCTCTCTCTCTCTCTCTCTGTCCATAAAGCATCAGTGTTTCATAACGCAAGAATGTATGTATAGCCTACAACGTGTATATAGTCCTGTGAATAGTTTTTCTGCCTTTTTATTTTTTTATTTTTTACTGTCATGCTTATCTTTTGGAATTGTTTTACGTTTGTATATATATGTATTTAAGATTAGAATAGTCCCTCTCCAGGCGAGGGCTGGTTGAAAAGAAGCTCGTTTATATTGCTTATGCCACAACCCTCGTAAAATAAAATTTGATTTGATTTGATTTGATTTGATTTGATCTCTCTCTCTCTCTCTCTCTCTCTCTCTCTCTCTCTCTCTCTCTCTCTCTCTCTCTCTCTCTCTCTCTCTCTCTCTCTCTCTCTCTCTCTCTCTCTCTCTCTCTTTCTCCACCAGCTCTACACTCCATACACACAGGGGAAAACATCAATGACGATAACTAGAGCTTCCAGACTGTCAACACGGATTGGTACGCTCTGACAGGACCACAAGTCAGTTCTTTCACATGCAGACTGAGTTCGTTTATCGATACCGTTTTGATTCTATTTAAAACTCACAAATACGACGACAATCCAATTTCAAGAACTTGCATTTTGTAAATGTCGCAAAAAGTCCGATTGCAAGAAACGTCTTTCACAAGAGCCTTGGGCTGTCTATTCAAACGCAGGATGGGGTACACTAAACGATTCGTTTTGCTCTCGTTAAAACCAATCAGCTGAGGGTAAAATAACAGTTTAAGACATCATCAACACCAACAGTCCTACAGCCTTTTAATTACACGCAGGCTGGCATACGCCAAATGATGTGTTTTGCTTCTGTGAAAGTGAAAACCGTAAGCTACAGGGGAAGTCTCAGTGGTCACAATTTCGTCTATAGCAGCAGCGTGTTGACATGTATGCAGACTGTCTGACCCTAAATGACCTTACATTATGCTTCTATTCATTTCAAACTCACCAAATACGAAGAAAATCCAGTAGTACAAAAACTCACCAGTCGTTATGCTCACACGCAGACTGGCTTACCCTAAATGACTTTACATTATGCTTCTATTCGAAACTCACCAAATACGGAGAAAATCCAGTAGGACAAAAACTCACCGGTCTTCATGCTCACACGCAGACTGGCTTACCCTAAATGACCTTACATTATGCTTCTATTCAAACTCACCAAATACGGAGAAAATCCAGTAGTAGAAAAACTCACCAGTCTTTATGCTCACACGCAGGCTGGCGTACGCAAAACGATGCGTTTTACTCGGGCGACTGCAAGCGCGCCAATTACTGAGGATACGTCGAGCGCGTCACTGTATCGACTTTTCCCTTTCTCGCGATTGTGTCTTGCGGCACAGGTTGGAGTACCAGCCATTCCAACAAGCTGTCTACGCTGAGACGTGTCGATGAGTCTACGCCGCAGCTGATCACTTGTTGAGCGTGACGGGCGAGTTATATGCGCGTGTCTGCAGAGTTATACCCATCTCGGAAGAGTTAAATAGCACGGCATGTGTTAATGTGAGGGTTGTGAAGAGTGTGAAAACAAAAGTTCTACACGTGTGTGTGGCTTGTTTTCAGGTGAAGTGTTAGGCTGGTGCTCGCCTGTTTTCTGGTGTGAATTGGAAAACGTGTTGTTCTTGGTTGTGATCGATTTCAATACTGGATCTGGTGGATTTTTAAACTGCTGTGGTAGGTTTTAATTTTTAGCTGTACTTTGCAATTGTGAAAGTTGTTTCAGAAATTCGTTTACTCCAATGTGAGGAAGTCAAACAAGAAACAAAGCTATATTAACGATTCTTGGGCATTTCGGCTCGATCTTATTTTAAGCTTTTCTCACTAGACTTTGGTTTAAACAATGTTTATTCATATTTTACATGTTCAGGAAATGTACATCGACATAAGGTGAAAACAACAACAAGCCTACGGCTTATGGTGGTGTCTTCACTAGACTTTAAGCTGTGGGGTTGTTCATATCTAACAGTACATTGTTATGATCAAAAGTTGATGATATAAAAACAAATATACCAACGTTAGGATTACGTTTGGGGGTGTCACACCTCGATCTGATGTTGTGTTTCAATGTATTGAGTCTGTGACTTTTTACATTGGGTGAAACATACATGTATATCTAACAGCAGTTATAATAGTATTACACAAACGAGCTTTGCATAGACATTAGATCTTCCTCAGTGTTAATATCTGCACAACAGTTGCAATGGAAATCGTATCAGATATGTATTTCTTTGCTTGTGTGGGAACATAGATAGCAATTCTGTTCCTTCACTGGAGGAGATCAATGTATCTGGCATTAGCTGCAATAGTCGGACCAGTTGCCATGTATGCATGATTCGATCTGTTCAAATTTATCTAAATCCTTTGGATCTGTTTGTTTGTTTGCTTAACGCCCAGCCGACCACGAAGGGCCATATCAGGGCGGTGCTGCTTTGACATATAACGTGCGCCACACACAAGACAGAAGTCGCAGCACAGGCTTCATGTCTCACCCAGTCACATTATTCTGACACCGGACCAACCAGTCCTAGCACTAACCCCATAATGCCAGACGCCAGGCGGAGCAGCCACTAGATTGCCAATTTTAAAGTCTTAGGTATGACCCGGCCGGGGTTCGAACCCACGACCTCCCGATCACGGGGCGGACGCCTTACCACTAGGCCACCGTGCCGGTTTTGGATCTGTAAGCTGGTGCAATCGAACCTGTCTATACCGACCGCCCAAGGTTCCAACCACAACGTTATAGATTTATTGTCGCTATGAGCAGGTGAATCATAGTTGTGGGATGTTTTACTCACCGCATGTTTGGAAGCCAGCTTGAGCAATGTGTTCGATGAGCGAGGTCAGCGTCCTTGGTGTAAACTGCATAATTTGTCATGGATATGTGTCTCAATCTGTTCATGTTGGCAGGATATAAAGTGTTTTGGTGTGATATGTTCATTTTAATTACAATTCGGTAGATCGATCTTTACAGACGCAGAACGCCTCAGAGTACTGTTGAGGCAACGATTAAATGTTGTCTTTTTGTCGTAGATGAGGATGTAAATAGTAAACAGATTCAAACATCAATCCCATAGATGACTACAACATTGGAATAACTTTCGTTCTCGTCGAAACGACTCGTCCTCCATGTTGGCTTTTAACTTAATTATTTCCCGTGCGGGACCTGATCGGGTACTTTCGCCTCGCTGACTATAGTCTCTTTCAGTCTTACGCTAGCCAACCATGATTATGTCAACATTTAATTCGTCGCAAAATTGCAGTGTTCGACTCCTTGGAAGAACGTAGATGAAACTTATTGATTTTTTTTAAACGAATAAATGACTGAAGTGTGGCTGAAAGCCCAAGGTCATATGTGCAGGGAAACGCAAGAAGCATGCAAAGAGTGTCCCTTTAAACCTGAGCTGAGTGAGCGTTTTCCTCTTCGCGTGCACAAAAGCAGCCCCGTACGGTCATGCTACAAGGTGAGCACAGTGTCGATGGCATTCGCTGCACATCATGTCATGTATACGTGATCTGGTCTGTTCACATTTATGTATCTCACGTATACAGTAATTCTTTAGAGCAGATGCTATCAGATTTGTGCCAGGCTCTTGTCGCCGTCGCATCTACGGATTTATCCAGCTCGCGCAAATCGAAACTGGGTGAGGTGAATGCCTGTGGTATTATCTGCATTAGCTGTACGTGACTCGATCAGCTCAGATGTCGCGCAGCCCTACAGTTCGCTGCTAGGGTGATGGTTTTATGTGTTGTTCAGCGGGTGAAGTAAGGCGAGATCATTAATTATCTTTGGTATTACCTGGCTGCTGCCTGTGTCACGTATAACCGGCACGG
>NC_090259.1:30423485-30455985 GCF_037325665.1 Littorina saxatilis | reverse complement strand
GCTGAGCTTTGGTTCAGTTTTGTGCGTTGCATGTAGTTGACTTATTTGTACTTTGTGGGAAAGTACCGATATTATATTTTGTAAACACAATATCTATGCTTGGACGAGAATGCAGGTGAACTTTCTAGTCCTGTCAAAACAAGTTGTTTACCATGCTGTTTTAGTCGTGAGTTCGTGGCGTTCGTTCGGATTAAGTGTGTCGGCGCTTTTGATGTACGTCAGAGAGAATGTCGCTAGTTTAGTCCATGCACGGCTCGTATAATGTAGTTGTATCGTGTTCGGTCTGGAATATTCTCGAGATTGAGTATTTACTATATATGCCAGCGCGATTTGAATGTTAAAAAAAGCTTCTATTTGAGTTCTGCTACGTTGTGCAGTTGTATGTATTGAATGCTGAATAAATCCTCGAACTCAATTTGACGAGTTGTTTTCTGTTGCTGCGAAGACGGGCGACGTAGAATAAAAGAACACAACTATACGACATTTGAGAACTTGTGGCAATCTCAAGTGTCGTGTAACACTCGGTCTTGGTTTTACTTGTCATCCTGGTCAAACATTCCCTGGAGAAAGACACGTTTTATTTGCTGTAGACTTACCCGTCTTTTTTTAGTCTTTTTTTGGATAATACTTTACCTTGTTTTCTTTCCATTCATCAGTACGCACGTGTACAACACATTGCATTTATCATCTATAACTGTGTTCGTTCATTCGCAAGATCTATACTTTTCACGAGACTATTAGTTGTGCTGTAATGTGTCAACAAACTTCTGTCTCTCGTGACACTTTAATTGCTCCGCACTGTGTGCATGCTGTCAAAACACGTCAACAGCAGGTAATACTGTATATAAGCACGGACATATGCATACTGTCACACACATTGACACACAGACACACATATATAGTACAGGCTTGTCATCACAACAGGTACTAAGCAAAACACGATGGCACTTGCATGGCCCGGCTGCACACTGCTTGTTAGATTTCAAAGCACAGCACGGTAACAGCAGGTAATAATATACATTGTCAAGGACAAAGACACATATATATATATATATAGTCATATATACATTTATTAACACTTTCTCTCTCTCTCTCTCTCTCTCTCTCTCTCTCTCTCTCTCTCTCTCTCTCCCTCCCTCCCTCTCTCTCCCTTCCTCTGTGCAGTTTTAGTCCTTAGACTGACTTCAGAGGCTGTAACAGGGAAAACGCATCCAACAGACGTCTCAAGTTATCTAGCCAGTCTTCCTTCTCCTCTCCATGATGCAGTCACCCGCTTTATCACCACCACCATCACCACCACCACCCCACAACCCCCTATCTACCCACCCCCCCCCCCTTGTGGACATCTCGCTGGCAATCAGTTCTGACGCCTCCGCTTCCTTTCATCTGTTTAACTCAGCCACCCTCTCTTCCGTAGGCCTACCCCGGTATTTTTCTCTCCTGGTGGTTGGTGTTAGATTGATAGGTGGCATAGGGTAAGGTTAGATGTTAGTATTCTCCACCTTCAACCCCTGTCTCATGACAATGCTTGTCTGCTGGTAATTCCGCCTCCTGGCTGTCTCCCCGTGGTATTTCTTCTTCTGTGCATTTTGCCTTCAACAGAGAATCTCTGTTTCTTTTTGTTCTGCCTGCTCCAATCCCTGGACCCCACCGGAACACAATTTTCTGTTGGGTGAAACCTTTGGGAAGCGTACACCCCCTCACGCCTTCGCTTCTCTGTGTTGTTCCTGCTCAGTCTCAACCGTATCACTCTTAAACTGATAGTTGACTTTGGCTCAGGCTATCTGTTAGACTTCACCAACCTCAACCCCTTGGCATGTCAACTGTTTGTCGAAACTCCGCCTCCGTTTACCCCCCTTGGTCGATCTCTCGTCTTGATTTTTACCTCGACATAAACTATCTGTCTCTATTAATGTGCCTGCTTCCGACCCTAACTCCCATCCAAAAAGTACCCCCATCCCTATATACGCACACACGCACGCACTCCTGACTCTCTTTTTTTTTCCTGCTCCCCATCGTTACCCCCATCCACACACAACTTAGTGTCGAAACATTAACAGCGAGCGTACCCCTGCCCCCATGATGTCTCATCTTCCATGTGTTTAACCTTCATATTATCTCTCTGTCCTGTTCACCCTGCCCCCACCCCAGCCCACCTCTTTCCCTCCACCTCACCGCAGGACTCTTCATTTGTGCCGATCTTCCACATCCCATCCGTTCTCTCCCAATAGACACTCGATGGGCCGTCACTATCAACGTTCAGCTAAAACACAATTGACTTCCGCGCTGATTTCCCTGCGCCAAAGTCTGAGTGATTGGATTATTTGGGTGCCGTGACTAGGATGTAGGGACCTTGACATCTGCAATATTTGATTGACTTATCAGAGACTGCTGCGAAGCCACCACCATGGAGAGTTGTTGGAGCATTGTCGTCCTCTGTATTGCTTGACGGACTTGTAAAAGGGTGTTTCGGAATCAACGAATGTGAAGGGTTGACATCAAAAGTGTGTTGGTGTGACTTCAATTTTCGAGTCCAAATCTGAGTAAAATGTTCATGTTTGCCACGGTGTTAGTCGAACATGTTCATCTTAAACACAAGTGATTTCCGCGCTAATGTTCCGGCCGCAAGCCTGAACGATTGGTAACAAATGCGCAAACAATGTATCCACCTTATCGATTTGAAGGGGGGGGGGGGGGAGGGGTGTATTTTTACAAGTGAAAGGAAATATCTTATTCAATGTAAAATCCTGGACAGATATATGGCGGTGAAGATACCAACCGTGTATACGGGAAGGATACATCTGTAAACCTGGATCAATGCCATAGACATCGTTCACACTATCCTAACCCCCTAAAATAGCTGGAAGCAAACATCTTTTCCACTTTTGTTGCCTTGTGGGAAATAGCAACTTATCGACTGACAATTTGTTGGTCGTATTTCTATTCCGACAAAAAGGAGGCATCTCGAAAAACCGCAGGAGTCCAGCACGTCACCGTTCCCAAGTGAAATATTTCCCACGCCTTTCTCTTCTTCTTCTTCTTCTTCTTCTTCTTCTTCTCCTTCGTTCATGGGCTGAAACTCCCACGTTCACTCATGTTTTTGCACGAGTGGGTTTTTACGTGTATGACCGTTTTTACCCCGCCATTCAGGCAGCGATACGCCGATTTCGGGGGGAGCATGCTGGGTATTTTCGTGTTTCTATAACCCACCGAAATCTGACATGGATTACAGGATCTTTTCCGTGCGCACTTGATCACACGAAGGGGGGATAAGGCACTAGCAGGTCTGCACATAAGTTAACATGGGAGATCAGAAAAATCTCCACACTTAACCCACCAGGTGGCCGCGACTGGGATTCGAACTCACGACATTCCGATTAGGAGGCCGATGTCGTACCACTACGCCACTGCGCCCGTCGCGCCTTTCAATTATTCAGCTCGCACACTCTCTGTAAACTGATCAATAACTTCAACAGGTGTCGGTGTAGTCTTGTCAGCAACCTGCCAGCAGGCTCTGTCTGCTGAACAAACTGAACAGTTCATCCGACTTTGTTGTCGGGGATTTAGAAAAGTCACCATCACTGCAGTGCTTGTTTGCCCATGCAGTTGCTTCCTCTCTCGGTCTTGGGATAGTGTTAAAACGTACATGTGTTGTTTCTGTGACTTGTGGATTTCGAAGTAAGGTGTGAGTTGAGAAAATTTAGTATCATGCACACTTTTATTTGTGATGTGAACACTTGTCTTTCTCTCTTAATTCAAAATAAAGCCGTAAACGATGCAATTGTGAATTTAGAATGTGAAACGAATGAAGCAGAGAGGTATAAGATCTGAGAAACAAAGGGAAGTATACGCATCTAATAGCATAACACACGCGCATTTAAAGCTTTGAATGAACATGAAGTGTAGCTTTTGTGTGTTGGTTATTGTTTTGTTTCATTTTAATCAGAAGTAGTGTTGTGCATAATTATTCTGTCGGGGGTATTGCCCAGAAGCATGCGTTTGCAGATTTCAAAATCAATTGGAACACTTTTGTTCAGTGTGCACCTGCACCAACGAGTCGCCATCTTTTTGAAATTGTGTTTGGCAGACATTTTTTCGCACGATGTATCTGAACTATTTTTGTTTGGGCTGATGTAAAAATCGAACTGAACTATCGTAGTTTAAGCTATAATAGAGAGATACAACATTTACTGCCTGCGGATGAGCTTGAATTCAGGCGTGTAAAGAAAGCTTCCTAATTGCAAGAAAATTAAGATATACTTGATTGGGGGGGGGGGGGGGGGGGGGTGGTAAAAACAGGTGACTGGTTTGTGTCGTGTGTGGTATGTAGACCAGGTCAGGGGTTAAGGTTAGGTCAGATCGCGTGAAGGATTGTGGTATAGATACAGTTAGCACCGAGCTGCAGTTCGCCGACTCAGAGAAGACGATTTCACATTGTTCGGTTTCGTAGCTCCAGAAAAATAGATAAAGAAGATACCAAAGGAGATTTCCTACAGGTTAATCTGCACAGCGTGTTTCCAGTTCTTTTCTTTCTTTATTTGGTGTTTTACGTCGTTTTCAACCACGAAGGTTATATCGCGACGGGGGAAGGGGGGAGATGGGATAGAGCCACTTGTCGATGGTTTCTTGTTCACAAAAGCACTAATCAAAAAATTGCTCCAGGGGCTTGCAACGTAGTACAATATAATTATTACCTTACTGGGAGAATGCGGGTTTCCAGTACAAATGACTTAACATTTCTTACATACCGCTTGACTAAAATCTTTACCAAAATTGACTATACTCTATACAAGAAACGGGTACAAGGAGAAACAGAATCCGTTAGTCGCCTCTTACGACATGCTGGGGAGCATCGGGTAAATTCTTCCCCCTAACACGCGGAGGGTGTGTTTCCAGTGTCTGCGCGAGGAAGCGCTGTCGAAAGCGCAGTGTCGATCTGGCCATCTGGCAGTCGTGTCCCCGTAAGTAGGCTACAGACAGACAGATCTAGATCTAGTGTCTCGCGCTCTTGCACCGTGTCACCTATGCTTACTGTGTGTGTGTATGTGTGCGTGCGTGTGTGTGTGTGTGTGTGTGTGTGTGTGTGTGTGTGTGTGTGTGTGTGTGTGTGTGTGTGTATGTGTGTGTGTGTGACGGAGTGATTAAGTTTGTGTTACTGTTTGTCGATTTCTTACGTGAGCCTTGAAGGCTTCGCCTCTTGTAATTATTAGTATTAATATTATTATTATTATTTAAGTTATTGAGACATCCCAGTGCACTAAGGGATTTATAAAGCAAATCGAGAAAATTCATTATTGAACGAAGCGCATAGCACTGAGTTCAATAATTATTTTCCAGATTTGTTCTATAAATCCCTTAGTGCACAGGGATTGTTTCAATAACGATATTGTCAGTACTGCCAGAGAAAAAAGAAGATTCAAAACGCACATTTTGCAACGCGCATTTGGATAGGCGTAACTGTGTGGTCAGGTTTGTGTCAGATCTACTTTTGTGTGGGCTGTCTCAAGTGTGTCGTGCTTTCGTCACACGCAAACTCTTGTTTTAATTTCTGTTGGTAAATTCCAGTGTAGCGTTAAGCTAAAAAGTGATGATCTTTCAAAGAGACCTCATTTAAACTCGGATAAAGGACTGTGCTCTTAGTTATTTGCGATTCGAAACCTTCATCGAGCTTCGACAGATTGACTGTGCAGAGTGTTGCCCCTTGCTAAGGTCGACGGTAAGCACATTTTCAAAATAAATGTGGCATGTTTCTCGTGTGGTATCTGCACTCATCGGGGAGTCTGGTACTAAATATGAACGGTAAGAATGCTCTGAACCCTACACGTATTATATCCCCATCGTTTTATCGTTCACATTTGCCCAACATGTTAATTTGCTGAGCGGGATTTATGTCGTCTGCTAGGCTATGGGAACCACTGCACTGATTCTCATTTCAAAAACAAAAATTGCTCGTCACGTTGTCCTGAGTCTGCACGCATGAGGCTGGTAGTAAGTCTTATATATGGTAAGAACGTTCTAAACCCTACACGTTTTTGATTCCGATTGTTCTTGCCTTGAAATAAGAATTCGGAAAACATTCATTTGCTGAACAGATGCAGTCGTATTTCAGTGTAGTCTGCTACGTGCTGATCTAGCTGCTACGTTATCGGAATAACATTAACACTTGTGTTTTCTGTTAGCTGCTGGGAATTGTATACTAAATCATCATTTGGTAATGTGGATAATAAGCTACATGCCACTAACATGGCATAATTATGAGAGGAATCTTCGCAAGTCGAAACTGAAAAATTAGACACAGCGGGTTCTATTTTTAGATCTGTGGCACAGGCACATGCAATCTGTCAGAAAAAAACACTTCTGCTTTAATTGAGAAGCAGGAAATTTATGGTCATAATCATTGGTATTGTGGAGAATATAAGCTACATGTCATTAATTAATTCTGAGGATGAGAGTACACTGTCGCTTAGGCAAAGGGCGGAAGAATACGCTCTGTGGAAAAGTTAGCGCACTAACAGTTTTAGCGCATCGCCATTAGCCAATCAACTGGTTCACATCAGTCATGTGACACCAGTACTTACTGACAATTATTATTATTATTATTATTATTATTATTATTATTACATTTAGTCAAGTTTTGACTAAATGTTTTAACATAGAGGGGGGAATCGAGACGAGGGTCGTGGTGTATGTATGTCTGTCTGTCTGTGTGTGTGTGTAGAGCGATTCAAACTAAACTACTGGACCGATCTTTATGAAATTTGACATGAGAGTTCCTGGGTATGATATCCTCAGACGTTTTTTTCATTTTTTTGATAAATGTCTTTGATGACGTCATATCCGGCTTTTCGTGAAAGTTGAGGCGGCACTGTCACGCTCTCATTTTTCAACCAAATTGGTTGAAATTTTGGTCAAGTAATCTCCGACGAAGCCCGGACTTCGGTATTGCATTTCAGCTTGGTGGCTTAAAAATTAATTGATGACTTTGGTCATAAAAATCTGAAAATTGTAAAATAAAAAAACAAATTATCAAACGATCCAAATTTACGTTCATCTTATTCTCCATCATTTTCTGATTCCAAAAACATATACATATGTTATATTTGGATTAAAAACAAGCTCTGAAAATTAAAAATATAAAAATTATGATCAAAATTAAATTTTCGAAATCAATTTAAAAACACTTTCATCTTATTCCTTGTGGGTTCCTGATTCCAAAAACATATAGATATGATATGTTTGGATTGAAAACACGCTCAGAAAGTTAAAACGAAGAGAGGTACAGAAAAGCGTGCTATCCTTCTCAGCGCAACTACTACCCCGCTCTTCTTGTCAATTTCACTGTCTTTGCCATGAGCGGTGGACTGACGATGCTACGAGTATACGGTCTTGCTGAAAAATGGCATTGCGTTCAGTTTCATTCTGTGAGTTCGACAGCTACTTGACTAAATGTTGTATTTTCGCCTTACGCGACTTGTCATTATTATTATTATTATTATACATGTCCAGCTTCTCAGACAACTGCGTGAACGGCACGCAAGTCTTAGCATGCAGTGATGGAGAGTGAAAAGGTCGGCAGTCTTACACTAAGGAAGTCTAACGCATTATCGGTTAAGAATGGCCAACGTAAGCTGCTGAGCTGAATGCATGGACAGCAACATTATCCCGCGAGATTTCCCGAAAGTTTGGCTAAGCTAGGTAATCCATTAGAATAAAAATGTGTTTCTGGAGATGTTTATTCTTTCTTCTGATTTGATGTATTTTACCAAAAAAAAGACGGAAAACATTGATCATGTATGCATCACACCATATGCATATTACAGTAGTCTATAGTCCTTCGTGAATAACTTGACATTGTTTACTTGATTATATATAAACCAGATACTTCTTTGTAAACATGATGTTTCATCTTTTTGTTGTAATACGCTTGAAACATTGATTGGTGTAAATCACACACAAGTATAGCCATTTCGTAGTAAGAAGTGTAAACCTATGCCTGAGCTAGTAACGTAACCAAATACCGAGCACGAGTAAGGAACGATATACATTATGTTTAAGCAAATGTAATGTTTCGTTTGGTATCGTTGTTTTTCTTAACAGGATACAACGCAGACTCCTTACAGTCAGATGTTCGCTTAGCCTTTAGTAAACATACATAAATTAATGATTGTTCTACTGTTAAAAAGATACGAGAGGACAATTCCTCTAAGAACTTTTTGCTGAACTTTAGTGTTATAGAGTTTATTTATCTAACAAAAGTATAAAGTAGCTTACCTTGTGTTATACCTGATGCTCTCGCGATTTATTCAGCCTTTCTTAGTTTGGGTGTTTGCCTGCCAACCGGTCAGTATCATTAAAAGTTGAAGTCAGTGTCTCCTTTGTGACTATGGGTCAAGGACCCCGCGGACGCACCTCAGACTGCGTCCCGGGACCCCCACATTTAAATTGTAGAGGGTCCACAGCAGAATTTTAAAGGGTCCGGAGCGTCCAAAAGCCCAAAAGTCTCAGTATACTTATAAAACATTGTGGTTACGTATAGCGTACTGCGAAGTGTCGATTGCAGTCTGAAAATGGTATCTACGGTACGCACGATAAAGGAAATTTAGTGCGTCCTGGGACCCGCTCTTTTAAAATCTAGTGCGTCCAGGGACCCCCTTCATATATTTCTAGTTCGTGTTTTCGGCCTCTAGTGCGTATAGGACGCAGAGACACGCACTATGGGGAGCCCTGCTGTGGGCATACGAATGCTGACTGCTGCGTGATGGGAAAAAAACCCGCACCTCTTGTTTATATCTGAGTAGATGGCAATGCCTCTGGTGGACCTTCCTAGGTCGATCCGCACACTTATTACATGTGTGTGTGTAGGGTTCGTTTTGATCTTGTTCTTGTTTATCTCCACAGTAATGTAGCGATACCGCAGACACACGCTTACTGTTTTACGCAGACGTTTGTTAAATATTCACTTTGTATGGGAGCTACTGTAACCTTTGGAACATACGTACTTCTGGTCTTCTGTATTCCGATTGGTCTGTTAGCTTACTGGCAGTATACGAACGCTTGACATTTTCCAGCAGTGTACACCTTGTTTTTAAGTACTTTTGTTCTTATTGGAATTCTGGCTTTGCACATTTTTAAAAACATTGCCAAAGCAATACCCTTCTTTCCTATCTCTATACAATCACTTTTCTTATCATGGGGAGAAGACTGTCAGTTCAAAAACGACGAATAGGTATAGACTCACTACCACCGATAGCATACTTGTTAGGAAAACTAAGGTCACTCTGGGAACAAGAAAAGGTAATAGGCCAAGCTTGGTTTTTTTCTTGTGGGTGTTTCGATTCCAGTGTCTGTGTTCCAACCATTCAATAACATTGACATTTACTATCGAAGGTTGTGAAAGAACCTTTGTACAGAAATTCGAATCCTGTCCTTTAAAGATATAACAACAGTATTTCCCTTGTACATTTTTGGACGCAAATGGTTTTACTTGAACCAATGACAACTTCAGGTTTTGGAACTCTTCTTTATTAGATCGTTTGCTGACTGTTTCCTTTTAGTTGGAACTGTAGTCATCTTTGGAACACGGAAATTTGACATTTTCTTTCATGCTCGCATTTTCTTTTTGTACGTAGATTTTTTTTGGGTAGATTTGTGCGTCTTTGAAAAGAAACGTCAACTGCATTTTTATTCTTGGTAATACAAAACCGTCTGTGCCTACTTTTTAACCTGATAGTAATTGCAACCTCTACTTTGGTTCCTTCTGGTTTTAGTATTGTTTATAGTGGGTATTTTCCAGAATTGTGTGTCAATTTGTATAGACTTTTACATGCCTGAAAATAGACTGAAATGTATTTTGCTTTTTGTTTAAACTTATTTCAACCATTCTTGTTGTATATGAACACAGTCTTCAGCTTCTGCAACACGCAGTTACTCTGTTTGCCTTAGTGCTAATGCATAGACTTGTTGGTCACCTTTGGAACTAACATAGAATGCAGCATATTGCTCTCTGTTCGCGTGTCTTTCAGCTTTTGAGGTCTGCGTATTAACCAGGCAATGCCATTGACATTTGGTTTAGTGTGTTGTACATCAATCTTCGAACAGGACGTCCGATTCTCTCAGTTTTGGACGACCACAACAGTAGCAGAATGTATCTTCATTTTAATCAAAACACTATTCATATACATACATTCCACTTTAGTGCAGGTTATTCTTTTTACTTTTAAGTATATCATTTTCTCTTGTATGGTTTGAGATACTTGTTGATGTCGTATCCATGACTTTGTACTAGATTCGTCTAATAAGACGATTGGATAGTTTAGCCTATAAAGACGCTTGGATGACGTCAGAGATTGATGTAGTGCGGCAAGGCGGCAGTTGTATCCTGATATGGAATAAACGGCAGACATGCAACCCAATGGTCTTGTCTTTGATATACGAATGTGAATCTGTGGATGACCAACAACGCGTATATATATTACAATGACGACGAGGTTCGTGTAAGTTCAGGTTTCGTAAGTGACTTGAAAGTAATAATAAGTCAAACGCTTTCGACTTCTCTACTGTTAAAAAGAGTGAACGCTTTTCGCTGACCGTTTCAGTTGGATAGTTTATCGATCTGCCGTCTGTGTAAATTAGCTTACCTTGTGTTACCAGACGCTCTTACTTCTTTTTCGTTAAACGTTCGGTGATTTGTTTTTCTTTGCCTGGGGGTAGCTTTTTTGCAACATTCATTATGTTAAGGTGTTGGTGTTTGCCTGTCGACCGGTCACTGCCTTGCCTCTCTGTGTCTCCTTTGTGAACACGGGCACAACAATTCTGACCGCTTCTTGATAGGGACAAAAATCACTTTTTATTTAGCTCTTACTAAATAAAAACGCCCCTGGAAGACCTTCCTAGGTCGATGCGTAGCAAACTCGGCAGCTTAGTGTTTCGTTTCATTTATGTCTTCTTGGGCATGGTTTCTCTCTACGTTGATGTATTGAAACCAGAGATAAATAAGTAACAGCACACCATATATTTTCAGAGATCTTCTTCTTTTTCTTCCTCTGCTTCTTCTTCTTCATCGCATGACGTTCTCTTTATCATTCTGATGAAAGTGCTTTCCATGTGGCAGATGACTGTCTCAGATACAAATTTCTGGTGCAATGCAGATTCTATTTAAAAAGGAAAATCTTTTGAGTACACGTTTTATGATTTGCTTTGTTTAGATACTTACACTATTACGTTGAAGATCTTGTTGCTTTTAAACTGATTGTTGTTCAATTGTTACATCTCGTGCGTAAACCAAAAAGCACACACAAACGCACGCACGCACGCACGCACGCACGCACGCACGCACGCACGCACACACTCACATACACACACACACACACACACACACACACACACACACACACACACACACACACACACACACACACACAGCTTTACTTTCATCTCGAAGCCTATTTATCCCCCTGTTCTTGCTTAACGAGCTGATTACTAAAACTTCTAATACAACATTCTGGTTACTTTGAAAGTAAACAACAATAAACACACTTGTTGTTTGTTACATTTAGTCAAGTTTTAACTAAATGTTTTAACATAGAGGGGGATTCGAGACGAGGGTCGTGGTGTATGTGTGTATGTGTGTGTGTGTGTGTAGAGCGATTCAGAGTAAACTACTGGACCGACCTCTATGAAATTTTACATGAGAGTTCCTGGGTATGATATCCCCAGATTTTTTTTTCATTCTTTCGATAAATGTCTTTGATGACGTCATATCCGGCTTTTTGTAAAAGTTGAGGCGGAACTGTCACACCCTCATTTTTCAATCAAATTGATTGAAAGTTTTGTAAAGCAATCTTCGACAAAGGCCGGACTTTGGTATTGCATTTCAGCTTGGTGGCTTAAACATTAATTAATGACTTTGGTCATTAAAAATCTGAAAATTGTAATTAACCTTTTTTTATATATAAAACGATCCAACTTTACGTTCATCTTATTCTTCATCATTTTCTAATTCCAAAAACATATAAATATGTTATATTCGGATTAAAAACAAGCTCTGAAAATTAAAAATATAAAAATTAGGATCAAAATCAAATTTCCGAAATCGATTTAAAAACAATTTCATTTTATTTCTTGTCGGTTCCTGATTCCCAAAACATATAGATATGATATGTTTGGATTAAAAACACGCTCAGAAAGTTAAAACGAAGAGAGGTACAGAAAAGCGTGCTATGCAGCACAGCGAAACCACTACCGCGCTAAACAGGCTCGTCAATTTCACTGCGTTTTGCACGAGCGGCGGACTACGGTCATCGTGAAACAATGCAGTGCGTTCAGTTTCATTCTGTACGTTCCACAGCTTGACTAAATGTAGTAATTTCGCCTTACGCGACTTGTTCTTTCTGTTTGGGTGTATTCTTATTTCAGCGTCTGTGTTCCGCATAATACCGCTTTGCTTTCATAGCTTTGACATTAACCTTTACCTAAAAACTCCAATTCCTGTATTGTTTTGAGGACAATGACACAATCGTTTTTCTCAGTAATCCCCAAAACAAAACAAAAATAAGCGTTTCTTTTGACAAATCTTAACTTCAGGTTTACGAGAAGAAAAAAAAACCGTTCATTCAAAGCTTGACTAATTTACAGTTTATAACGACTTCTCAAGATCGTTGTGAGGGCTAAGAGGTGAGATTTGTTTCTTTCAATTAATTAGGTAGTGTTCAGGGCTGGTTTTTTTTTTGTTTTCTCTAACTAGCTACACAATAATACACCTTAACGTGGAGTGTTTGGGTACCTCATCTATGAATCTATGTTTTGGAATTCCTTCTTACTCATGTGTGACAGACCAAAAAAACACGAGTATGCAAACAAAGAAACAAAGATACAAGCAAACAAGCAAACAAAGAAACAAAGATACAAGCAAACAAGCAAACAAACCACCAAAACAAACTCAACATTGGAATTACGCATCATCGCCAGAAAATCTCTGTAGATACACTTTCCTGACAAACGACAGAGAAGGGTCTTTAAATACAGATACATCCAGAAGCAGGTTGATCTTCGCTCGTGCCATTCTCTCATGGACACGATATATAATATTATATATATTATGTCACAGTGGAAATGAGAATCCAGTGAGATTCCGAATCGCACTAGTGGAGATTGGAATTCCAGTTTGCACTAGAGCAAACTAGAATTCTCATCTCCACTGGATATTTGTTAGTGAAGATTGGAATTCCAGTTTGCCCTAGTGCAAACGGGAATCCAGTTTCAGTGGAGATGGGAATTCCAGTTTTCACTAGGGGAAATAGGAATTGGGGGAAATAATGTCTTCAAAGGTTTATACTTGTTAAAACCATTTCATCTTGAGTCACTCATGACTTTAAGGCTTACTCATTTCAGGTATTGAAATGCAGAAATAAAAATAAATATCATTGAATTGATATAATCGAGCAACACAGAGTAATTGGGCACAATAAGGTTTCATTATCAATATCATTAAATCATATTAAATCCCACACATACATGCACTCACGCACACACACAAACATGCCTTTTTTGCTTTTTTTCATTTCACTGGAATCCCATCTCCACTGAAACTGGATTCCCGTTTGCACTAGGGAATTCTTGATTAAAGACGGGCGTATACGTCAATACAATTGTGTAATGTTAGCTGTTTCCTGAGCAGGATCACGTATTGGCTGCATCCGGGCGAATACCCTTGACTCATAAACCGCTGGAAAATGTGTGTGTATTTTGTGGCTACACTTGGGACTGGATTTATTTTTTCACCTTTGGAAAGGGTTTACTAATTTCGCCTGAAGACCCTGGAGTGCCAACAGATGTGAATCGTTTGACATTGTGCAAATAACATAACAGTGAATTGAAACGTTCATGTCTACAATAATCAGTGTCTGTGAAAGTTTCTCGGAAAGCTGCAGCTAGATCTGTGGTTGCTGGTGTTACTGATGAAATATGCGAGTTTGGACCTCCCGGATAGACACAACTGTCTTGTAGGGTCAAAGAGAACATATTGATTGTCTGCAAGCTGATCGCCTTGGAAGATATCTTACAAGAGTCACTTCTACCAGTAAGGAAAAAGGTATGACGTGTTAAAGACGTGTTGCTGAATATACTGATACCTTTGCACCCACACGTAATATCAACGTCAACAGTCTTCAGAGGAAATATATTCATTCGAATATCTCTCACGTCATCACAACAGCGGAATATTTGTTTCAGATGCTGTGACTTCAACTGTTTGTTCCCTTCTTTAAACTGTACTTTCTTATTTCATCGGCATGCCCCTACAAACATTGTCTTCAAAATATCATTCGAATTAAACTTTACTTTGAAAAAACCCAACTCGCTTGGTTCCTCAAAATAGAAGATTCTCCTGTAATTCTTGACTAACAATATATTGGCATTTCTGCATTTCGATAGCGTACTACCAGTGTACCAATGTTCTGTGCTATGTAACATTTATGACAGACCTGGAATATCTCATGAGCAGGCTACTCTGGCTTTGTGAATCCTGAATTAAAAAAGGATGCCCTGTTATTTGTAAAGAAAGACATCATTGGTACAGCAAGCCAGACATAGAAAACGCCAATTCGGCCCTGAAAAGCTCTGGATTAAAAAAAACAATTCATCAAGCGCTGACGACCCGAAAATATTGTATGTTACAAAACACTGGAAAAGCGGCTTTGTGATTTGTTTTTCTCGTAAGAGGAAGTAAATTTTGGAGTATATGTGTCATCCAAAAAAATCAAGTGATTTGGTTTTGTGAAGTTCTACTTTGGGGATAACAAAATAGCGACAATACACTTGGAATATTTACCACTAGCATACATGTGCCTCCGACAAGAAGCGGATAATTTGATCTTGTGATTCAAGCAGTACCTGGGATACACATTTTCCTGTTTCACGGTTGGAATACTTACCTCGGAAAACTGGCATGCGAAAACGACGATAGGAAGGGGTCTACCTCTTCCCGAGACATGATGTCAAAGTTTTTGGCACGTCATCGGCGCTATGACGTCAAAAGCTCCAGTTTCGAAGGTCCCTCGGGAATTCCTCGGATTGTCAAGTCTTGGACAAGGTAAGACATTGAATGATTTACGGCCTTGATATTATATAGATAGTTGTAAAGTTATGATGTTGCGCTATATAAATGCTCATTTATTATTATTATTATAATAATAATTATTATTATTATTATTATTATTATTATTATTATTAAGTCTGTCTGTCTCTCAGTCAGTCAGTCTGTCTGTTTCTCAGTCTGTGTGTGTGTGTGTATGTGTGTGTGTGTGTGTGGGTGTGTGTGTGTCTGTCTGTCTGTCTGTCTGTCTGTCTGTCTGTCTATCTGTCTCTGAGTGTGTGTCTGTCTGTCTGTCTGTCTCTCAGTGTGTGTGTGTGTGTGTGTGTGTGTGTGTGTGTGTGTGTGTGTGTGTCTCTGTGTGTGTCTGTCTCTCAGTGTGTGTGTGTGTGTGTGTGTGTGTGTCTGTCTGTCTGTCTCTCAGTGTGTGTGTGTGTGTGTCTGTCTGTCTGTCTGTCTGTCTGTCTCTCAGTGTGTGTGTGTGTGTGTGTCTGTCTGTCTGTCTGTCTGTCTGACTGACTGACTGTCTGTCTGTATGTATGTCTCTGTGACTGACTGTCTTGTTTGTCTTGTATGTCCTCATGCATGATGCGTGTCACAGTTATAGCCTATCTTCGGAACGCCGACGGTGTTTGGTCAGAATTCAGCCAACCATTGACGTTGCAAATGGCTAATCCATGCTGACTTGCCGTCAATGATGTGGCGTTTGAAATGCTGACACACCGTGAAATAAACTGCATGCCTAATTTTTCGGGGGGAAACAGACTATTACGATGTTATTGTGTGTATCCTTAGCATCCTGGTGAATTCAGCGACTGTCTGACGAAAATTTGATACAGAATTAATCGACACTGGTAGTCAATCTGTTCCTTACATTCAGTATGACAATCTTTATAGCAATGTATTTTTTTTTTAACGATAAAGAGTACTTAGTTTGGTATAAAAACTGGTAGCAGCCACCTTGTAGAGTCCTTCTTTGGGTGTAATCCACCCTTAAAAAACACGCGATGAAGTTGCGGCACTGATGGCTGACCATCAATGTGGCGGGCCACTTCCGTTTTCTGCCGCCAATGTTTTGGTTTTTGAGAGCAGACGCATCCCATGATTTGACACGTCATTACAACGCTCATGTAGGGAAATGTCACTCATCAGTCAGCTGTTGTGTGGATAACACACACGACTCCTACCAAAGCAAGGTTAGAATGGAAAAACAGAGCAGTGTAGCGATATTCTGTCGCAATTCGAGCGCGTGCTTTGCCGTCACGTACACCGCTGGACTGCCGAACCCATGTCGCCGAGTGAAAAAGTATGGTACGCGACTTTTGACATATTGAGAAGAGAGCAAGGTCACAAAACAGCTTCGTTTTTTTTGTAAGGATAGCATATTATACTGAAACAAGAGGCGAAGCCTTCAAGGCTCACGTAAGAAATAGACAAACAGTAACACAAACTCAATCACTCCGTCACACATACACACCCACACACACAGTAAGCTTAGGTGACACTGTGCAAGAAAGAGAGACACTAGATCTAGATCTGTCTGTCTGCATGTAGCCTACTTACAGGGACACGACTGCCAAATAGTCTCGGCCCGCTCAAAATAACAATGACCGAGACCACACACACCACGCGAGAGAGAAAGACTACAGGGAGGCATGCCGTCATGATGCATTAATTGACGTCAAACACTTTTGACCGTGACGTAATCTTATGCGAGCTTTATCCATAGTCTTGGATAACCACTCACACATAGACTCGGAAATGTTAAAGTTTCTACCACAGACATACACACGCACAAACACACACACACACGCACACACACACGCACAAACGCACAAACGCACAGACAGACAAAGTTACGATCGCATAGGCTACACTTCGTGAGCCAAAAACAGTCGGTTTTGCTTCCCAGACCCTACGGCTTTCAGTGTCAACGTTCGTCTTTCATTGTTTATTTATTTATTTTTGTTTTTCTGTTTTTAGGAGCAGTTCTGTCTTCTATAAACGGAGTGCGTTTGAAAAAAAAAATCTTGTATATATATTTTTGTTTATTTGTTTGTTTGTTAAAAGACCCTTTTGCTCTCAGAAAAGGCTTACACCATATTTGAGAAATACTATTAAGTTACGTTAACTTTTTTTCTGGCGAAAGACTACAAATATGTTGATCCATTTTGTGAACCCTCAACTTCACAGTCACCTGTTGTTGACTGGAGTCGATGCATTTTCTGTCAGAACAAGACAATAGAACATCTGAACGCCCAGCAGTGGGTACAAGGAGTGGCGAAGGATACACTTTGTTTGCTGAAAATGTCGAACAGTTTCTTGCATGCGGTTTTGACCTTCCTGTAACTGTGGGGGTATTTCAATGATGGATCTGGGATTAAAGAGACTGTTCAGAAAAATAGTGCATCGTGGCATAAGTCTTGCAGAGAAAAAATGGACAAGCGAAGTTTGGAAAGACTTCAAAAAAAAGCTGAGAAACGGCAGGCAGAGGACAGAGCAGCCACCTGCAGCTCAGCCAAAACAAGACGATCTGCTGGACTGGACTATAAGGTGAGACATGCAGCTAACCTTCTTCAAGACAAGGGCTTGCTTAAAAAGCTTGCTGCTGGAGATATGATTGCTACAGATTCACAATATCATCTGAAATGTTTGATTTCCCTGTACAATCGTGCCAATAAATACGAAAAGGAACTGAACTGTGACCAGAGCAACAGTTCTGTTTGTCATGGCATTGCTTTTGCTGAGGTGGTGTCATATATCCAGAGTTTTGAACATGACGAAACAACAGCCCCTGTGTTCCGTATGTCAAAACTTTGCACACTGTACAAAACTCGACTACAGGAACTTGGAGTTAGTTGTAGTCTGCATACCACAAGACTCAGACAGAAACTACTGGATGCATGCCCTGAGCTTCAAGAATGCAATACAGGTCGCGGAAGAGATGCTACTCTTGTCTTCAAACGTGACCTGGGATATGCAGTGAGCAAGGTTGTTGATCATGATTCTGACGCCTTGCTGCTTGCAAGATTGTCCGCAGAGAGATTTTCTCGAAGCAGCAAAACTTCAATGGGGATTTCCTTGAAAACTGCCAAGAAAATGCAACACCATCTTCGTTGAAAGCTCTCGTCAGTATGATTTTGGATGGGCCAGGAAACTCTATCAAAACAAGCAATCCATCACAAGAGGAGGCTGCATTAGGACAAAAGCAGTCACAGGCAGCGCTTACCATTTCTCAGCTCCTCGTATTTAACAGCAGAAAACATGCACCAAGAGATCCCTTGAAGGACACCCGTCGTAACCATGCAAAAGAGAAGGAAACTCTGCTTCCTGTTTACCTTGGACTGAAAATACACGCCGAGACCAGGAAGTATGGTATTATTGATATTCTGGGTCTGTCAGTGTCCTATGATAGGGTTATAAGCATGTCCAATGACCTAGCCAACAGTGTGTGCACAAAGTTTGAGAGAGAGGGTGTGGTTGTCCCCCCCACAGCTTGTAGGAGGTGTTTTCACAGTTGCTATGGTCGATAACATAGACCACAATCTAAGCTCCACTACAGCTACAGAGTCCTTTCACGGAACAAGCATTTCTATGGTTCAACACCCCTCTGATTGTGACGGAAAGCCAGAGTTTCTGTCTATTGACAAAGCAGTTCAAGGCCGAAGGTATGTTGTACCCTTGCCCATCACCTACACACTTGTGTCACCTGTGGAACTGAATCGAGAAGCTGAAGTCCCTGTTGTGTTCGGACCTTGCAGGCCTCCTGTTTCTTCCGACACAACACGTAAGGCCGAACAGTATCGTTGGCTGGAAACGGTGAAAAAACGTGTTGATACCTCTGAAGAATATGATGGAAGGCAAGCAGTATCTTGGGGAGCTTACCACGCAGGTGTGCAGCAGCAAGGAGACGAAAGGGTTGCCCAGATTGCACTGTTGCCACTTCTGATGGACAATGCACACTCTCCAGCACTCATAAAACATGTGATGCAAGTGATAAAGAACGGCATTACTCACCTCAATCCAGGTCTAACACCTGTCTTGGCAATGGATCAGCCGCTGTATGCACTGGCTAAAGAAATTCAGTGGTCATTTCCTGAGGAACTTGGAGAAGACAAATTTGTAGTCATGCTTGGAGGACTCCACATTGAAATGGCTGCACTGCGACTTCTCGGCGACTGGCTCGAGGGAAGTGGTTGGACCGCCATGCTTGAAACAGCAGGAATTGTCAGAGGAGGTGTTGCTGACTCACTTCTCAAGGTTTCCCATGTCCTAAGAACACGACTTTCCCACCAAACAACTGCTGCAGTACTCTACATTCTCCAACACAAAGCATTTGAGAAGCAGAAAGCCACAGAAAATGCCAGATCAGACTTTGAACAGTGGTGCCTTGAGACAAGTAAAGAACAACCAATGTTTGCCTTTTGGGGGTTGGTCCTAGATCTGGAACTCTCTGTGCTGCAGGTCATCCACGCACTCAGAACATCAGACTTCGAACAGTTCATCGAAGCCCTCACCAGTCTCATGCCATGGTTTTTTTCTCTTGACCATGTGCACTATGCACGCTGGGTCTCTGTGCATCTCCGAGATCTGTTTGAAATGAGGAGGCGACATCCTTGTGTTCATCAAGCTTTCTGTTGTGGAGCTTTCACCGTCAAGAAAACAAAACGCCCTTTCTCTGCAATAACCTTGGATCATGCCCATGAACAGTGCAATGCAACAGTGAAGGGTGACGGTGGTGCTGTGGGACTAACCAACAATCCAGGAGCTTTGCGGCGGTGGGTGACAGCAGGTCCTGAAATTGCACGTTTGGTCAATAATTTTGAGCATGAGATGTCTACCTCAAAGTTGTTTGCTCTAATAACAGTTACACAACCGAAGGATTGGAGCCGTGCACGCATGAGGAGGCAGACACAAGGCTCTTTCTGCATGCTGCGGACTGTGTCAAACAGGGCCAAACAAGGATCATCATCAGGACTGCAGACACTGACATCATCGTACTTGCCGTCTCCGTTGCACGTAAACTTCAAGCAGAAGAGATGTGGGTGGCGTTTGGAACTGGGAAGCATTTCAGGAACATCCCAGCGCACGAAATTGCGTCAGCTTTAGGCCCGGACAAGTGCACGTCGTTACCAGTATTCCACGCCCTTACGGGGTGTGATACGGTTTCCTTCTTTGCAGGGCACGGAAAAGCTAAGGGATGGCAGACGTGGAGCGTGTATCCTGAAGTCACTAAGGCATTTCTTCGGATCGCATCCTGCAGCGAGCAAGTGACTGCTTCAACCTTTGAAATCATAGAACGTTTTGTGGTCTTGATGTATGACCGCAGCAGCTCTTGTTTGAAAGTGAACGAGGCACGAGAAAAAACTCTTTTCTCAGCGGAACAGATCCATCGAGTTCATTCCACCAACATCTGATGCTCTCAGGCAACATGTCCTCCGAACAGCTTTTCAAGGACGCGTGTGGAGCCAGTGCCTTGAAAAAACTCAGGAGCTTCCTTCTCCTTCTGAGTATGGATGGAAAAAGGAAGGCCAGCTCTGGCAGCCTGTGTGGATGACACTGTGTCAGGCCCAGGATGCCTGCTACGAACTCATAAAGTGTGGTTGCAAGAAAGTGTGCAGAGGCCGCTGTAAGTGTGCATCAGTGCATCTGAAGTGTACTGCGCTTTGTGGCTGTGGTGGGGATTGTCATCAGGATTAACTGCATACTCGGGTGAGTGAAAACACATGTACGTCATGCTCAGTCATTGTAGAGTTAAGAGAGATCTGACTGGGTAAGAGCTATAACATATTTCATTTTGTCCTAACGAGTGTGAAAATTCATACTCAACTTGTTTGTGAAAGCCAAACTCACGAAATGTGTGGGTTTTTTTTTTTTTTTTTTTTTTTTGGGGGGGGGGGGGGGGGGTAGAATTTTATGGGGTCAGGCCAGACACTTAAAATTGTATTCTTGAATCTTGTTATCTGTGTGAAGTAAATGTTTACCTCTTATCATTGTTAAGCTGTATTAGCATCAAACGTGTACGAAAAGTAATAACCTGTGCTCTTGATTAGAAATACGAGTATTCTAAGGGTATTTTATTTGACCTAGATTGCGGACACAGCCCTGTCTAACTCAGAGTGTTCAAGATTGGCTGCTACCATTTTTTATATTTAGCATGGTGTTAGGTATCATCACAGCAAATTTCAGATTGCTATATAAAAATGCCTTCTGATGGCATTTTTTGGTGCTAAACAGATTGACTGGTTGCAGTTGTGTTTTCTTTTTATTTTGATATTACGATGTTATTATTATTTGATCAGAGGGTTATCATGTTATGGTTTTGGCTTGTAGAAAGCTCTGTATAAAATTGACGTATTTCATGATCTGTTTCATTAGTGAAATGGGTCCCTTTCAGTGGCTATGTTTGCACAAACACGCTTGTTTGACAAACTGCAGTGGATCTGTCTGCCGCTCTTTCTATTGTGTCTGTCTCTGATTTGTTGTGCATTTGTGTCAGTTTTAATCTCGATCTGTCTCTGTCTTTATCTGTATGCTTGTTTGTCTGTCTGTCTGTCTGTATGTCTGTGTGTCTGTCTGTCTGTGTGTCTGTCTGTCTCTCTATCTCTGTCTCTGTCTCTCTGTCTCTCTCTCTCTCTCTATGTGTCTGACTGACTGTTTACCCCCCCCCCCCCCCCCAAGTGGAATGGTTATAAAAAACACAGCGCGTCACCAAATGAACTCTGCATGTGATTGTGGAGATCGCTGTGATGTTTCTTGTCACGAATTGCAGGACTGGTTCTCTTCCTCCCAGTGACCTCCCTTGCGTGCATCGCCGCCAGCACCTACATTTCTGTGACACCCGCCCCCCCCCCCCCTCTCTCTCTCTCTCTCTCTCTCTCTCTCTCTCTCTCTCTCTCTCTCTCCCTCTCTCTTTCTCCTTCTCTCTCCCCACCGTACAAAATAATCAAAAGAATAAGAAGATGGGTCCTAAGCCCTGAATATAATGTTTTTCATTACAAAACAAACAGGCGAGAAATCAATAGACCTTTTTCGTATAACCTTTGCCCCCAGCGTTTCGACCAATCAGATTTTAGGGCACGGCAGCCTCTCTCTGATAACCGGAAATAAGGGGCAGTCTGAAATACCTCTTTCACTGTCGGGGCTCGAAGTACTATTGCCAGAGGATTACTTTGAGAAATTCTGCAAGAAAACGGATTATCTTGTTCAAAATCATGAACTAAAAGTCAAGGACATGCATGAAGGTATGGTTTGAAACGGCTATTGGTGGTATATGGACGAAAGACTTGGCGAACTTCCCCTACATAAGCGAAGCAGAGGTGATCGACCACAGATCTACAGATCTCTGGATCAACTTTCTTACTGATACTACTGCGTCGACGTTCGACAAGTTATACGACGCATCCAGCGCAAAGAATGCAAAACCTTGGGGTAAACGATAGACATACTGTGTGCATAAAATGTCTTTCTGCATGGCACAACAGCTAGTAAGCAACTGTGGTGATCGACTCAGAGCGAGTGTGCTGACGTCAATGAAGCAGACTCGCAACGAAGTGTATGCTGTTGTGGGGGGACGCTGACCGGACAGGCACTTGGAGCCTACTGCGAGTGTATTGCTGGGTAAGTGTTGTTGGCCTTGTATGTTTTGTGGGATTAACTTGATGGCTGCGTTACTTGGTATCTTACACAATCAGTTTTCATACTCAGTCATATAATGCATGGCACACAAAGTGACAAACACACACAGAGATTCATAATTCTCTACTGAAAATGTCTGCATGCAAAAGCTGTCATTTTTGACAAAGTTATGAGCAGCATGTTAATGTAATTTCAATCAGTATCTCCAGGAGACCATGCCATGTTGGCTAGGCATGTTCAATAGAATACCAGGTACCTGAGTGCGGAGTTTTATTTAATGTGTACGTACACATGTGTTTGTGAATCCTCTTGTCAATGAAGGTTATCACAGTAAGATCAAATTCCATTCTGAGCCGGTATATATTTTATATAGATCTATATAAAATATATCTATATCAACAGCATGCGCTTACAAGCTCTCTGTAGGAATTCCTAGGAAAGATAAAGTTAATTGTTATTAGCAGGCTAAGGAAAATCAAGATGACACAAACAGAATTTGAATGTGTGTTGTTGTTTTTACCCAGAAAGGACAGTCTTGCAACCATGTGGCCGCCACACTTTTTGCTGCTTCACACTACATGGCTGAAGGAATCGACACTGTGCCAGCAGACAAAACTTGTACACACTACAAATGTATGTGGAAGGGGCATGCTGCCATGAAAACTGCACCAGCTGCTCTCGATGACATACAAATTGTTAAGTAAGTGTGTATAATAATTAATATTAAGGAAATTAGGGTTGCATTACCTAGAGGTTTACATCAGAGTGTGATCTATTTTTTTCAGAACATAAGTCTCAAAGTTAAAATATAGAGCTTGTTAACTACAACAGCTACAAGACTGGGGAAAGAGAAACAGTGATATTTATAAAGTGCATTATCAACAAACTATGCATTTTACATTTAGTCAAGAGACCAGGGCGGTGGTGTATGTTTGTGTGTAGAGCAATTTCTGGAAAACTACAACATTATGTTTAGGTTAAAAACAAACCAGCCCTGAAACAGTGAAAGTGGCAAGTATTTTACTCGCCATAGTTAGTAGAAGCATGCAACTGGTGAGTAGAAGTGTTCATCTACTCGCCAAATGCGAGTGAAGATGCTGAATCAAATTGTTGGTTTGGTTCGTAAAATTTGCTCTCTGGCTGGTACGTTTTCAGAATCACTAGCCAGAGGCTAGTGCATAATTTTTTTACTTTCAGGGCTACAAGCTTAGAAAGTTAAACAGATTTGTTTTAAACACAGGGAAGCGTGATTTCCTGTGGGACAGTTTTGCTACTGCGCTATGCTGGGTTGCCATTTACCTTATTCGACGTGGATGCTGGTTTTCAGCTAAGCATTGTCCTTGTGAAATGTACTGCGTTCAGTATCGTTATACATGTTTGACAGACTGGCGCAACTTGTTTTAGCATTTGTACCCAGCATAAGATTTGCTTTAGTGTCAAGTAAAAAAAAAATTTCATTTTCAGGTATGCTTCAAGACAAGACAAGTTTCCCCGGACGACTCTTCAAGGCCTCAATTTTGATCAAGAAGTCCGGATGCAAGGAAGCGCGACTAAGAGATCTTCAACAACCGGTACCAACCGTTTGAAGGCTGTATATAGTTATGATATACTGAACTAGGGTTTTCAAGGTGTGATATTTTTTTCCAATACCAGTTAATTAAGTTGGTAGCAACAGTTAACTGTTCTGTCAAGTGAAAAATGTATGTAGTTTCAATATGGACAGGTAAAATCAGTACTTTGTTTACAGCGAGGGAGGGTACGTAGTGCTGTCACCTCTGTGTGTGAGTTCAGGTTTAATCTTTTAAATGCCTGCAGTTAAGACAGAAGATTGTGGAAGCTGATAAGAACTTGTGTCAGAGGATAGTAAGAAGTGGTTCGGCTTCGTACGGACTATACCATCATCCATGACTTGTGTGTATTATTCGGAGAACGTATCAGAGCCGAGGACATGTGTTGTGAACAGCGATTCTCAGTGATGAAAGTGTAGTGTGTGTAATGCCGGACTGTATTCTTCTTCAACTTCGGAATGGCAAGGAGGTATTTTGTGAGATGTTTTATGATTTGATATCCATGTACTAATGATTTCATTCAATAGCGAAATGTTTGAAATGTTCATTCGTTTTGTGCCATGTTTGTTGTTCAAGAGCGTGTTGTCACCATCCCTTATGAATATGGACGTGTGTGAATGTTGGTGCAGACATGAGCGTTTGAGCGAGTGAATTTAGAAGCCCTGTGCATGAAAGTCATTACCGGACAACCAAATCAGCAAACATAGAAATTCATTGTCATACACATCGATCTGATCAAGGTAATAATGTTAGCACTTTTTTTCCAATTCATTTCACAGTTATTTGTTATTTTTTGGAGGAAATTATAATGCAATTCACCGATTTTAAAAAACATGATTCCAATTGTCTCCCTTGAACAAATTTGTTTGTACAAAATTTGTTACTTACTTTTTTTTTTCAAGGCTATATCAAGGAAAATTCTTTTTGAACTGATTGTGGGACCGTGCACAAGCTGACAGACTTGAACTCAAAAGTTGCAGAAAATTCTTGGCTGCGACTTTTGAGTTCAAGCCGATCAGTTTGTGCACAGTCCCAAGATTTGTCTATATTTATTTATCACTTAAAATAAAATACAGTTTTTCTTTTAATTAAACTGTAGATATGTCAAAGACTGTTTTGAATAATTTTGGGGGGTAATTTTCTTTAAGAAATAACTCAAGTGAATGCACAAATTGTGTACTAAAGTGTCGGAACAAGGGAGACAATTTGAAGCCATTTTAAAAAACAAAGCAGTATATTGCATAATAATATCCTTCAATTATAACAAGAAATAAGGAATAAACGTCTCTTGACATGTTGTCTACCTAATTATCTTGATCGCATTTATTTAAAGTGGGAATCGTTATGTTCGTAAGCTCACATACAATCATTGATGAAACAAACTCAGACCAGACCAGAGATTTGATTGCTAATGGGCCCTTTATTCTATACAGTACCAGAGTAAATTATATAAACCATTACATGACAAAATAAGCTTCTTGCTCTTTGGAGTGATGTGAACCAGTAATGTAGACCTGCCTTTTTTTACGAAGTAGGTACATGCATACCGAAAGATCACCATATGTGTGAAACCATACTGCAGTGTCATTTTTCAGTAGAGAATCAACAGAAAAAGAGCGTATGTTCTCCTTCAGCTTCATGTTGTCTTTCTTCAAGCCAGAAACATCTTCAGTCAGACGATTAATCACAGAGGCCTGTTATGTAATTGTCATCTGCAGCTCTGCCAACTTGAGGTAGTCTGTGTTCCAATAACAATACCCTCACATGTAGTCGTGTCCCTCTTTGCAAAGGCATGATCTGGCCCTGGTCCTAAGCTCTCACTAGATGCGGAGGGCAAAGGAATGGCTGCTTCTGTAAATACAAAATCAAATGTATACATTAGCAATATAATTAGCATCAATGATCTTGTTATCAGATTACACATGCATCACACTCACAGCATTTAAGCATGAAAATACCTGAGGGAAATAACTCCTGAAATTGAAAAAAACTTAGGGGTGCGGGAGATGCTCCCCGGAAATTATTTTGGAGTGTTCTATGCAAAATCAAAATTGTAGAAATCTAGTGCTATTTTTGTTGTTGCATCAATTCAATGGTACATTTCTGGGAATAAAAAAAATGATTCAGCATGAGCTTTATCGATGTCTTGAAAACTGCATCACTATCTGTATCAAGTAACCTCCTTAATCTTCTCGATTCAAGAGTCGGTTGATTCAGAGATACTGTAGCAACAGATCTCTGGTTGATTGCATGCACGCGGCTTGTCGACATATGTCTAAATCTTGTTTGTTTGTTTTCTAAAATCTTGCAATTGTTTCGTGACCCTTCTTATGCATCCGTTTTGGGCTGCCGATTCATTTTAAATTTCTTATACACTGATGTAGGAAGACAATTTGAAGTCAGCAGATCATAAATTGATAAAAACAAACAAAGCTTACTTGGCTCTGAGTCTCTTCCAGATCCGATGATATTTTCAGCGTTGACACTGGGGGGTGGAAGCAAAACCGCTTGCTTGTCGTCGGTCTTCACTGAGCGGACAAAGTCACGTCTCCGACCAGTACCTTGTCCTTCTGCTAGAGTCACTTGTTCTTGATGTTCTCTCAAATCCAAGATTAAGGGTGGGTACGAAGTCAAAGGAGTTGGCATCGTTGATAGCCGTGCCATTGCCAGACACGAAGTGACGCGAGCAGACTTTCCAATGGCACGACAAACCCCTGTCGTCGGATTGCTTGCACCCATCGCGTCCTTCGCTGTTGCGCCTTCGCAATTGCACCCATCGGAAAGCCATACAATGACAAATTCTGTCCACCGTATTTCTCTTTCTTCATTGATTCCACTGTTGCACTTGCAGTTGTAAACACAACAGTTTGTCTCGTCGTCTCCGCACTTTACTTTGCACCAAGCCTCGTTGTCGATTTTTCCTTTTGCCCCTTTGTTCCGGTAGATCTGACAATAAACTTCACAGCGCATGCGCCAAAATTTAAGTGAAAAAGGTCTATTGTACATACGCTTAGACGAGCTTCCGAACACGCGTTCTCTCTTCCAAACCCATTCTACATCTCTTCTCTCTATCGGGTGAACGCCCTCAGCACAGCTATATGGCGATTAACTCTTCTCCGATCAACTAATACTAGCAGGTAAGACGGATAGCCCAAAGACTGGAGTCCGTTTATTTCCGATCTGGGTTGTCTGTCTCTGTCTTTGTCTGTCTTTCTGTCTGTCTGTCTGTCTGGCTGGCTGGCTGGCTGGTTGGTTGGCTGGCTGGCTGGCTGTCTACATGTCTCTCTCTCTCTCTCTTTCTCTCTCTCTTTCTCTTTCTCTCTCTCTCTCTCTCTCTCTCTCTCTCTCTCTCTCTCTCTCTCTCTCTCTCTCTCTCTGCTTCACTGCTGCCTGTAGTGATCTCTCAAGCCGGGCCAAAAATGCTCTGATGTGTATTATACAAAGATTATCTGTGCTTAATAATAATAGTTTGCATGTCTTTTTGAAGTTGTTTGATTCCCAAGTACAACCAATAGTACAGTATGGTGCTGAGATATGGGGATTGGATAAAGCTGCTCTGCAGTGTGAAAAAGTCCATTTATTTGCATTGAAGAAGTTCTTAGGAGTTCGTATGCGAACACCTAATGACCTGGTATATGGTGAGACAAACAGATATCCGATATATTTGAATTCTATTTTAAGATGCGTTAGCTACTGGATGAAACCTGAAACCCGCCAAAGAAAGGGTGATCCCCATCTTGGACAAACTGCAAGAAACCTTCAAATGCAGAATGAGTCTCACCACTGCAAAGCAATCGCTTATTCTCGCAATCGAGAAGGACCGGTGTGTACCCTTCCTTAAAGGGACCACTGAGTTCAACCCTGCAATGAACGGTTCTACTGCCAGAATACATGAGCTTAGAGACCAGTTTCAGGATACCATAAGGGAAAACAAAATATCCCTCCAACACCAGTAAGCCTCAGTCACTGAGGACATATGGTAAATAAACCACCAGTACATGCAAGTACACCCTAACAAGGGAAATGAACAATAGTCATCTATAAATGATTATTCTCAATCGAGAAACAAAATGATGAGGATATGGGTTTGAATAGTTGTCCCCTGACGAGGCTACCTTTCAGTTTCCCCAGAACACCTCTATAAAATCACAAAGAAGTTATCCTAACAATTTGAAACTGTAAATATTGCCGAAAAGTACCATCTTTGGGAGAGGTACTTAAAGTTCTCTGGGCTGCCTACTGCATTTGCCGGGTTTGGCAGACCCTTGATTTTTTACCCCCGATGAAGTCCATTTTGTTTTGTGTTGTCCATACTTAAACAGATTAAGAGAAAAATTTATCCCATTTAAATATTATAAAAACCCAAGCACTTTTAGACTCAGCTTGCTCCTGGCTTCCCCTCAAGAAACTGTTGTTAGAAATGTATCCTTGTATTTGTATAAAGCCTTTAAATTAAGAGATGTTTTAACCTCTTAGTTAAATAACGTGTAATGTATGTTTTAATCCGTAGTGTTGTGCGATTGTTATGTTGTACCTTTTTTGCACCTGATGAGTTAAATTATTTGCAACGTTAATCATTTGTTCACACTCCGATCCTTCATAAGGGGCTATGGCCTATTGAATAAATTATCTGCGTCTGCGTCTGCGTCTGCGTCTGCGTCTCTCTCTCTCTCTGCGATTGACAATATTGTCCTTTTATTGTCTTTAGTTTTATGTCTTAGTTTAGCAGGGACAGATTGTAAGACTAGGCGTGAGCCTAAAATCTCCATCCTTGAGTAATAAAGTTCGTTCGTTCGTTCGTTCTCTCTCTCTCTCTCTCTCTCTCTCTCTCTCTCTCTCTCTCTCTCTCTCTCTCTCTCTCTCTCTCTCTCTCTCTCTCTCTCTCTCTCTCTCTCTCTCTTTGTGACCACTTTCTCGGACAGCGTCATCCATACATCCGTGCAACGATTGATTCTTCTTCCATCAATCGGTCCACGGAGGCATTAGCTGGGATCTGTTTGTAGAAACCCTTTTATCAGTCGTATCTCAGTTGCCTTGTTCACTGCCCGCCTTTGTATCATATTCTATTTGTCTACATTACTTTTTCCTGGCAATTAATCGATATAACCCTGACAAGCTCGAGTCTGCCTGGGGATAGGTTTCCTGGGGTTGGAATCGCATCGAATGTGGATAAGGTTTGTTTGTTTGTTTGCTTAACGCCCAGCCGACCACGAAGGGCCATATCAGGGCGGTGCTGCTTTGACATTTAACGTGCGCCACACACAAGACATAAGTCGCAGCACTGACAGGCTTCGTGTCTCACCCAGTCACATTATTCTGACACCGGAAGAGTACCTGCCCTTACCGTGTTTTTGACAGCTATCATGCAGTATGTCATCGACTTGTTTAACCTGTGGTGATGACACCACTGTACTGTATGCGTGTTTATAAGTTGTGTCTATTTGCATATATGTCTGTACTTACGTACATAATTGTTACCTGCTGCCGCGCGGCCGTTTAAGTACCACGGTCGTGTTTCTGTCTGAATGACAAGTCTGCATTGGTGTTATATTTCTATTACAGCTGTCGACCGTCTTTGTTCAACGTTGCCACTACATCATGTTTATATCATATTTCACCAGTATCTCCATTTTTCACACAAGACTTATGAAGGTGCTCCGTCTACTCTTAGTAATGATAGTAAATTATCTCTACGGAACGACAGTCAGGACTAACCAGCCAACGCCAAAGACTGTAGTCTTCCTTGATGCACAAATGCTCATGGCATGTCAACTCTTCAGTAAACGGAATTATACAATACTTTGAAAATTGAATGGTACTTATCTTTACTGACAACCATTGCTTTTTGTGAGGGCTTGATGACGTCGTTAATCGATTATTTTATATGGCATAATGATATTCGTTGAAATTAGTATAGGACTACTACATGTCTCACGTCATGACTTGGAGTTCTCTGCCGGAAAAATGATTGGACTGTTTTTGACAGACTTTTGTTTTGAATTCTTACTCATCCAATCCCAAATTAAAGATACAATCTTTCTCGAAAAAGCAACCATGCATGCACATAACTTCATCATTTCCACTTGGACAAATACCCAGGACCAACAACCTGGGTATACTTCCGTTGCAGGGATATGGACTGTTTGCTGAATTGATTTCGCAGATTGGCGTAGGCTTCGCTTGTAAAATTAATTGCATGTTGCTCATTATTTAAAGGCTTTAGTAAAAGTTGATCTTAAAAGTGTATTTATGTACGATTCTGATTTTAATTGTTGTTTTGTGTTTTGGGTTATGCGATGTGGTGCCTAAAGACACATTTCCATGTGTATGTACAATGAGCATGGCATTGAAGTATTTTTTGTTGTTATCTTATCTCATCTTATTGCCATTCAGAAAGCTATCATAATGTTTAGTTTTAGTGTATGTATCAGTGGAAGGATGCTTGCATCACATGTAACTGCCTTGACATATATGTGGTGAGGAACATGATTGATTGGACGATAAGAGCGGTTATGAAGTAATAAAGGTCACAGCAAGTTGGAATGGGCGATTCTGGTGAGGTTATACCCCCTCTTTCTTTCGGCTGGTAACTGGCGCCACCTCGCGGCAAGATCACACTATATCGGTTTGGTAACAGTTCGGGTGTAAGTCGTGCTTTTTATACGGTAAACAGACAATGGTCGGTTCTGGTGAGGTTCTGCCCCTTCTTTCTTTCGGCTGGTAACTGGCGCCACCTCGCGGCAAGATCACAGGAGTTGTCTCGCGTTATCACCCCAGAAGCGCTCATTATGAGAAGGTGTGTTTTAAATTCACTGTCCTTGACACGTCAAAGTGCGTGAAGCTCCAAGGGTGTTCAGTCATGCCTCAGGCATCTATTCATTTGAAATTATACTAAGTTTCATTGACTTTCTTGCAAGGAGTCGAAAACTGCAATTTGTTTACGAATTAAAGTTGATCATTGTCCGGGTAGGAAAGCGTCGCCTTCGATCAGGCTCACATCAGGCCCCGCGCGTAAACCAACTACGTCAAAAGCCTACATGGAAGTCTATTAGTCTCGGTGAGAGAGAGAAGTTGTTCTATCTTGGGTCCTTTAAGTCAAGATATTTTGCTCGATTACGGAACACAAATTATAAAAGAAGGTATGTGGGTCAATTTTAGCATACCGCACACAGCCTTCAGCCCCAGAACGTGATCACGGGAAACGTTAATGGCATGTTCCCAGGAGATGCACACTGCCAAACCGCATGAAGTTCCGTTTGGATGGCAACACTAAAGGTATGCTTAATCATCTGAAATACAGTTGGGTAAGACTTTTGACTGTTCACATCGAAAACTGCGGCATAATGACAAATCGTTGCTTCAGCATTAATATTGCTGTGACGTGCACTGCAACTTTAAAGCCCAATGTGAAGAGTTCTAGCGTGAGAAAATTACGTGCATATCTCAACAATCGGCTTGGTGACAATCTTGCTTTTTATCCATTTTGGAACACACACAATACGGGGGGGGGGGGGGGGGTAGCCATTGATTCCACGCGCCCATTTCCTTTGATTTGTTTTCTCTACTCAACTGATTCCTGCTTGTAGATTGCCTCGCACTTGATTTGCAAAAGAGATGGAGGAGCACAGCAGAAAAAAAAACCGATAAGAGACTGACTTCCGTAGACAGCTCCTTGTGTTGTTGCTTTGGTCTCTGGTTGCCATGAGAGGGGCACGGAGAGTGTCTTCCTTCCCGACAGTGCCAGACAGGGAGTCCAAACACAGGATCGGTTCCATCGCGATCTGTTCGATATCTGGATTGTCGGCCCTTCGCCTCTTTCGTGCCTGAATCTGCTTTTGTCTAGCACCCAAAGAAGCAGTGTATGTGCCCTGTTTGCTGAAAGAAAGAGGAGGCGGAGAAGCAGGAGGAGAAGGAGGAGGAGGAGAAGGAGGAGAAGGAGGAGAGGGAGGAGTTGGAGGGGGAGGAGTAGGAGGGTGTGTAGGCGGGGGAAGACCGAACGGGGTGGAATATGTGCCAAATGACGGGGGACTCAAGAGAGGAAGGTGGGAGCAAGAGTTAGGCCCACCAACAGGAGAAGAACCAACGATTTAATGTGTTAATTTACTTTCAAGCATGGTTTCCACGAAGCCGATTTATGAGATCCATGTTTATGGAGGAACTGGTCGCATGTATAGAAAGAAAGATGAGCAGACTCTCTGTCTGTCTC
>NC_090259.1:30395985-30418485 GCF_037325665.1 Littorina saxatilis | reverse complement strand
TTTGCTTGATGTACTCAGTAAAGATATTCCTCTGTAGTTGTCAGGATTGTTTGGGTCGCCTTTTTTGTATAAAGGTATTATGACTGACTTAGTCCACTCTTCCGGGAAGACTCCCTTGTTGAAAATTGCATTAAAAAGTTTAACAAGGTAGGGAATAATTACTCTCTCCGTCGACCTTAGGAACTCATTTATGACCATATCATGACCTGCAGCTTTCCGACTTTTCAGTTTTCGGAGTGCACTTTGAACCTCGCTTTCTGTTATTTCAGAGTCAAGTAAACAATCAAAGGCCAAGTTTTGCAACTGTCCAGGTTGTTCACACGGTTGAGTGTCGCTTGCACCTGAGTTAAGGAGCCTAGAGAAGTGGTCACACCAGCTTTCAGCTGGGATGTCCACTTGGTTGTGTTTTGACCGCCTGCACTTTCTAATTTCACTCCAAAAATCTTGAGGATTTTGCATTGCAGCCTCTAACCGCTGTACACGTTCCTGTTTGTACTCCCTTTCTTTTGCCTGTAGTAAAGCTTTATATTCTTGCTTTTGCATAAAATACAATTGTTCGTCAGGCTTTTCCTGGTATTTTCTACAGTGTCTTAGTGCACGTCTGGCGAGTCTCTTTTTCTCAAGGCATTGTGAATCAAACCATCTGCTACAGTATTCAGTGTTTAACTTTATTGCCTTTCACATACATGCCCCCGCCTCAAGAATACTGTCTGTGAACTTTTTCAGACTTAAGTCTATGTCAGTATCAACAAGGTCACACGCACAGGGAGAGAGAGAGAGAGAGAGAGAGAGAGAACTTTGAACTTTGAACTTTATTTATTTATCGAGGGTAACAGAATAAGCAAAATATACATGCTTTTTTTCGTCCGGCCCTCGCCCATTGAGGGTAACTCGATTAATAACAAGAAGAAATAGAAGTTAAGTTAATTACAATACAATGTATATAATTAACATGTCAAACAGTTAAAAAGACATTCAAAATGCATTATGAATATCAAGCAATGATGTATTATTATCACATAATTATTTACTTGTTTCCAAGAGAAACAGCATATACATTTCTTTGAAGGAAGTTTCACTGAATTGCATTTTAATTAAATCAGGAATGGAGTTCCACAATAAGGCGCCAGAATAAGAAAGACTTGATTTGTAAAGGTCAATTCTAGGGGTTGGGGTAATTAATTTGTTTAGTTTTATTGAATTATTCAGTTTGAAATCTGAGGCAATGAATGTAGGTGCATTCCCTGACATAATTCTATGCATCATTACACCTTTGTTATAGATGAATCGTGATTTGATAGGAAGAATCTTTAATTTTTTATAATCAGACATAGAGAGAGATGCATTTTTTAAAAGAATTAATTTTACAGCTCGTCTATGTAAAGAGCACAAGTGTTTCAAAGTGTTTGCACTTGCAGAGTCCCACACTGTGGACGCATAATCAATAGTTGATTGAATATATGCCTGAAAAAACAGTTTCCGTGTGCGTAGGTCTAGAAAGTGTTTAATTTTTGATAACTGATATATTTTTTTTGAAGTATTTTTACAAAGTGTATCTAAATGTTTTGACCAAGACAGATTATTATCAATGGTTATTCCCAAAACCTTATGGTTATCAACTTCAGTTACATCTTGATTTTGTATTTGTAGTTTAGGAAATTTTGATGATAGATTTTGTCGTTTTTGTCTAGTGGTTAGAAGCATGCATTTAGTTTTATTTGGGTTCAGTGACATATGGTTTAGTTCTGACCATTCCAGCAATCGATCAATGTTTTCTTGGAGGACTCTTGCTAGCTCACTTAGATCTTTGTGACTAGAATGAATTGTAGTATCATCTGCAAATAGTTCACACATACATTTAACAAATAATGGTAGGTCATTAATATAGATAGAAAATAGTAAAGGACCAAGAATAGAACCTTGTGGAACTCCAAACCTTACTGTTTGTTTACAAGAGTATGATTGATTCAGATAAGTACTTTGCTGTCTGTCTGACAGGAAAGATTTTAAAATGTTAACAGAATCAGTTGCCAAACCATAAATCTCAAGCTTTTTGATAAGGAGTTTATGGTCAATTAGGTCAAAAGCTTTAGCAAAGTCAACAAATAGAGCAGCACAGAACTGGTTACTATTAATGTTGTTTAGCCATTGGTCAACTAAGCTAATCAGCGCTGTTTGACATGAGTGTTTTTTCCTAAAACCTGATTGCTTATCATGTATCAATTTGTTGTCCTCAAAGTGCAAAAGAATATGCTTATTGATATGTTTTTCAAGAGGCTTTGAAAGGATTGATAGAATTGATATTGGTCTGTAATTTGAAGGATTTGTAGTATCCCCCGATTTAAAAAGAGGAATCACTTTAGCCTGTTTGAATTTACTTGGAAAACAGCATTGGTCGATACATATGTTATAAATGAAAGTTAATGTATCCGTGATTATTGGAGCTGCCATTTTTATAATTTTTGCATCAAGCCCATCTATGTCACGTGTTCCGCTTTGTTTAAGATGTTGTAGCTGAGAGTAAACATCCAATATAGTCATTGGTTGCAATGCATGATGAACATGGATATGTTTGGAATTGCAGTATTCTTTCAAAAGTTTTAAATCATTTGATTCTGTCCGATCATAAGAAATCACTTTATCGGCAATTTTTGAGAAATGTTCATTAAGTGTATCTACAGAAATATTAATAACTTGTGAGGATTTATTTGCAATGTCTTTGTTTGTGAGTTGGTTAATTGCTTTCCAAATAGATTTTGAATCTTGTTTAGATGTAATGAGGTTTTGAAAATATTGTTGTTTACGTTTTCGTTTCAGGGAGTTCACTTTATTTCTTTGTTGTTTGTACTCTTCATGTGTACCATGTTCTTTTAAAAAATCACGGTAATTTGCTGCATTTTCTAAGAGAGAGAGAGAGAGAGAGAGAGAGAGAGAGAGAGAGAGAGAGAGAGAGAGAGAGAGAGAGAGAGAGAGAGAGAGAGAGAGAGAGAGAGACGAGGGGGCAGGGTGAGAGAAAGTGAAAGAGTGATCAATGGAGAGCGCGAGTGGAAAAGATAGAGAGACTGAGAACTCAAAAACGAGAGATCGAGATAGAGAGAGAGAGAGAAAGCGTGCGCCCGCGAGAGAGAGAGAGAGAGAGAGAGAGAGAGAGAGAGAGAGAGAGAGAGAGAGAGAGAGAGAGAGAGAGAGAGAGGGGGGGAGATGTGCTGTACATTATTTTCCTTTGTTTGTTTATCTTGTCATTATTGTCCGCTTTTTCTTGGCCCCTTGCACTTGCTCAACCGACCGTCTTTTTTGTGTGCCCTTTCTTGCGGCACAGTAATGCAAACACGAAATACTGATGACCCATTTGTCTTTTCCTTCGTTCGATATTTCTATTTGTTTTTGCTTGTCTTGTCGACAGGCTCTTTTTCTAGTTTCACCTTTTAGCTACCTTCTCCAATCATGTCCACGGATTTGTATAGGCTTCATGTCCTGCGTTTTCGACCAACCCCCTCTCTGGCTGGCTGGCTGGCTGGCTGGCTGGCTGGCTCTCTCTCTCTCTCTCTCTCTCTCTCTCTCTTTCTCTCTGTCTCTCTCTCGCCCCCCTCTCTCTTTCTCTTTGTCTCTCTCTGTCTCTCTCTGTCTCTCTGTCTCTCTCTCTCTGTCTCTCTCTCTCTCTGTCTCTCTCTCTCTCTCTCCCTCTCTCTCTCTCGCTCTCCCTCCCCCTCCCCCTCCCATCAGCTCGAGAAATGCAGAAGTCGACGAAGATTCGCGGAAGTTGACATGGACAACATGCACGCAAGAAATAAGCAGAATCAAGCCAGTCTAGGGTGCGGAAATTTGCTTCAATTCTACTATCGGACGAGAAACGTTACGAGCCCCATGAGGAATACTTGCTGAAAGGATTGATACCAAGGAATTAATCTGTGCAATGTCGCGCCGCCATTACTGTATTGCCAGATGTATCTGTTGTTTTACGTGTCCAGCTAGAATTATGCTGAGAGTACAGTAGACCTTGATTTCCGTCATTTGCAAATAGTTTACAGCCACTATAACTGGTTTGCTGTTAAGCATCTGTTGCCCTGGTTCTCATTCGTTCTAACAAAAAAACAAGAGAAAACAATCAGGTACGCCTGGTTTTATTGTGCGCTGTCACGTATGCTTTCAAAGAACGGGGTGGAGTGTGTTTCAAACGCTTGGATCAACCTCGTTACGGTTTTCTGATTCGCAAAATTGATATTAATCGAATGGAAACATTTATATTTTCACTCGATTTGAAACATTTTTTCTACCGAACCATATATGCCTATACACACGATCGCGCATTTCTCAGTTACACAGCGAATTTTCGAGTTCGAAATTGTTTGTTGCTTTTTCTCCATAAAATCTGTTTTCCCAATTTAAAATGCATCCATTTTCCGAACAAGTCCGTTTGAATTGTTTCCGTTAGGATGTCAACTCTTAATTGTTTTCTTGGCCGAATTCGGCTTGGTGTCCGTAACAGTATACTCCCCCCTCCCCCCCCCACTCCCCCCCCCCCCCCCACGCGTGTGAGTGTGTGTGTGTGTGTGTGTGTGTGTGTGTGTGTGTGTGTGTGTTTATGTGTGTTTATGTGTGTGTGTGTGTTTCCGTTAGGATGTCAACTCTTAATTGTTTTCTTGGCCGAATTCGGCTTGGTGTCCGTAACAGTATACTCCCCCCTCCCCCCTCCCCCCAATCCCCCCCTCCCCCCCCCCATGCGTGGGAGTGTGTATGTGTGTGTGTGTGTGTGTGTGTGTGTGTGTGTGTGTGTGTGTGTGTGTGTGTGTGTGTGTGTGTGTGTGTGTGCGTGCGAACGACCTCGACATAAATTTTGTGGAAACCTTGTTGTTCCGACTGTTGTATCTATGAATGAAAGAACAGGTTGAATTTTCTGAGAAATTAAACGAGTTCTATTGTAGATTCGAGAAAGATGATTTGAAGGATGATTTAGACAGCGTGACTTCCCAGCTTAAGGTAGATATGGCAGGTGATGAGGAGGACTTTGAAATTCAAGGCAAGACTGTTGAGAAGGTTTTTAGCAAGTTGAATGTAAAGAAAGCAGTTGGTCCTGATAACATCGGTGGACGTGTTTTGAGATCAGGTGCCTGTCAGTTGTCCGTTGTTTTTAGCCATTTGTTTAGTTGGTCTCTGAAAGATTGCACTGTGCCTAGACTCTGGAAAAACTCTACGATCTGCCCTGTCCCCAAGAACAACAAGCCCAAAACCCTGAATGACTATCGCCCTGTAGCTCTCACCTCTATTGTTATGAAGTGCTTTGAACGCATTGTCCTCTTTAGACTGCTCCATCAGGTCAAGCCCCATCAGGATCCCTTCCAGTTTGCATACAAGCAGAACAGATGCACAGATGACGCCACACTCACACTCTTACACAACGCATACACACACTTAGAAAAACCTGGCTCTTTTGTACGCATTCTTTTCATAGACTTCTCTTCTGCCTTCAACACTATCCAACCCTGCCTCATGGCCCGGAAACTTCTCCTCTACAGCGTGACTCCAAGGCTTATCCTGTGGATTATCAACTTTCTCGTTAACAGAACCCAGTCAGTCCGCTTTCAGACAGCTCTCTCTTCCCTTAGGTCCACCTCCATAGGCTCTCCACAGGGTACAGTTATCTCCCCTGTGTTGTTCACACTCTACACTAACGACTGCAGTGGCACTGACTCCACCCTTCTTATCAAATATTCAGATGATACAGCGCTAGAAGATCTCTCCAATAGTGACGCAACTTACTTTGCAGAAGTAGAACGTGTCAACGCCTGGTGTAAATAAAGAGACCAAAAAGCAATGTACTCACGTTAAAATGACGAACACGGAACGAATAACGGCGACGTTTCGACCTAAGGGTCTTCTTCAGGCACAAAAACACAAAAGTACACACACAAAAAAGAAGAAGAAAGACGATAGAACAAATAAAGAGGAGAACAACTGACAAAACAACTGCACTGCACAAACCGACAAATGACAAAGACAGAGAAGCAAGGGAAGCTACTCGAGGAGAATGAAAAGCGGCAGTTTTGAGGTCTGTAGACCAAACAAAATGTGGGGGGGGGGGGGGGGTGCGTGAAAGGGAACGAAAGAGGAGACTCGCGTACCCGTGCGGACACACACACACACACACACACACACACACACACACACACACATACACACAAGGTGGAACAGCGGGGGGAAGGTTGAGATGAATGAATTAACGGCGAATGTTAATTCCATCGGGGCAGGTAGTGCCAAGGGATGATATGATGTGGGACTCCCTGAGTTTGCGCTCGAAGGAGTCGCCACGTACTTGCCACAGAGCCATGACTCTGACATGATCAAGTGAGTGACCAGCGGCGGTGAAGTGAAGGGATACTGGCCTATTGCGGGAATGACGGATGTCAGCCAGATGCTCGGAGAAACGCACCTCAAGGGTGCGCGCGGTTTCTCCGATATAAATCTGGCGACAAGAGAGGCAGACGATCGCATAGACAACGTTGTGACTTTGACAGTCAAACGTTCTCTTGACCGTGAAGGAGCCACGAGGGCCTTGGAGGCAGGTGTCAGGGTGGAGGAAGGGACAAGATTTGCAATTTCGTTTGGAACAAGGAAATGTCCCAGGGGCTGTGGGGTTGGTGGGACTGCGAAGACGGGATCTCACCAAGAGGTCGCGAACGCTGCGGTCTTTTCTGAAAGCACAGAGTGGTTTTTGAGCAAAGATCGAACCAACAGAGTCACTTCCTTGAAGGATGTGCCAGTTTGATTTCAGGATTCTGCTTACTGGCATGTTGTGGGGATGAAACAGTAGGGAAACAACGGGTCTGTCACTGTCCCTAGATGGTGAAGGACTGAGGGCGGACTCTCGACAGACCTGGGTAACCCGCAGAAGGGCGTCACGGACGAGTGCATCAGGGTAGTTGCGGGCCAAAAAGAAAGACGTCATCAAGACAGACTGTTGGTGGAAGTCGTCGTCTTCAGAGCATAGCCTCCGAAGACGAAGGAATTGAGAGAAAGGAATGCTGCTTTTGTTGGCAGGATGATGAGAAGAGTTGAAATCAAGGTATGAATGAGCGTCAGTTTCTTTGTAGAAGACAGAGGTGGTGAAGCGACCATGCAAGATGGAGATGGAGATGTCAAGAAAGACCACAGCTGAGGAAGAGATGTTGAATGTGAACTTGATGCTGGGATGGAATGCTTGGATGAAGTGAATGAAATCGAGAAGGAGGGGTTCAGACAGAGAAGTGGCACCCAAACCATCGTCGATGAACCTCTTGTACAGCTCTGGAACTGGGCCAGAGTAAGACTGTAGAATGAGGTGCTCAAGATGACCCATGAAAAGACATGCATAACTGGTGTAAAGACAACTTTTTAGACCTAAATGTGACAAAGACCAAAGAAAGACCTAAATGTGACAAAGACCTAAATGTGACAAAGACCAAAGACCAAAAGAGCCTGGTGTAAAGACAACTTTTTAGACCTAAATGTGACAAAGACCAAAGAACTTCTGATAGACTTTAGAAAAAACCCTGCCCCTGTCCCTGACCTGATGATTGATGGTGTGACTGTTGAGCGTGTGACTGAATATAAGTATCTTGGCACAGTTATCGATGATAAGCTGTCCTTCAATGCAAACACCACCCTCATACACAAAAAATGTCAGTCACGCATCTACTGCCTTCAGAAACTTAGGAAGTTGAATGTGAACTCTTCTATCCTTCAAACTTTCTACCGCTCTTTCATCGAGTCTGTCATCACTTTTGGTTTTGTGTCCTGGTATTGAGGTCTGAGTGTGAAGAACAGGAATGTCTTAGCGCGAATGGTGATTGTCAGTAGCAAGGTGATTGGCAGGCAGCAAGCAAGTGTGGAGTCCCTGTATGAAAAGCGTGTGGTGAGAAAGAGTAGGCGGATAGCTTCAGATAGGTCCCATGTCCTAGCCCACCTCTATGAACTCCTTCCCTCTGGCCGTAGACTTCGCACGCACAAAGCTAGGACACTCAGGCTGCAAAACAGCTTCATCCCCAAATCCATCACCCTTAGCAACATGTAAACACATCCACATACCCGACTCAGCCCCTCTTCTGCCAGTGCAATCAGTAGTAATGTACATGTATGTATTGGTTTTATGTACAACCGTATATTTCCTGCGATATATTGTATGTTATGATATTTTGCAATGATGTTTAGCCATAGTTCGGTATACGCGTGGGTGTGCGAGAATATGTAAGCGCAGTGCTTTAAAGATGTCCATGTTATATAGTGCTATATGTTTTATGTAAAATCAATGTCTTGTTTGTATTATTGTTATGTACCACCCCTGAATTTCTCTATGAGATAATAAAGTATTCTTAATGCAAAGGACGGAGGGACAATCGCGTGCGGACACGAAGTTGAAACTGAAGTCCCTTGTAATTACTTAGTTGACCAGCTTCAATAAAAATGTTGTTTCTTTGCTTTTTGTGTTTTCTTTTGTATTTTTGTCTTCTCCTTTCTTTCCTTCTTTCTTGTTTTGTTTGTTTTATTTATTTATATCTCTCTTTCTTTCCTACTTTCTGTATCATTCTGATAATCATCGCTCCACAGCTATCGCCAGTTTTCTCTCTGACCGGACGCTAAAGTCCTACGCGAATCTATCAAAACAAGAATACAGAGTTATCTCCCATATGTTGTTCGCGAGCAGTGTTCGCGAGACGAAAATGATTGCAGATTGGCCGACTTCGACAGTGATCTCAGTTCTGTTCTTCACAGTTATGATAAAGACATCGTTCGTTCTAAGGTCAAAACAAGTCGACATTTTGGGACTGCTGCCGGAAGGAGACCGTAATATATGGTTTCATCACAGTCAACTGGTTACAGAAAAAATTGTCTGCTCCAGCGAGCGCCGAAACCAAACGGTTGATTATCACGTGACACTTATGCCATTTAGAGTTGTTTGCACAGTAAATACAGCCGCGAAATGTAGCTCGCTTGAAACTGTCTTACATAAATATCAATTCCTTTGTAATTTAAAAATTACACAACACCATGAAAAATCATTATCGACGATCGCGAATCAGACGATCGTAAATTCTTAGTTCCGAATATAATATTGAGTACTGGACGTGATCACATCTCTTGCGACTACTGATCATGAGCGCATCATAAAGACCGAAAGCTGTGGATTTGTGCAGTTTCGTTTTATACTGTTCGTTGGCTCATAAAAAACCTCCATAGCCCAGAACAGCTTTTCTTGTCCAGACACGAAGGTGATACATTCTCAGATGCGAGTCTCGAATGATGTTCGAACGTGATCCCGGCTTTTAGACGTACTGACGACCTTGGAGTTAACGGAATTGTGTTTTTTCTCTCCTGGCTTTTACAGGGGATAAGAGCAACCCAACCCGCTTTCTCTTGTACGCATACCAAAAACCGACTGCTGTGTGTGTGTGTGTGTGTGTGTGTGTGTGTGTGTGTGTGTGTGTGTGTGTGTGTGTGTGTGTGTGTGTGTGTGTGTGTGTGTGTGTGATCACATACCAAACATCAACGTCTTGGCTTCGTTTTCTGCAGGGTGGGAATAATATGGTCGCTGATTTATCTTTATTTTTATCTTTTATTTGTGTTAGTTTTTTGTGGAATTGGTATTATATATTACACGTGTGTCAGTGACGAAATTAATCCAAGAACAACAAATCCACTTTGAACAGAAAGCAACTTCTTCCTCTTCTTCTGCGTTCGATGTTATGGCCGGAACAGAAAGCAACTTATTCCTCTTCTTCTGCGTTCGATGTTATGGCCGGAACAGAAAGCAACTTATTCCTCTTCTTCTGCGTTCGATGTTATGGCCGGAACAGAAAGCAACGTATTCCTCTTCTTCTGCGTTCGATGTTATGGCCGGAACAGAAAGCAACTTATTCCTCTTCTTCTGCGTTCGATGTTATGGCCGGAACAAAAAGCAACTTCTTCCTCTTCTTCTGCGTTCGATGTTATGGCCGGAACAGAAAGCAACTTCTTCCTCTTCTTCTGCGTTCGATGTTATGGCCGGAACAGAAAGCAACTTATTCCTCTTCTTCTGCGTTCGATGTTATGGCCGGAACAGAAAGCAACTTATTCCTCTTCTTCTGCGTTCGATGTTATGGCCGGAACAGAAAGCAACTTATTCCTCTTCTTCTGCGTTCGATGTTATGGCCGGAACAGAAAGCAACTTCTTCCTCTTCTTCTGCGTTCGATGTTATGGCCGGAACAGAAAGCAACTTCTTCCTCTTCTTCTGCGTTCGATGTTATGGCCGGAACAGAAAGCAACTCATTCCTCTTCTTCTGCATTCGATGTTATGGCCGGAACAGAAAGCAACTCATTCCTCTTCTTCTGCGTTCGATGTTATGGCCGGAACAGAAAGCAACTTATTCCTCTTCTTCTGCGTTCGATGTTATGGCCGGAACAGAAAGCAACTTCTTCCTCTTCTTCTGCGTTCGATGTTATGGCCGGAACAGAAAGCAACTTATTCCTCTTCTTCTGCGTTCGATGTTATGGCCGGAACAGAAAGCAACTTATTCCTCTTCTTCTGCGTTCGATGATATGGCCGGAACAGAAAGCAACTTATTCCTCTTCTTCTGCGTTCGATGTTATGGCCGGAACAGAAAGCAACTTATTCCTCTTCTTCTGCGTTCGATGTTATGGCCGGAACAGAAAGCAACTTATTCCTCTTCTTCTGCGTTCGATGTTATGGCCGGAACAGAAAGCAACTTATTCCTCTTCTTCTGCGTTCGATGTTATGGCCGGAACAGAAAGCAACTTATTCCTCTTCTTCTGCGTTCGATGTTATGGCCGGAACAGAAAGCAACTTCTTCCTCTTCTTCTGCGTTCGATGTTATGGCCGGAACAGAAAGCAACTCATTCCTCTTCTTCTGCGTTAGATGTTATGGCCGGAACAGAAAGCAACTTATTCCTCTTCTTCTGCGTTCGATGTTATAGCCGGAACAGAAAGCAACTTCTTCCTCTTCTTCTGCGTTCGATGTTATGGCCGGAACAGAAAGCAACGTATTCCTCTTCTTCTGCGTTCGATGTTATGGCCGGAACAGAAAGCAACTTATTCCTCTTCTTCTGCGTTCGATGTTATGGCCGGAACAGAAAGCAACTTATTCCTCTTCTTCTGCGTTCGATGTTATGGCCGGAACAGAAAGCAACTTCTTCCTCTTCTTCTGCGTTCGATGTTATGGCCGGAACAGAAAGCAACTTATTCCTCTTCTTCTGCGTTCGATGTTATGGCCGGAACAGAAAGCAACTTATTCCTCTTCTTCTGCGTTCGATGTTATGGCCGGAACAGAAAGCAACTTATTCCTCTTCTTCTGCGTTCGATGTTATGGCCGGAACAGAAAGCAACTTATTCCTCTTCTTCTGCGTTCGATGTTATGGCCGGAACAGAAAGCAACTTCTTCCTCTTCTTCTGCGTTCGATGTTATGGCCGGAACAGAAAGCAACAAAATTGTTAAGAAACAACTGACAAGTGGCTCTTTCCCATCTCCTCCCTTTCCCCGTCGCGATATAACCTTCGTGGTTGAAAACGACGTTAAACACCAAATAAAGAAAGAAAGAAAGAAAGAACACAATTGTTCATTTATTGAAACGTGCTTCAGCTGAAGTGTGTTCATATTCCATGTAAATGCATCAACAGACCTAGTTTGGTACGCATGATTGATTAGGCCAAAAAAAAAAATTGTCTGTTTAGGGTAACATGACCAAAAAAAGTAGGGTCGGTAGGTAGGTAAATTTTTTTTTTTTTTTTTTTTTTTTTTTTTGGTGTGTAAAATCACAAAATCAGTCTTAAGTCGAAATTTGGATGATTTGAGTTAGTTATTATTTTGAAATTGTTAGTCTTTCCTGGATGTTTAGAAAAAAAAATTAAAGCTCTAGGTCAATAAATAACGATATTACGGCCATTTTTATGAAAGAAGTTGACCGGCGGCCATTTTGAGAAATCGGGCTTGAAAGTTTTGGAAGGCACCAGCTTCACATTTTCCTTAGCAACGGGGGTTGAAAATTAACCTCACCCTTCCAAATGTTGCACAAGTGTACTTTGATCTTTCATGCATCATTTAAATGCAAAACGAAGGGTTAAAAGAACAATTATCACCATTTTTGAAGGCTTTGTTTACATCATACATGTGGAGGAAAACGGTCAAATACAGGTCATACACATCAGCAAACATTTTCACTGTCATTATCAGGAATAAAGAGGTTACATGCATCTCACCTACGTTTTTGTCCATTAGTTTGACAAACACTTGAGCAAAATCAACTTACTTGTATCAATCACTTTGTTGGCATCGAATAGGAATACGTACAGATCAGAATGTAGATCCCAAACACAGGAACTCCTCCACTGTGACAGTCTGTTCACCACAAAAGCTCTTGCACATCAATGTTGACACCACCTCCAACCTCACCTTTATACATGTCACATGTCTTGCACTGAGAGCTGTACAGCCTGTAGAGCTACAATTTCCTCCGGATCAAACTGGGTGATACATCCACGACGAGTATTTCTGGGTGCAGCGTCGGGAACTTTAATCTGTTTGCAGCCAGTTCCATTGGCTTTGCAGCAACGAAGGCGAGTTCTCTCGAGCACATCACAGCCCTGTTGCAATTAACGAACTGCAGCATGCACCTCCATCACATCTCCTCTACAACTCGCCTCAACTACGTGTGTTCTTGCAGTTGATGCAGTGCCATTAGAAACGCCAACGGTGTTTTTGACACTGAAAAGCGGACGGTCTGTCTCCTCTTCGTCCGCATATTCAGCAAGCGTCACATATTTCGGCATGAGAATCGGAGTCACTGAATCCAGCAACGTCTTCGGCAAAGAAATCCAACAACAAATCTTGGAGTTCGTGGTTATTTTCAAGCGAATCGCAGTTGAGAAGCGCTGTCAATCGGCGTACGTCAGTCATTGTTTTGGTTTCGTTCAGCGAACGGAAATCATACTGTGTTACTTCCCCCTGGACTGATTTGACCAATGAGGAGGCCGTTGCTAGTCCTTTTTGGAAGGCAGACAAAGCTGATTGGTTCAATCTTAAAATTTGTTTACGTGCCGGTTTCCTTATTTGGAGGAAGTGGACGGGTATTTTGAACCACTGCGCAGCAGGGCGCGAAAGCTGATGCAATAAGCTTTCCGACGGTACCAAACTTGTTGGGGCCCTGTCAGGGATACACTAAGCAAATTATCGGTCAAAGTGAGGCATTTTGATGTCATGCTGGACTTTTTTGATGAATGTATTGCATTTAAATCCAATAATTTAACTATTTAGCGATTGATTTTGGCATATTTGTTTGGTTGTCATGTAATTTGGGGTCTACAGAACACGTTTCTGCAAAAAAGTGAATTTCACCCAGATAGACCCTCAGTGCCTTTTCCTCGAACTAGCTCGCTTTCGTCTGCTGCGACTTAAGACTGGTTTCGTGGTGGACCGTCACATTTGATGAATACATGTTTCAAAACTAACATATAAATAAAACAGAGAGAAAGGGAGAGAAAGAAACGCCAAATGTCTCTTTTTAGCATTTTTACCTCTTTTTTTTTTCTTTTTTTTTTTGAAATCAAAAAAAAGTTTTTGGGTCGGCGCCAAATCGATAGGGTCGGTCGGGTTACCCTAAACAGACAATTTTTTTTTTTTGGCCTTAGAAGAAGATCACAAGAAGGTATTTACCTTTAATGACAACGGAGTCCAAATCCTGAGGTTTACACAGTTTCTTTTCCTGCTGTAACAGTTCTTTGGTGGCTCATTCAACAACAACAACAACAAATCCTACACAGTCCGGAATTGCTTTTCTTTTTCAGACACATGTCTGTGTCTGGAATTAAGTCTGAATGTGGCCACGGCTCATGCGAAAACTGACCGCTTTAGAAAGACCGGAGGCAGTAGTTTGGCACAGTTGTATGTCCGTCAGTGGCTCATAAAGCAGACTCCTGGCATTACCCGACACCGTGGGTTTTTTTTCTGAGACCGAGTCCATACATTCTATGATCTCAGCCTCGAATTTAAGTTTGAACGTGATTTCATGCTTTAAGAAGTACTGACGACCTGACTGACGTGATTAGTTTGGATAAGTGTAAATTCTATTTAGAATTTTAGTTTGAAGCAGATAAGCACAGGCTTTCCCCTTATATATTTTGTCAAGTCAAGTCAAGTCAAGTCAATATTTATTTCAAAAACCCCTCACAATGAGCAAACCTAAAACAAGTCTCTTGCTTGCATGCAGACAGATATCTCTGTTCAAACACCCGTTCATCTCATTGCCACGCCTTGCCCGGAAGCGCAGCGTAGCTTAGCGTAAATTCTCGCGAGACTTCAGTGACGTCGACGCGCGTCCCATAATGCCCTCTTGAGATAGCTGATCGCGGTTCGAATATGTGCGTCAGTCTGCTTCTCGAACCGGTTGCCCCCTCTCTGGGGTACGTGCTCAATCACGGAATGAAAGTGATCTCGGATTAGGTTCCCATTCTGCTCCTGCGCAAAGACACGGCATTAGTTATCTCAACATCGACATCGTCTGTCTCTTTGGGACTGTCACTCTCTTTTAGCTCGCACGTGCGTGTGACCTCGGTGAATGTGACCTTGGTGAATGCATGGTCTCCTGAGTTTATCGTGGGGCGGTCTCCCTCTTTCAATGCGTTTTGAACACAGTGCCGTCTCATTAGTACAGTCTTGATCTTGTTTTGTTTTGGATTTTTTGTTATTGTTGTCTTGTTTTTTTGCTGGGTTTTTATTTTTACATTTTAAGTGCAGGGCTGCCCAACAGCTTAAAGTCTCGTGTGTGTGTGTGTGTGTGTGTGTGTGTGTGTGTGTGTATGTGTGTGTGTGAGTGTGTGTGCGTGTGTGTGCGTGAGAGCGTGCGTGCGTGCGTGCGTGTGTGTGTGTGTGTGTGTGTGTGTGTGTGTGTGTGTGTGTGTGTTTGCGTGCGAGTGAATTTTTCCTGACTAACTAACTGTCTTATGTCTACTGTGTATCACCTTGAAACACATAAACTAGCTTGAAACCAAACCGGATCGGCAGATAGCACAGTCTTTTTTGCAGAAAACTCGAGTCCGTTGCGATGAAGCAGCGACATACTGCCACAGGTGTATTTGCATTGTCAGTGGATGCCGATATGATCATCGTCCTTGTCTTCATCCGTCATCAGCCGACCGATGGCACTTAGCTGACCGTGGGGTCTCATTAAGAGATATCCATTTACAGTCGTCTTGGTGTGCAATACTATACGTACACTTAGCGGTGCTAATTAAAGACCCCATCACACTTAGCGGTGCTAATTTAAGGCCCCATCACACTTAGCGGTGCTAATTAAAGGCCCCATCACACTTAGCGGTGCTAATTTAAGGCCCCATCACACTTAGCGGTGCTAATTAAAGACCCCATCACACTTAGCGGTGCTAATTTAAGGCCCCATCACACATAGCGGTGCTAATTAAAGACCCCATCACACTTAGCGGTGCTAATTAAAGGCCCCATCACACATAGCGGTGCTAATTAACTTCGGCCCCACCCTTCCGACACACACCGTCGATGGTGTTTAATGTGATGCGTTGCATTGTATTGTATTGTGTTGTGTTGCGGTGGGGTGTGTTGTGTTGTGTTGTGTTGTGTTGTGTTGTGTTGTGTTGTGTAGTGCTGTGTTGTTTTGTGTTGTTTTGTTTTGTATTTTGTTGTGTTGTGTTGTGTTGAATTGTATTATTTTTTTTTCTAATGAGTTGTGGTGTGTTGTGCTGTACGATATTGTACTTAGAATGTGTTCCCATTAACTCAGTCCAGCCTTTGGCGAGAATGATAGCTAATTACCAAAGTAATATAAGCTAAGTTCATTATCTGTATCATCATTTAAGTGTTTGTCTGTATGTCCACTTCTAATACCTTTGGGTCGAAGTTCCTGTGATTGTAATGTTTTGTTTTGCCATAAGTCAGAGGTTCCAATGACTTCCCATCCTTAGTTTTTTTTCTAATTCTTAATTTAGCAGCGTTAGCAGTCTAAATTTGTTTTTGGATTTCAGCCACAAAATAAAAATTAGATCCATCCCGATTCTACACAGATAGATAACGAGGCTGCTTGTAATTGAGTCAGTAGACGTTTTCCTGCTAAACGCCAGTAATATCTTTGTTTGTGTCGGAGCTAGAGATATGTAATGCACGGTTATGAAACTGACCTTTCCAGGCGGGAATTGAGAGAGAGAGAGAGGGGGGGGGGGGGGGTGTCGAATATTAGCTGTGATGGCTTTCGTGATGGCAGGATAATTCCATATAGAATTGTGTAATGAGTATACAGTGTAATCAGCATGTTGACAGACTTATGCCTTGGAAGGTTTTATCTTCTTCTTCTTCTGCGTTCGTGGGCTGAAATTCACACGTATACTCGTGTTCTTGCACGAGTGGAATTTTACGTGTATGACCGTTTTGTATCCCGCCATTAAGGCAGCCATACGCCGCTTTCGGAGGAAGCATGCTGGTATTTTCGTGTTTCTATAACCCACCGAACTCTGACATGGATTACAGGATCTTTTCCGTGCGCACTTGGTCTTGTGCCTGCGTGTACACACGAAGGGGGATAAGCTACTAGCAGGTCTGCACATAAGTTGACCTGGGAGATCGGAAAAATCTCCACACCTAACCCACCACAAGGCCGACGTCTTACCACCGCCACAGCGCCCGCCTCGGTTTTATCGAATACAATGTATTGGTGCTGAGTCTGCTGGCGAGTGTTTACATGCAGCTAATACTGACCACACTGATTACCTCTAAACATATGAAGGACATTAGTGCGTGATGCGCTAAAACATTGATAATGGCAGTCGGTGACCTTTTGACTTAGGTTCATTTGATAACTAACAGTTTTTCTTTTCTTCTTCAGCGTTCCAGAAATTCTGGTGACGTGTGAGCTCGTTTGCCCATTTGGGTTCCCCACACTATACTCTGAGAGCATAGTCAGCTTCACTCCGCTTTCGCTGGGTAGGCATGCTGGGTATTTTCATGTTTCTATAACCCACCGAACTCCGACATGGATTACAGGATCTTTTCCGTGCGCACTTGGTCTTTTGCTTGCGTGTAATAATAATAATAATAAGAAGAACATTTATATAGCGCTAAATCAAAAACTTTCGTTAAAAAGGCTTGCTCTAAGCGCTTGACATCTAAACTAAAAACGTCATTCACACTCTTTACAATGATGTACAAGAACTTTATGTCACACTCTTTCATTCAGTATAGCACCATTCACACAGTTGTTATTCTGTACAAGACAATAAGTTAGTCTAACATTTAGAATGTTCATAAGATGAAAGCAAGAGAAAACCAGACTGATTAAAACAACTGCTTAGTGCTAACAAAGCATGAATCTTAATGATAACGTAATACATGTTTAACTGTTAAGACCATAAAAACCTATATGCTAAAATAACTTCGAACTTTTAAGAACTTCTTATAAGATACACAGCACATCTAGATAAACACCAGAATGATAAAACAAAAGGCAACTCGTTAAAAACTATTAAATGCATCAATGTCTAAAACACGAAAGACTCAAATATAGGATACACAATTCTCTAGAATTGTTTATTAAAACTGAAACCAACCTGCTCAAAGTAAACCATACCCACCCCTCCCTACCCACCCCCAACCCTCTTGTACACACGAAGGGGGTTAAGTCACAAGCAGGTATGCACATGGGAGATCGGACAAATCTCCACTCTTAACCCACCAGGCGGCAGCGACCGGGATTCGAACTCACGACCTTCCGATTAGGAGGCTGATGTCGTACCACTACGCCACTGCGCCCGTCGCGCCTTTCAATTATTCAGCTCGCACACTCTCTGTAAACTGATCAATAACTTCAACAGGTGTCGGTGTAGTCTTGTCAGCAACCTGCCAGCAGGCTCTGTCTGCTGAACAAACTGAACAGTTAATAACTAACAGTAATGTAAGGTTGGAAATTTTCGAGCACCCCTTACAACTTGTCTCTGGTATTCAAGCCAAAATCGCTCAATTAGTATTTGGCGTATTTATTGGTAAAATTCGCTTGGGGAAATCAACGCAAGCATGGCATTGGTTTATTACACCCCCGGTATAGGGGTGTGTATAGGATTCGGTCGGTGTGTTTGTTTGTTTGTGTGTTTGTGTTCGCATATAGATCTCAAGAATGAACGGACCGATCGTCACCAAACTTGGTGAACAGGTTCTATACATTCCTGAGACGGTCCTTACAAAAATTGGGACCAGTCAAACACACGGTTAGGGAGTTATTGGTGGATTAAGATTCTACAAGGACTTATAGAGGGACATATTAATGGTCAAAGGGAAATAACCTTCTCAGTTGGTGGCAGTGAGAATGGTAAGGACGGGGGTGTTTTTCCTACCTCGGAGGAATTTCTTGTTTATATCATTCTGAAAGCGTTCCTTCAACTTTATGGCATCTCTGTTTGTATATATGTCTGTCTGTCTGTCTGTCTATCGGTCTGTCCTCCCCCCCAGCGGCCTCACCCCCCCCCCCTCTTTCTCTCTCTCTTTCTCTCTCTCTCTCTCTCTCTCTCTCTCTCTCTCTCTCTCTCTCTCTCTCTGTATATGTGTGTGTATCTGTATCTCTTGATTTTTACGCGCGTGCGCGTTTGCATGCTTGCGTGCGTTCGTGTAATATTCGATCGTATGGATTTTCTCCATATGGTTGTGATGTACGTGTGTCGGTAAAATAACGCTAACCATCATATCTTGTTTTACCACGGTGCTTTGATGACAGTGGCCGCCACTACATCGTCGTAAAATACGGTATCATTTTCTCTTTCAAGGAACAAGATAGTCACCTGGCTGGCTATAGTGGAAAGGTTACTTTTGGTGGTCACATTAGATATTATGTTTTTTGGAAAGTTCGTTTTATTTGCAGCCACAGTTCGGTAAACGACAAATGGCTAAACCCAACCACCTAAGAATGAGAAGCGTTTTTGTAACATGACCCATATTCTGCAAAAATGCAGCCATGACGCAGGGGGTAGGTTACAAAAAACCGTCATGTACCGCTTGACTGCATACGGATATAAGCAAATTATACCTTAAACGAAAGCTAAAGATTTTTGCCATCAGACAGCAAGCAAAATGCCTAATTCGTATACACAGTTTTATTTTTAACAACATCTGTATAACATGCGGACGACAAAACAGGAAATGCCATTTTCTCAATCGATATGTATAGCTAACTGAACGCCTGGTTGAAACCGCAATGAAAAACATCTTGAAAATTGTTTATTCTCACAGCTAGAATTATTTTACATCAACAATTGTTAATTTACCGAGGAAAACAACAGTCACATAAGATACATAATGGATGATTTTGAATCAACTCCGAAAACCGAACCGGGTCGAAGCAAAAAAGAGTTTACACATACACAGGCTTGAAAAAGGATAATTTGGTTCAATCTGTTAGATTTTTACCCATAACGTTAAAGATCAGCTTAATATAAAAGGAAAGTGATCTTTGTAAAAGGATTTTGCTATCGCAAAATAATTCAACTTCCGGTTTTACCACATGGCGTCTATAATATTATCAATTTATTACATAGCGTGCATTTGTCAGAAATTATACTAAATGTTAGAAGCGATCTTAAAGTGAAAGTAACGTTTAATAAAAGTATGCGCATTTATTTATTGATTGATATATGACTAAAATAATGGACATGTCATTTAAACGTACAAAACGACATTTTGTACACTACCTCTCTAAATAAAACGCGACTATGACCGACCGATATGTATGTGTAAATTAGGTCATTGTTAGTGATGAAAACGGGTTTTCTTTAAAAGATAACACGCAAATTGTGAAGTTCAAGCCCATAAATGATTTTAGTACGACTTCTTCAAAACAGGTCTGTTTTTCACTCCACCAGTTTCAGTTTTAATAAAATATATGTATAGCTCTCATTTTCAAAAAAAACTTATCTGCAATTCACTTAACCAAATACACAATGAACCCAGAAGGTATTAGAGTGAGACACTTTACAGTGAAATATGTTATGATTCCCCTTATTTCAAAATATATGCATTTTAATTGGCAGACACGATTCACGTCGTTGGTACGTGTCCTCTGGTGAGGCAACCGTTATCATTTTTTGTCGTAAAAATTGACATTTTTAAACATAAATCATGGACAAAAAACTAATTCTACAAAAAGTGCAGGTTTTCTTGGTATAGTCAGTTAAAGCATCTTAAAATTCAAGAAATTGTGCAATTACGTGTATGTATTTGAAATGGCAGAAAATATTGAATGAAAGTGATTTTTGACTGATTGAAACCCTACCCCCACTAACAAAATGTGCCCTGAGATTAGGGGTGTTAGTTGAAGATGAATGAATAATGGCTATGGTTTTCCCCTAAAGTATTCAAAATCTAAACATATACATAGGCAAGATGTTCTACATTAACACAATTAACTTTTTAAACATATACATATGCTTAGTACACGATACTTCCGGTTTTTCTACCGGATGACTTATACATTTAGGGGGTAAACACCTTATTGTAGAAAAGGCTTTATTTTCAAAAAGTGCAAGTAATTATTAAAAATCATACATAATATTTATATATTGGAGTTAATTTTCCTTCGAAAGTCATTTGTTTCAAGTGGCAGACAATGTCAGTTGGAGAGTTACATGTACGTAAAGTGTATAACAGTTGTCTGTGATTAGTGCATTGTGTACACATTGGCACCATTTGATCCTAAAGGCTAAACGATGTCGTGATCATACCACAGTTTTAGGATAATTTACATCGCATCGATTACTAAATTGATGGTAGAATTTCACTGATAAATTCTATTTCCGGTAGCGTCAGTGCAGTTATCTGAGATAGTAACGTTTTACATGGTTTCACGTTCAGTGGTGTACGTAACGTGTGGTTTAACAAAATTACTTGCACATACAATAGTGAAGTCTGTCTGTGTGTCTTTGTTTGTGTGTTTGTCTATGTCTGTCTGTGTGTTCGTCTGTTTGTCTCTCCCTCTGTCTGTCTATCTCTTTCTCTCTGTGTCTTTGTCTGTCTGTCTGTGTGTCTCTCTCACTCTCTCTCTCTCTCTCTCTCTCTCTCTCTCTCTCTCTCTCTCTCTCTCTCTCTCTCTCTCTCTCTCTCTCTCTCTCTCTCTCTCTCTCTCTCTCTCTCTCTCTCTCTCTCTCTCTCTCTCTCTCTCTGCGAGGTAGGTGCACTTAAAGAGAAAGCAATACAGAAAGAAATGCATTTCTCTACCAAGAATGAAGTTTGTCTGTCTGTGTGTTTGTGTGCGTGTTTTTTTTATTAAGCATCTCTACGTCTTTGTTTGCGTACATAAGTGCGTGCGTGCATGTGTGGGGGTTTCTGTGTCGGTTTGTCTCACTGTGTATATGTCTGTCATTTTGTCGGTATGTTTGTGTATGTCTTTGTGTGTGTGTGTGTGTGTGTGTGTGTGTGTGTGCGTGCGTGCGTGCGTGCGTGCGTGCGTGCGCGCGCGCGTGTGTGTGTGTGTATGAGTGCGTGCGTGTGTGCGTGCGTGTGTGTGTGTGTGTGTGTGTGTGTGTGTGATTGCAATTATTCCTCCTTTTTACATTTAGTCAAGTTTTGACTAAATGTTTTAACGTAGAGCGGGGAATCGAGACGAGGGTCGTGGTGTATGTGCGTGTGTGTGTCTGTGTGTGTGTGTGTGTAGAGCGATTTAGACTAAACTACTGGACCGATCTTTATGAAATTTGACATGAGAGTTCCTGGGTATGATATCCCCAGACGGTTTTTTTTCAGTTTTTTGATAAATGTATTTGATGACGTCATATCCGGCTTTTCGTGAAAGTTGAGGCGGCACTGTCACGCTCTCATTTTTCAACCAAATTGGTTGAAATTTTGGTCAAGTAATTTTCGACAAAGCCGAGACTTCGGTATTGCATTTCAGTTTGGTGGCTTAAAAATCAATTGATGACTTTGGTCATTAAAAATCTGAAAATTGTAAAAAAAATATTTGTTTTTATAAAACGATCCAAATTTACGTTCATCGTATTGTCCATCATTTTCTGATTCCAAAAACATATAAATATGTTATATTTGGATTAAAAACAAGCTCTAAAAATTAAAAATTTGAAAATTATTATCAAAATTAAATTTTCGAAATCAATTTAAAAACACTTTCATCTTATTCCTTGTCGGTTCCTGATTCCCAAAACATATAGATATGATATGTTTGGATTAAAAACACGCTCAGAAAGTTAAAACGAAGAGAGGTACAGAAAAGCGTGCTATCCTTCTCAGCGCAACTACTACCCCGCCCTTCTTGTCAATTTCACAAAAACAAACAGATAATGACGTCATTTTAAGTGGCACAAACGTTTACATGAATGCCTTCCCTTTCGTATGATTTACAGTTATATAATTTCTGTCAAGCGGTTTAAGTTTTATGTCCGTTTTATGAACCCAACCCTCAAAACAAGAATAGTAACGCCAAAGAAGGAAAACATACACACAAACCAACGTTTTTCTCACCGG